>NC_045127.1:33453106-33765643 GCF_007655135.1 Punica granatum | reverse complement strand
AAGTCGGCAAAATGGGCAAATGACACATCATATGACAGAAGGACTCCAGGGTCACCAAGGGTAATAGAGTGACTAGAGAGCTCAACAATATCCAAAACCGGCATTTTCAGTATATCACACGGACAGTTCTATTTTCCGATAGTTCGCTCGATCATCGGAAGACAGCCAATATTGGACCCCAAAATCCACTCCAATGCCAAACAGATGAAAAGTGTCCCCAAAGGCATTTTGCAAATCATCTGCTCTATACAGAACAACTTTCTGTATACAGACAACTTTTCAGTGGAAGTCCAAAAATGCCGGTTTCTCGAAGAAAAGTTAATTCCAAATATCAGATGCGGCCATGCCCTCAATCATACAGAGCACGAGCAATGCTTCATATTGTCTTTTAAGCCATACAGACACTCTGAATGACTTCCGAATGACAAAACGGGCATACCCTTCTTCGGAAGAGCGTAACCGGAGACTGGTCTGATGGAATTACGGCAAACGAAGTTCACACTACATTGCCCTGAAAACTCCAGCGGACATTCGCAATTGGGCAAAACAGACAGCAAACCCTTCACGGTTTCCCGAGTAACCTCCGAGGGGCACAAAAGCCATTTTCAGTGAAAATCCATATCCGGAGGTCCTCTTTGGGAAACTTGACGCCGGATGCTTACCTTACACAATGCTAGCCTTCTCAAGGCTCAATGTGGAATTGTCGGAATGAATCACACAACTCATCTAGACCCCTCGAGCAGTGCTTTAAGGGTCTCAGATGCACTTTTCATATCCTTAGAGGCCCATCTCTCAAACAGAGATCGCAGTCTCTCCGATCGCCCAAGAAACTCAGAAAGCAATCTGAGAAATCCAGTTTCGGCCTCCTAGGACATCTCCGGCTCCATATTTGTATTTACCGGCTTAAGACCCACTTAAGGCCCACGTAATTTGACAATTTATGTCAAAATGACCGACGTGGGATGCAGATACAAGATATGCTGTCAGAAGTGGGTAACCTGCTCTGAATGCATAAAAGGAGCAAAACCGGCTTCCAAGCCTCATACAGACATTTGGCAATTTCTCACGGAAAATGCCAATCTCGGACTCATTAAATCCATTCCTCGCGTATATCGATAATTCGACGTTCAATTCAAACCACGAACTTCGAATGCGCGATCAATCGAGACCCGAGCTTTCCTTCCCGGTTTCTCCTCTTCGGTCGTGGGACCCCGGGCTATTCAAGATGAGTCACCCTTTACTCTAGAAGCTTCTTCTTCTTCTTCAATGCAAGAAGCCAACTTGCACTCTTGCTTGAAAATATCCAAGAGTTTGAAGACAACACTCAAGCCTCCATCAATCTCATCAATGCTCATCAATGTCTTATCTCTTCTTCATTAATGCAATGGAAGAGGATGAGGCTTGATATTTTCTAAGCATGGGGGTTAAGAGCACTTGCTTTTGCTAATTGTGTCATTAGCTTTGCCTATAAATGGCCCAAAAGTGATTAAGATAATCACTTCTCCTCTTACACACTCTCTCCAACCTTTCTCTTTCAAGAAATCCTCTCAAACTCCATAGCCAAGAACACTCAAGAACCAGAAAACTTCAGCACTTAGAAGGAAGAGAAAAGAAAACCGAAAAGATCAAAAGAGAGCCTTGAGTTCTTAAGTCGGAAGCCGATGTTCATCATCCCGACTTAAGCTCAAAATTTCTCAAACTTCATATCCCACTCATTTTGGACCCATGGAGTTCATTGGTGAAATTGGTTTTTCCATTTGAAGTCTTTAAATTATTGTTTCAGGTCAAATAGTGCATTTCGGGTGAAATCGCTACTCTCGGGTGAATAGTGACCCGCCAGCGCCAGCCGCGCGCACGCCCGCGCACGCCCGCCGCCTGCCCTCCGCACACGCACGCCCGCGCCACGCCCGCGCGCCTCCCGCGCCCGCGCACGCCCGCGCGCACGCCCCCTCGCGCCCCTCGCGCACATCCCCCTCCGCTCTCGCCCTCGCCCCTCGCCCCGCCGCGCTCCCTCCATTTCCTTCCCAGCCTCCTTCCCGCCCGTGCCCTAGCTCCCCAACGTGCATCCTTTGCACCCGAGCATCCTTCCAAGCGTTCAACCGAGTCACCCGACTCTCGAACACTTCCCCGACTCTTTCCTCGTATCCCGAGGCTAGGTAAATCACTCTTGACTTAGAGGAGTTAGGGCTTTTTATATTTTTGCATGGCTATGGAGTACTATGGTATTTTATGCATACTTAACTTGCAAGACTTAACTTTTTGCAATTTTATGTTATATTATGCATGTGTTTACCTTATAACTTGCTAGCATGTCGGAAAAAAGGTTTGGATTGTTGTTTGGGAAGACCATCCCGACCCGGAAATGGCAAGTGAGCTCACGGCCAAGTCTCTAAATGGGATGGCCGAGACTTGAGTTGCTCTTTTCGGGTTAAGATTGGTCTCCTTCAGCCCGATCCAAGTTATTTTCCGAGTTTATTTTGTTGTTCTTGCATGCATGAAGCCGTATATTTTTATCGATTCCTTAAATAACATGTTTGTGAATGTTTGCATGTTTAAATGAGTTAATCAAATCATGGTAATACCGGTTTTTGTCAAAACGTGTTATTCATGATGTTTGATGTTTGAGCATGCGAAAAATGATTAAACCAAGACAAGGAAATTCTTTGTGATTTGAATCGAGCCATGGAGTATTCGGCCATCTTTGACAAGGTGAAGCGAGGGCTTCTTGGCCCTTTTGGATCAAGAATGATTTCCTTATTTCGAGTTTAATTCATTCTCGGATTGTACGAAAGTGTAATTTCGATATTTCCACGATTCCCATGTTAAAACATCGATTACATGTCTTTTCAAAACAAAACATGCATGGATTCGGGTATCGTTGACTCATTCGGGTCCATTCGGTTACGAGGGTAGTTTCGGTCATTGGACCAAATATCCTCGATCCTTACGGATTCGTGTTGGTCGCCGAATCACGAATCGTTTTCACAATTAAAGTATTCGGCAATAACCTTAAGCATTAATTCCACGAACGGGTTAATCGGGACGTTCACACGGTTAATTCATTCCATTTAAATAACTTTGCACGAATTGGACATTAATTTGTAACTCGCGTCGACGAATTACAAAACGGTGTTAATGCCCTTTTCAAAACCCTCATACTTTCAAATCCTTATTGTGTTGTTCTCCTTTTCTGAAAACAAATTTTCAAATCAAGGGCAAGAACATCATTTCGTGATTCGCCGACATCCTAGCGCAGTTTAAGATGTCAGTTGGGTATTCTGTATCAAAATACAGTTATCGGACTAATCATTTCACTCGACTTAACCAAATCCTAGAAAATGGTTAGGCGGAACTCTAGGTTCCAAATCTAGAGTCAAAATACAAGTTTGGATCAATTCAGTGGTAATTCAGTGTCACAACACCGAATCACTATAAAAGCAATCTACACACATGATATTCGATTCTCTTTCCAAATTTCCAACAAAAGCAGAATACTAAAACATTGGCACGTGTTTGATTGCTTAGCATATGGCATTTGCTTGCAAAAACACTTTGGATTAATAAACTTGTTAATCCACGTACATTCGGTAATACAAAACACCTTGTCTTTTATTAACATGTTGCGTGTTATCTTTCCGCACTTGCACTTGTTGCCATACGGGTCGAGCTTGATCCCTAGCCGAATAATATTAGGGTTCAACACCCTAATCATCGAGCACAGGGTTCAACGCCCTAATCAACACTCCACAGGGTCCAACGCCCTATTCAGTGAGAGCGTCCATTGAATTTCAGTTCTTCGGTCTTTTTCCCTAAACTCACGGTGAGTTAGAGTGGAATAATAACCGAACGCGAGTCGACTGGAATTCGGCCATTTGTAATTTGTATTTATTGTTTTCGAGAGCATTGTAAGGATTTTATTTTGTACATTTATTCTGTAAGAATTCCAGTCGGTGAGCGAACGGTCCGAGAGTCGAATTAATCGAATCGGTCTAATGCTTGCCCAGATACAAGTAAATCCAAGAACTCGCGGTCTGGTTCACCAGGGATTCAACCTCCATGTTCGATGAACTGTAACGCAAGATTGTGAACCAATTCCCCGACACACGGGTTTACTTCTCTCTCAGCTTCTCCACCGACATCGTTTAATTCATCGAAGTTACGGTGTCAAAACGTGTGAGCCGAGTGCAGCCTAATTCATGCGGTAATAAAACAAAAATGCAAGCCTAGCAAACCAGAGTACCGAAAGGGCGTGCGGGATATAGGCCCGCACGTAACATGAACCCCCCGAACACGGATTTTCCGGTTCCGCACAGATCAATGCCTTAACGACAACTAGGTGTTCCATACCCCTAGACTCGGGTAACTTATCCGCCCTCGACCTACGGGTCGTAAAATGATAAGTGGCGACTCCTTCTCTCACGCGTGTCCGTCACGCGTCCCCACGGGAAGGTGGACACTCCCCAAGCGCGCGATCCAAAGCGCGCAATGCGGGCCCCGACGAGAGTCCACATTCGGGTCCGTACAGCTTGGCGACTCCACTGGGCATACTTAGTGGATTCAGGCTCGATCCGTTTGCTTGCTTGCATGTTTATTTATCGCTTTCTGTACATTTACTTTTCTTGCACATTTACTTTTCTGCACTCGCATTGCATCATTCTAGTGGATTTAGGTACCACGCTTGAAATCCCACAAGCGGCAATCTAGGAAGCTAGGTTAGCAGGGTTCGAAGTAGGGGTACGGCGCGCGGTTCGACAGTCGCTTAGGCCTTGAAAAGAATCCGCCCGATTTCAAGGAATTGATCCCCTTGAATCGGGAGCCCCCATCCCTAGTTAGTGGTTTTCCCAGTAGAACACTGAAACCATGCATAAACAGGGACCGTCATGCTGGACCAAAACAAAACCTCATGCCGTCAACCGACCCAAAGTCCGGTCTTTGAGTCGGCCCCCAGTTTTCTTTTAGGCGGGCATTTTGTTGTTTTTCTACAATGAGCGATGTACATTGTAATAGATACAGATATACATTACTTTTCTGCACTGCATGCATGTTTTCAAAACAACCTAGGACATTACATCAGTTTGTTTATAAACATTAAACCAACATCTCTCCATTAGGTAAGGATGGATCAATCGCATCCCTGTCTTAGGCTCGATGTCATCATCATGCCATCTGCGGACATTACTCGCCTTTGGAATACATTCCGCCCAGTTGACCGTGCATTCCTCCGGCTCATCATAGGAGACTTGCCATTACTCGCTGATTCCCCCATTGACTAGACCCTACTGAGAACTGCTATTAGTTTTTGGGACACTCAGCGGGCCGTATTCAGTTTTCAGGGGTCAGAGCTAGCTCCCACAGTAGAGGAGTACGCGGCACTCATTCAGCGACCCATGCCGACCCTCGACATCGTGGCGCCCAACCAGTTCGCCACGATACAGAGTAGACTCGCCATCCTCTTAGATCTCCGCGACGAAGAAATTCGTCTTGAGCTTCAGCATGGAGGGGAGCATAGCGTTAGGACCGCATGGCTCATAGACTTCATACATGTTCGTTCTCTCAATGCCAGGGGAGAATCGTACCAGCGTGACGCCTGTCACGGGTTCCTCTTGCTCATCTTTGGGACCATCCTATTCCCCCACTCGTCGAACCTCATAGACGGGGCACTTGCCCAAGTCATCCTCCAAGTGGTAGGAGGCCGTAGCTATGTAGAAGCCGTCTTGGCTGAGACCATTCGGTCTCTTGACTATGTACGAGAGGTTCGACGTGGTAGAATGAGAGGAGCTCCGCATCTTCTTCAGATTTGGCTCCTCGCACACATCAGGCCGTTCTGCTCATCACATCCCTTTTCCTACATCACTGACGAGCGTTCGCTCATCGCTCGCCTACTTCAAGTGTTTCGGCCCTCCGATCGCGACTACACCGATTGGATCCAGTTCTTCAAGAGACTCACCCCGGCACAGTTTTTGTGGGCTGCTCGCTGGAATCCCGGTGGACCCATGACCATTGGATGCCCTTCAGTCATAGGACTTCCTCTGATCAGTCACTTAGGGAGCACACTTGTTTTCCCAGCCCGAGTCATCAGACAACTTGGCGGCTTACAGGATATTCCTAGAGAGGCAGATCGCACTCCACACCGCTTCATGTGGACGGATATTATAACTTTACTTCCAGATAGGGTTCTGCGGATTAGAGAAGTTCAACGTTTATGGAACACGCGCACCGTTCAAGAGCTCTATTTCCCGGAGCACCCTACCGACGACGAACGAGCTTTCTCAGCTACCGTAGCATATGTGGCGCAATTCCATCCACAGGGACTCACACCCGTTCGTCGACGACATTTGCCGCGGATTCCTCACGCACCGCATGCAGACATTCCAGACGCGGAGAGCTCAGTCCAAGGAGTCATGCGCACAGAATTGCAGTCCATCAGAGAAGAGCGAGATCGACTCCGTTGTGAGCTTGTGGATATTCGCGCAGAACTCACTGATCACAGAGAGCTTCAGAGCGAGTTGGCTCAGATTCGCGCACGCATAGCGAACCAAGACAGGGAGATAGCGCGTTTGAGCGCTATGCTGGACCGAGCGCGGGCAAAAGCTCGCAAGGTCTTTCATCCTTAGGTTTAGTTTGTTAACGCTTTTGCCCCGCACCGGACCCACGCAGCGTTCACTCAGCTACGGGTTGTAATAGTTGGCGGTTTAATGTTTATGTTTCCTTTTCAAACAGACTGTCTTTATAAATTATAGAATATGAATCAAACTGATGTAATGGCATTAGTATTTTCAAACTTATGCACCTCATGCATTCATATACTGTCATTTATATTTTGAAGATAGTCAAAGCACTATAAGTACACTCATACACTTACGCATACAGGTACTAACAACTGGCGTCCCATCGATATCCGACTCGTGCACGAGTAAGGATGGCAGAAGACCAACAACCCGCCATTCTTGAACAGGATACTCCGCCAACGCCGATACATTCTCAAACACCACTGACGCAAGTTACATCACCTGTAATGCTCACGGACATATCTACAGCGCATTCAGGCGTCCCTATCGGACATCCTCCACCAACAGTACAGACGGCGTCCAACCTTGTGGAGTCCGCACGTTTTACTGCGTTAGAAGGAATGGTGAACCACTTGGCGGCCAACATGGCCACCAACATGACTGAGCTCATGGCCATGCTCAGGAATCAGAATCAGGCCTCATCGAGCTTTACTCCGCCTCTGGAGCATAGACCAATTGTCGATCCAAATCCAATGGTCACTCCAACCTTTGCTTCGGAGGCTGAAGACGCATCTTTCTCGGCAATGGCGTTTGCACCAACAGTCCATCCGATCAATGATCCTTTACCGCCACCACCTGCTCCAACAGCAGTTCCGTTGCCACCAGCAGCTTTCTTATCCACGGACTCTACTATGCATGCGCTGCCACCGCTAACCGTGTCAATGCATCCTCCAATCTATACTGTGCCACCACCGACAGTTCCTCCGGTCACGATCGCACAGGCTCCTGTTTCCACTGCAGACCAATTTCCTTTCCAAACTCCACAACCCCAAATAAGCTTTTCTTACCCTGCTCCACCGCCCCTAAAACATTCCTCCCACTGAACCGGGCACGCCTACTCAGGCTGCCCCTCCAGCTCTACCGACAAACGTTCCTCTCGAAGCGGAGAATGAACAGGAGAGGAGAATAAAGAGAATGGAGGAAACCATTCGAGCCCTCCAAGTAGGCAACCCCCGTTTCGATTTCAGTGACAGTGACTGGAATCTCTTTCCAGGCATGCGGCTGCCCCCTAAGATCAAAATTCCAGAGTTCAAAAGATATGATGGGACCAGAGACCCTCGGCATCATCTCCGTCATTATCAGAGCAAAATGCTCTCATACTGGGATTATGAGGAATTCGTCATTCAGACTTTCCAAGATAGTCTTATGGGATCGGCGCTAGATTGGTTTATGACCCTGAAAGCCGGCGATGTCCCTACATGGACAGATCTTTCTCAGAAGTTCCTCGACCAGTATCGATTTTGTGCGGAAACACCTCCTACCCTTCTCGATCTCAGCATGACAGAGATGAAGGAGGGTCAAGCTTTCGAAGCATACGCAACGGAATGGAGAGGAAGAGCAGCAAAGCACATTCCTCCAATCACTGAGCGACAACAAGTTCAGCTGTTCCACTCCACACTCAGAGGCGCGTATTACTCACATCTCCTGGCTCATACTTCCTCCTTCTCGGACTTGATCGAGGCAGGAAAGAAGCTTGACATGGGTGTTAAGTTAGGAAGAATCGAAGGCCCATCAAAGAAGAAGGATGGAGAGACGTCAAAGAAGCAGACTGTTGGAACCTCCAGGAGAAGCAAAGACATGACTATTGGCGCCGTCAACTCCGGATATCAGGCTTCACAGCCGATTTCGGTGGACTATACTCCTGCATTACAGACTCCCCAGGCATATGCACATCCCGTGCATTATGTGCAGCCCTACCAAACATCGCAGGCTTATTTCCCAACCCCGCCAACTGTTATCCAGTCGCAACTTCCGCAACAGCATATTCCTGCTCAGGCTCAACAAGGTAGACCCCCGGCTTCGAGATCTCCTCAGTCGGTTCAACGTGCTCCAGCCCCCAGAACTTATCAGGACAAAGTTGCACAACCGCGTCCACGCAAGCAGTACACCACTTTACCAGCCCCTCTCTCTCACATATTCAGGCAGCTTCTTGCAGGCAACAAGATCAGAACAGAAGCGCCTGGTCCCAACTTTGACCCCGCAGTGCAGAATCAGAACTTACACTGTGAATTCCATCGGGGTGCTCCTGGTCATACCCTCGACAATTGCTGGACACTCCGGAATAAAATTCAGGAGTTGATCGACGCAAGGCAAATCTCCTTTAATGAAGTGAAGCCACCGAATGTCCGCGCAAACCCTCTCCCCGATCATGGATCAGGTTCAGGACCTTCTATCAACATGATCAGCATCGCTTCTATCAAAGAGGAAGAAGACGCGCAGAAGACCTCAATTCCCTTTATTGTCAATTATGCTCCGACAAATGATGCATTTACATCTGACGTCCCATTCGTTATCGAGGTTCTTGCGAAGGAGCCATACCAAGACCGTCGAGTTCCCTGGGATTATGGGAATGAGGTTGCCAACATGGAGCATGAGATGAGTGCGATGGGCATCACGCGCTCAGGACGAGTTTATCAGGGTCCAGAGTCTACAGACAAAGGGAAAGCCCCTGTTATTACATCCTCAGCCGTTCCAGAAGCCGTGCCAGTCTTTACAAAGAAGGTCACCGATCAAGAAGCGGAAGCTTTCATGAAAGTGATCAAGGCAAGTGAGTACAAAGTGGTGGAGCAAATGGGCAAGTCACCCGCCCATATCTCGCTCCTCGCGTTGCTTTTGAGCTCCGAGCCGCATCGGAATGCTTTGTTGAAAGTCCTCACCGCGGCACAAGTCCCAAAAGACACGGCACCGGATAATATCGAGCAGACTGTTAGTTCAATCTTCTCGAATCAGATATCCTTTGCAGATGATGAGCTTCCATCCGAAGGTCAGGAACACTTACGGGCATTGCACATAGTCTGTAAGTGCAACAATCACATTGTTGGTCGAGTCATGATCGACAACGGCTCTGCTCTCAACGTTTGCCCCGTCTCCACACTGAAACAGATGAACGTGGACATGAGCCGCATCCGTGCAAGCAAGACCACTGTTCGAGCCTTTGATGGCTCTAGGAGAGAAGTGAATGGAGAAATCGATCTCCTGATCGATGTGGGTCCTTGCTCATTCTCTGTCACCTTTCAGATCCTCGAGATACCCAATGCTTTCAGTCTCTTGCTCGGGAGACCATGGATTCACGCCGCCGGCGCTGTTCCTTCGTCGCTGCACCAGAAACTGAAGTTCTTCGTCGAAGGTAAGCTTATCACTGTCAACGGTGAGGAAGACTACGCAGTCTACAAGGAGACAGCCGTTCCTTACATCAGCATTGGAGAAGATCAGAATCTTCCCTTTCACTCTTTCGACACGATTTCCGTAATCCGAGACTACGGAAAAGTCGGTCCATCACGAACCGATCGTATGATTGGAAAGGTTCTGTTGAAGAACGATTACGTCCCCGGAACTGGACTTGGGGCACGTGCACAGGGAATCCTTCGACCGATTGAAATGGAGGAATACCGCAATAGGAGGGGACTTGGCTTTCGCCCCTCCTGTCATGAGATCGTGCAGTCTCGCCGTGGAAAGCATCTACACCGCCTTGCTGTACATTACGAAAAGCTCTTCAGGGGCATTCTGGTTCCACCACTCTCACAGTTTTTTGCAGCACCACCGCAGATCATGGGAGGCACCTCCGATAGCCCAATCACTGAAACAGATGACTTCTCTTCGGATGCAGTTGAAGCGTTTTTGGCTTTGCCAGCCATATATGCCGTCACTGAGGAGACATCTTCCAGGGTTCATATCCGCCCTGTACGGGAGGATGAGGAGCTTACCAACTGGACTTCAGTTCCGCTCTACTCGGCCGTAGTTGCCGATGTGTAAGACGGTCTTTATATATAATGCTACCTGTGTGTCGGCAACGCCATAAGCCACACAACAGAAGAGGGGTTTTTGTTATGGCTTGTTAATAAAATCCCTACATGCTTTTTGAATTTTTGTGTCTAGATTCTCTCTCTCATGCTTACTTCTAGCATCTTTAATTTCTAAAACAATTCGCTTTCGTGTCCAGGCTCCAATCGAATCCAAATCACCGATGCAACGATTCGAATTCGTCCGAAACACACCTCAGAAAGTCCCTACCCATATACTTCGGGGAAGGACTTGACGAGGACGGTCGCGTGCCCGAGATAGAAGAGAGTTTGCATCGTCTTGAAAACCATCAACTCACTTCGATCGAGCCAACCGAAGAGATCAACATAGGCACCACAGAAGAGCAACGCACCCTAAGGATCGGGACGGATCTCGACCCCGCACAGAAAGCCCGGATGATCGATTTCTTGTCAGAGTATCAAGAGGTCTTCGCTTGGTCTTATACCGATATGCCAGGTTTGGACCCCTCGATCGTAAAGCATTCCCTCCCACTCGATAGCCCAAGATTTCCGCCCAAACGTCAACACTTACGGCGTCAACGAGCTGATCTTCTTCTCCGCATTAAAGAGGAGGTCGTCAAACAGGTGGATGCGGGATTCTTAGAGGTATGCAATTACTCTGAATGGGTAGCTAACGTGGTGCCAGTGGAAAAGAAGAATGGGAAGGTCAGAGTCTGCATCGACTATCGAGACCTTAACAAGGCCAGTCCTAAGGATAACTTCCCGCTGCCCCATATCGACGTCTTGGTGGACAATACAGCACGCCACACACAATTCTCCTTCATGGATGGTTTCTCTGGATACAATCAGATTCAGATGGCCGAGGAGGATAAGATCAAAACGACGTTCATCACGATGTGGGGTACGTTTTGTTACAAGGTCATGCCTTTTGGTCTCAAAAACGCTGGGGCAACCTATCAGCGGGCAATGGTCACTCTATTTCATGACATGATGCATAAAGAGATAGAGGTTTACGTCGACGACATGATTGCAAAGTCCAAAGCAGGTGAAGATCATCTTGTCAACCTCAGGCGGCTATTTGATCGTCTCAGGAAGTACAAACTCCGACTCAACCCAACGAAATGCACTTTCGGCGTCAAGTCAGGAAAATTGCTAGGGTTTGTAGTCAGCGAAAAGGGCATCGAGGTTGATCCCGACAAAGTCAAGGCGATCATGGAATTGCCCCCTCCATCGACAGTGCGCGAAGTAAGGAGTTTCCTAGGACGGCTGAATTACATCGCACGTTTCATTGCAAATTTAACAGACAAGTGCCAACCACTCTTCCGTTTGCTTCGCAAAAATGCAGCGGTTGAATGGGATGACGAGTGTCAGAAAGCTTTTGATACAGTCAAGGCATACCTAGTTCAGCCACCGGTGTTGGTTCCACCTTCACCGGATCGTCCTCTCATTCTGTACCTGACAGTACGCCGACAATCCATCGGATGCATGTTAGGGCAAAAGGACGATTCCTCTCATGCAGAGCGAGCAATTTATTATTTAAGCAAAAAGTTCACTGAAGGGGAGTCCAACTACCCTGAGATAGAGAAGATGTGTTGCGCACTCGTTTGGGTCATGCAAAGGCTCCGGCAATACACTCTCTACCATACTGTTCGCCTGCTGTCAAAGACAGATCCTTTGAAGTATCTACTCAGCAGTCCGTCCTCCATGAGGAACATAGCAAAATGGCGTTGCCAACTGACGGAGTATGACATCGAATACGTATCACGCACGTCAATGAAGGGCCAAGCAATTGCAGATCATCTAGCGGAGTTTCCGATCGAGGACGACACACCGATCAACCCTAACTTTCCAGATGAAAGGATCCTCCAAGTGAGTGATGAGGAAGAGACTCTAGGATGGAAGATGTACTTTGACGGTGCAGTCAATTCCACTGGGTCTGGTATCGGCGCGGTGCTGATATCCCCTGAGGGGCGTCATTTCCCTGTTGCAGCGAAGATTGATTTCCCTTGCACCAACAACATAGCCGAATATGAAGCTTGTATCCTCGGTTTGCAGGCCGCAATCTACCTCAAAGTCAAGGAGTTAAAAGTGTTTGGCGATTCTATGCTCACAATCTTCCAGACGCTTAAACAATGGAAGACGAAAGATCCAAAGTTGGTGCCATATCATGAGTACCTCGAAGAGATGACAGAGAACTTCAAAGATATCTCATTTACGTACACCCCACGCATGAAGAACCAGTTCGCAGATGCACTTGCAACGCTCGCATCCATGGTGAGCATTACGAAGGAGAATCTCATAGAACCTCTCGAGTTTGAAATTGCTCAGGGCCCTGCACATTGCGATGTAATTGATGCTGTTGACGGCAAACCGTGGTACGCAGACATCAAGCACTTGCTGCAAACAGGTCAATTCCCAGCGTTCACCGATCGTTATGACCGGAGGACTCTACGCCGCATTGCGGCACACTTTTTCCTGAGTGGCGAGACTCTCTACCGCCGTTCATTCGATACTACACTACTTCGGTGTGTTGACAAGAATGAGGCACAACGCCTCATGGAAGAAGTGCACGAAGGAAATTGCGGACCTCATATGAATGGACTCATGCTAGCAAAGAAGCTCATGCGACTCGGGTACTTCTGGTCTACCATGGAGACCGACTGCGTCATGCATGTCAGACACTGTCACTTGTGTCAAGTCTACGCGAATCAGATCAGAGCACCACCCAACGAGCTCCATCCAATGGCTGCTCCGTGGCCATTTTCAATGTGGGGCATGGACGTGATTGGTCCAGTCAACCCTAAAGCATCCAATGGACATTTGTTCATACTGGTAGCTATCGATTACTTCACCAAGTGGATCGAAGCTATCACCCTTGCGTCAGTCACTGCAAAGGCCGTGGCTCGCTTCCTCAAACGCGACATCATTGCGCGATACGGGGTCCCTGCGACTCTCATCACCGACAATGCCAAGAACCTGAATAATAAGCTCATTGACGAGCTCTGTGCACAGTTCAGGATCCAACATCGTAATTCCTCTCCATATCGTCCACAAATGAATGGTGCGGTAGAGGCAGCGAATAAGAATATAAAGAAAATCATCGAAAAAATGACGGTGAATTACAAGGACTGGCATGAGATGCTCCCGTTTGCACTCTTGGCATATCGGACTTCTATCCGCTCATCCACCGGGGCAACCCCGTATTCTTTGGTCTACGGCATGGAAGCGGTTCTTCCAATCGAAGTGGAGATTCCCTCCATGAGGGTTCTTGCTGAGTCCAAACTCGAGGAAGCAGAATGGGCGAAGTAACGCTATGAACAGCTTAATCTCATCGACGAGAAGCGGCTAACTGCACTTTGCCACGGTCAGTGCTATCAGCAAAGAATGGCTCGAACATTCAACAAAAAAGTTCGTCCTCGCAAGTTCAGCCCCAGCGACCTCATCTTGCGAAAAGTTTTACACATCGCCCCAGATTCCAGGGGCAAGTTCGCTTACAAGTACGACGGTCCATTCATCGTTAAAGAAGTCTTTGAGGGAGGGGCAATCCATCTCAACGATATGGACGGAAACGAGAACGCTCTTCCGGTCAATGCTGATGCTCTTAAGAAATACTATCCGTGATGGTGTTTCTCTTATCCCACTGCGGATGTTTACTCAAATGCACATTACATTTTATCTTTCTTTGCATGTACAGTTCCCAAAACTTTTAATTTCGTTAACTCATGTACTCCCATCCTCTGCTCTTTCCCTTTTCTCTGAATTTTTCCTGAGAGAAAAAGAATGGATTTCCCGCTAGGTTGAAAACCTCTTTGAGGCGGCCTAGGCAAAAATTAGGGAATGAGAGGCACGGTTTAAAATCCCGCAAAGGGGAACCGTGGCAAAAGGAGAGCATGAATCAAAATCCTCGCTAGGCTGAAAACCCGAAAAGGGCGGTCTAGGCAAAAGTTAGAGGAATCGAGAGGTGCGATCAGACCCAATACGGATGATCGTAGCAAAAGGTGAGATCTAAATGAGAGAAATGTCAAACAAAACACCCCGTTAGGTCGTCACGCGTCTTGCGACCTAGGCAAAAATTAGGGGACCTTCGGCAGCTCGACCACGAAATGACAGCTACATTCAGCATGCAGCGGCAACAAATAGTGGTTTGACAGTCTTCGATGCAAGCAAACTCTCTTTTACTCTCAGAGCATGAGACACGTTTCGACATACAGTCGAATCTTTGTATCCTTGATTGGAGGATCCCAAAGAATCCCCCTATACCCTTATGCAAATTCTACAGGTCATGCCTGTTCTGTAAAAAGCCTTTCTTGTCAAATCACAAACCTAGCGGGATACGACCATCCCTTTAAATGGTCATCAAGTTCAAATCCCCAAAGCATTATTATTCAGACTTCTTTCTACATCTTCATTATGGCTGTAGAGTAGAACTACAACTACTGTTAGCTCCCATGGTTCTATATGCAGGAACGAAGATGTGAACCTCGGAAGAAGTCTTTCTTTGATGAATGCATGTCTGCCTTATGCTAAGGACCACAACTAAAATCCAAGGAGAAGTCTTCAGGATAATACTCCATGCATTCAATCGCATCACAATCAGTTGGCAAACAATGAAACATTCTGCCACTACATCGATTGCAACACGGACAAGCTCAGTGACGGAGGAAGCACAATGATTCCTTCCACACCTCACGCAACTCCCCAACGTTTGCATTTACTTTTTGCAATGCATCCCATGCAATTTACTTTTCTGCATTTCGGGTACGTCCCGACTACTTTCCGGCATTTCGGGTACGTCCCGACTACTTTCTTGCATTTCGGGTACGTCCCGACTACTTTTCCGCATTTCGGGTACGTCCCGACTACTTTTCCGCATTTCGGGTACGTCCCGACTACTTTTCCGCATTTCGGGTACGTCCCGACTACTTTTCCGCACTTCGGGTACGTCCCGACTACTTTTCCGCACTTCGGGTACGTCCCGACTACTTTTCCGCACTTCGGGTACGTCCCGACTATTTTCCGCACTTCGGGTACGTCCCGACTACTTTTCCTGCATTTCGGGTACGTCCCGACTACTTTTCTGCATTTCGGGTACGTCCCGACTATTTTCCGCACTTCGAGTACGTCCCGACTACTTTTCCGCATTTCGGGTACGTCCCGACTACTTTTCCGCATTTCGGGTACGTCCCGACTACTTTTCTGCACCATGCAAACCGCCGGGCAAAACACCCCGCACCTTGCAAACCCGCCGGGCAACACGCCCCGCACCTCGCAAGTCCATTGGGTAGGCGCCTTTGAACCATGTTGTTCATTCGGTATGCGCCCCGTGCATATTGCAAACCCTTCGGGTACGTCCCGACTACTTTTCTGCATTTCGGGTACGTCCCGACTACTTTCCTGCATTTCGGGTACGTCCCGACTACTTTTCCGCATTTCGGGTACGTCCCGACTACTTTTCCTGCATTTCGGGTACGTCCCGACTACTTTTCCGCATTTCGGGTACGTCCCGACTACTTTTCCTGCATTTCGGGTACGTCCCGACTACTTTCCTGCACTTCGGGTACGTCCCGACTACGTATCTGTTTAGGGGTCCATCCCCTCAGGTTCATCCTGACTTTTACATTTCTGCATCAGGTATAACATCCCCACATATCCAAAGTAAGAGGGAGAAGACTGTTATCGGAAATTCCATGTCAATCATTGCTATCAAATTGGGGCGCTTCTAAAGTCTTTGGCTGCATCCTCTACTCGAGCATGCAGTCAAAGAGGGGCAAGCTGTCAGCACCCCATTTTGGCTCACCTTTCCAAACGATGATATCAGCAATGATCCAAGCCACAACCTGAGCAGAATACAGAAAAACCACTTAACCGAGCAGAAAATCACTATTCATCCTCAAGTCGGCAAAATCTGGCAAATGACACATGCATATGACAGAAGGACTCCAGGGGTCACCAAAGGGTAATAGAGTGACTAGAGAGCTCAGCAATATCCAAAACCGGCATTTTCAGTATATCACACGGACAGTTCTATTTTCCGATAGTTCGCTCGATCATCGGAAGACAGCCAATATTGGACCCCAAAAATCCACTCCAATGCCAAACAGATGAAAAGTGTCCCCAAAGGCATTTTGCAAATCATCTGCTCTATACAGAACAACTTTCTGTATACAGACAACTTTTCAGTGGAAGTCCAAAAATGCCGATTTCTCGAAGAAAAGTTAATTCCAAATATCAGATGCGGCCATGCCCCTAAATCATATAGAGCACGAGCAATGCTTCATATTGTCTTTTAGAAGCCATACAGACACTCTGAATGACTTCCGAATGACAAAACGGGCATACCCTTCTTCGGAAGAGCGTAACCGGAGACTGGTCTGATGGAATTGCGGCAAACGAAGTTCACACTACATTGCCCTGAAAACTCCAGCGGACATTCGCAATTGGCCAAAACAGACAGCAAAACCCTTCACGGTTTCCGGAGTAACCTCCGAGGGGCACAAAAGGCCATTTTCAGTGAAAATCCATATCCGGAGGTCCTCTTTGGAGAAACTTGACGCCGGATGCTTACCTTAGACAATGCTAGCCTTCTCAAGGCTCAATGTAGAATTGTCGGAATGAATCACACAACTCAACTAGACCCCTCGAGCAGTGCTTTAAGGGTCTCAGATGCACTTTTCATATCCTTAGAGGCCCAATCTCAGCAAACAGAGATCGCAGTAATCTCCGGATCGCCCAAGAAACTCAGAAAGCAATCTGAGAAATCCAGTTTCGGCCTCCTAGGACATCTCCGGCTCCATATTTGTATTTACCGGCTTAAGGGACAAGGGCCCACGTAATTTGACAATTTATGTCAAAATGACCGACGTGGGATGCAGATACAAGATATGCTGTCAGAAGTGGGTAACCTCGCTCTGAATGCATAAAAGGAGCAAAACCGCTTCCAAGCCTCATACAGACATTTGGCAATTTCTCACGGAAAATGCCAATCTCGGACTCATTAAATCCATTTCCTCGCGTATATCGATAATTCGACGTTCAATTCAAACCACGAACTTCGAATGCGCGATCAATCGAGACCCGAGCTTTTTCCCGGTTTCTCCTCTTCGGTCGTGGGACCCACGGGCTATTCAAGATGAGTCACCCTTTACTCTAGAAGCTTCTTCTTCTTCTTCAATGCAAGAAGCCAACTTGCACTCTTGCTTGAAAATATCCAAGAGTTTGAAGACAACACTCAAGCCTCCATCAATGCTCATCAATGCTCATCAATGTCTTATCTCTTCTTCATTAATGCAATGGAAGAGGATGAGGCTTGATATTTTCTAAGCATGGGGGTTAAGACCACTTGCTTTTGCTAATTGTGTCATTAGCTTTGCCTATAAATGGCCCAAAAGTGATTAAGATAATCACTTCTCCTCTTACACACTCTCTCCAACCGTTCTCTTTCAAGAAATCCTCTCAAACTCCATAGCCAAGAACACTCAAGAACCAGAAAACTTCAGCACTTAGAAGGAAGAGAAAAGAAAACCGAAAAGATCAAAAGAGAGCCTTGAGTTCTTAAGTCGGAAGCCGATGTTCATCATCCCGACTTAAGCTCAAAATTTCTCAAACTTCATATCCCACTCATTTTGGACCCATGGAGTTCATTGGTGAAATTGGTTTTTCCATTTGAAGTCTTTAAATTATTGTTTCAAGTCAAATAGTGCATTTCGGGTGAAATCGCTACTCTTGGGTGAATAGTGACCCGCCAGCGCCAGCCGCGCGCACGCCCGCGCACGCCCGCGCGCCCCGCGCGCACGCCTGCACGCCCGCGCGCCTGCCCGCTCCCCGCGCACGCCGCGCGCCTCCCGTGCATTCCAGCCGCATTCCCCGTGCACCTAGCTCCCCGAACGTGCATCCTTTGCACCCGAGCATCCTTCCAAGCGTTCAACCGAGTCACCCGACTCTCGAACACTTCCCCGACTCTTTCCTCGTATCCCGAGGCTAGGTAAATCACTCTTGACTTAGAGGAGTTAGGGCTTTTTATATTTTTGCATGGCTATGGAGTACTATGGTATTTTATGCATACTTAACTTGCAAGACTTAACTTTTATGCAATTTTATGTTATATTATGCATGTGTATTACCTTATACCTTGCTAGCATGTCGGAAAAAGGTTTGGATTGTTGTTTGGAAGACCATCCCGACCCGGAAATGGCAAGTGAGCTCACGGCCAAGTCTCTAAATGGGATGGCCGAGACTTGAGTTGCTCTTTTCGGGTTAAGATTGGTCTCCTTAGCCCGATCCAAGTTATTTTCCGAGTTTATTTTGTTGTTCTTGCAAGCATGAAGCCGGTATTATTTTATCGATTCCTTAAATAACATGTTTGTGAATGTTTGCATGTTTAAATGAGTTAATCAAATCATGGTAATACCGGTTTTTGTCAAAACGTGTTATTCATGATGTTTGATGTTTGAGCATGCGAAAAATGATTAAACCAAGACAAGGAAATTCTTTGTGATTTGAATCGAGCCATGAGAGTATTCGGCCATCTTTGACAAGGTGAAGCCGAGGGCTTCTTGGCCCTTTTTGGATCAAGAATGATTTCCTTATTTCGAGTTTAATTCATTTCTCGGATTGTACGAAAGTGTAATTTCGATATTTCCACGATTCCCATGTTAAAACATCGATTACATGTCTTTTCAAAACAAAACATGCATGGATTCGGGTATCGTTGACTCATTCGGGTCCATTCGGTTACGAGGGTAGTTTCGGTCATTGGACCAAATATCCTCGATCCTTACGGATTCGTGTTGGTCGCCGAATCACGAATCGTTTTCACAATTAAAGTATTCGGCAATAACCTTAAGCATTAATTCCACGAACGGGTTAATCGGGACGTTCACACGGTTAATTCATTCCATTTAAATAACTTTGCACGAATTGGACATTAATTTGTAACTCGCGTCGACGAATTACAAAACGGTGTTAATGCCCTTTTCAAAACCCTCATACTTTCAAATCCTTATTGTGTTGTTCTCCTTTTCTGAAAACAAATTTTCAAATCAAGGGCAAGAACATCATTTCGTGATTCGCCGACATCCTAGCGTAGTTTAAGATGTCAGTTGGGTATTCTGTATCAAAATACAGTTATCGGACTAATCATTTCACTCGACTTAACCAAATCCTAGAAAATGGTTAGGCGGAACTCTAGGTTCCAAATCTAGAGTCAAAATACAAGTTTGGATCAATTCAGTGGTAATTCAGTGTCACAACACCGAATCACTATAAAAGCAATCTACACACATGATATTCGATTCTCTTTTCCAAATTTCCAACAAAAGCAGAATACTAAAACATTGGCACGTGTTTGATTGCTTAGCATATGGCATTTGCTTGCAAAAACACTTTTGGATTAATAAACTTGTTAATCCACGTACATTCGGTAAATACAAAACACCTTGTCTGTTATTAACATGTTGCGTGTTATCTTTCCGCACTTGTTTGCCATACGGGTCGAGCTTGATCCCTAGGCCGAATAATATTAGGGTTCAACACCCTAATCATCGAGCACAGGGTTCAACGCCCTAATCAACACTCACAGGGTCCAACGCCCTATTCAGTGAGAGCGTCCATTGAATTTTAGTTCTTCGGTCTTTTTCCCTAAACTCACGGTGAGTTAGAGTGGAATAATAACCGAACGCGAGTCGTCTGGAATTCGGCCATTTGTAATTTGTATTTATTGTTTTCGAGAGCATTGTAAGGATTTTATTTTGTACATTTATTCTGTAAGAATTCCAGTCGGTGAGCGAACGGTCCGAGAGTCGAATTAATCGAATCGGTCTAATGCTTGCCCAGATACAAGTAAATCCAAGAACTCGCGGTTCTGGTTCACGCAGGGATTCAACCTCCATGGTTCAATGAACTGTAACGCAAGATTGTGAACCAATTCCCCGACACACGGGTTTACTTCTCTCTCAGCTTCTCCACGGACATCGTTTAATTCATCGAAGTTACGGTGTCAAAACGTGTGAGCCGAGTGCAGCCTAATTCATGCGGTAAATAAAACAAAAATGCAAGCCTAGCAAACCAGAGTACCGAAAGGGCGTGCGGGATATAGGCCCGCACGTAACATGAACCCCCGAACACGGATTTTCCGGTTCCGCACAGATCAATGCCTTAACGACAAACTAGGTGTTCCATACCCCTAGACTCGGGTAACTTATCCGCCCTCGACCTACGGGTCGTAAAATGATAAGTGGCGACTCCTTCTCTCACGCGTGTCCGTCACGCGTCCCCACGGGAAGGTGGACACTCCCAAGCCGCGCGATCCAAAAGCGCGCAATGTGGGCCCCGACGAGAGTCCACATTCGAGTCCGTACACCGAGTGTTCGGGAATCAGAGTCCGTCGTAGTTCCTGCCATGCGGTACATGTAATCCTGGCATCACTCGTAAATCACGTGAGAAATACCAATGCAAGATAAGCGCAAGTAAGCATAAGAGATCTTTGCAACACGCAAATCTTTAGTTTCGGGTCACCTAAGCGACCCGTGATGAATTTTGCTTTGACAGTGCAGATGGATCCCGTTCTTGAAGGACTAGAAGCAAGGCCTCCGGGGGCTCCTGTTAGCTATGTATGGGCATATCGAGATGTCCCCGACGATGCCCTAGTAGCTCTATCAATTGCTCGACGCGCTCGTCGGCTTTAAACCCTTCTCAATAGGGTATCGTAAGGCGGCTGCATTTGTAACCCGCTTGGAGATTTCTGTTCAGATTTGGTCAGACTCAGTCTGACCATTTCCAAAGCGTTATGACTAGACCCTCGGAGAAGAATATTTGGGATTTTGGCTCTGTGGTAGCTTGTTAAAGTGTGGCTGTGACCCATTTGAAGTTATGCAAAGACAAAGAGAAAAGAGAAAGCTTGGGAAGCACGTTGCCTCAGGCTAAAAGGATACACAAGTTCACGCCTGCAGCGAGATGTACCCCCCTTTTCCTCCGTCCTTTTGTTGTGTAGGCTGTACCGAACTGCTTGGACGGCGTGCTCAGTTGCCCACTGTGCTTGAGGAAGGTTCCCTATTGCACGGTTGAATGGTATTGGAGAGCCAATCGGGGATCGTGTTGGAATAGATAACTTGACCACTTCCCTTGGGGATCTCTTGTCCGGACGATGTGTAAGAGACTAGGGGGTCAATTTTATTTGTCTCTCCTTTTGCTCTGCTTTTGCTACGGTCACCCACCTCGGGGCCGCACCTTTCAACCTAAAGGGGATAAGCTCTCCTTTTACCGCGACCGCCCACCTTGGGATTTTCAATCGTTCCTTTATTTTGCCCTAGCTTTTGCCTAAGCCACCCCATATAGGGTTTTCGATCTAGCGGGCTCGATTCTTTTATCTCTCGAGTTTGCAAGGGCGAAGGGTTCGAAGGATTCGACCTCCGAGTGCGTTGTGTTCTGTCTCTGTCAAGGAGTTGTGTCTGCTGCTCCGCTTTTTGTCAGGGTTTGTTGATTTATTTGAATTGGTGGCGCCGGTGCTTTTAGTGAACATCGGCATTGCCTTGCTTCGCTTGTTGGCGGGTTTTTCTCGCTTCTTTTCTCTCTCTCTTTATTGGCAGGTTTTTCCCGTTTCTCTTCGCTCTGTTTTTTTCTTTTGCAGCTGGGGTTTGTTTTGTGCCCCGTGTATTTGCTTGAAACTCCTCGACTTTGCATTGCCGAGGCCATTTTGGTGTGCTTCACCCCGTGGAGACTTGTTGCGTGTTGCTAGCCCTATTTTGTGAGGGCCGATTATCTTGGAAGTTTAACTCCTGTGCACTCGGGAGCCGAACTTCGTGTCATTTGCCCTTACAAGCTTTACATGTGAATTTCCCCTGTTATCTAGAAACAAAATAAGAGATTGCCCCGGTGTGAATGCTGGACGAGGATGCCTCGGTCTTCATTTGTTGAAGTGGCCCGCAGCAGGTGCTTTGAGCAATTGTTATCCCTGACCGTGTCTTGTGATTCCCCTGGCGGGTGCCTTATGGAGAGGTGTGCTCTGCTGAAGCCGCTGAATGTTTGAGGATGACGGTTGCGTCGATGCTGGGCGATTCGCTCGATTGTTTGCGTCTTCAGCTTCGTAGGGGGGTACCTCATCGTCAGACATCTCCCTCGTTGAAGTATGAGGAAAGGGTCCGAGACAAATTCCTGTGCATCACTCTTCACCTGTGACTAACGTGTCCCTGTGAAGAATGGAAAAGAAGATAGTGCATTAGGCGATTATGCTGTGGAATATGCGGTAAGAAATATGGGGTAGACCCATGGGAAAATCCCTTTTTATCTAGCGCGCGACCCAAGGGGTGTCGCGTGGGGATGAGATTTGTTTCTGGGAATCTGGTCATCGCCACTCTGGAGTGGTTAGACCGTGACTGGGGGCCACATGAGCATGTTTTCCCTAGTTGCGAGTAGGCATGCGCAACCATCCTAGGGAAGGCTCGAGGAGCTGGGTCCCATGAGGACAGGCGAGTCGAACAGGTCCGATAGAACTAATAGGGCGTCGCTAGGACTGTCCTAATGTCCTCTTTAAAGGGCTTATTCTAGTCAGGAGCCCATTTGTGGGAATGCATTTAAATTAAAGAGAGTTCAAGGAAGAGTGCGCGTGTTGCCCCCAGCATATAATTGGCGATGACGGCGGAAGGCGGGTGGGACCTATTCTCTGGTCGGAGGTGCGACCATGCAAGT
This sequence comes from Punica granatum, assembly GCF_007655135.1. Taxonomy (NCBI): domain Eukaryota; kingdom Viridiplantae; phylum Streptophyta; class Magnoliopsida; order Myrtales; family Lythraceae; genus Punica; species Punica granatum. The sequence continues at coordinate 33,742,413 of NC_045127.1, read as the reverse complement.
GACTTTCGCTGCGTACGGGCTGGGCCATACTTTGTTTGTTGGAGCAGTTGCTTGCGATCCTTGTGGAGGAAGGGTGGGAACTCAATATTGAAATCCCAAGGAGCTAGATGAGAGCCTTTCATTGTCTCAATTGTGGTCGTTCAATGTTCAAGCTACCTTCTTGTTGGATATTTCCTGCAATGGGAAAAGGAAACAATGAAGGGGCAAGAACTGTTCGCAATTTCAATGTAAGGGTTTAGGAAAGGGAACTGGCCTGGTAGGCGTCGTGCGAGCACACCGAGAGACGTGCATTGGTATCCTGAGCTTGCATGCATGAGCTGGTGTGAACATGCTTGGACATGTGTGAGGCACGCTTAATTGCCAGTAGATGCGCAGGGTCACGCAGAGAGATGTGTGTCCGATCACGCGGTGACGCTCTCTATTAGGAAGAAATTAGCATTGGTTAGTCTTGCCTAGGAAGGTAGGTCGGCCCTTGGTCCACGGCTCACCTTGCCATGGAGGAAGGGTGAAGGCCACAAGTGGCCTGCCCGCGAAGGTTGGCACGACTCGCCTGTCGTGCGGGGTGGGTGGCCGGAATGAATAGCCTCTGGTCACAGCATGTCTCGCCATGGAGAGGTGAAGACCGCGGGGTGGTCTACCCGCGAAGGTTGGCATGACTCACCTGTCGTGCGGGACATGGTAGTTGCTGTGCAAACATAGAAATAGATAGAATGCATGCAATGCATGAGTTTTCAAAAGCTAATATTGTTGCATCGATTTGATTCAAGTTCCCAGATTTACAAAGATAGTTCATTTGAAAAAGGGAACTTAAACATTAAACCAATGCAATGTCATAGTTTGTTTGAAAACATGCATGTAGGTGCATAAAGAATAAATTATAACTATATCTATTACAGTATACATCGCTCTTTGTGAAAAACAGCAAAAGGCTCGCCTAAAAAGAAAAACTACGGGCTGACTCAAAGACTCGACTTTGGGTCGGTTGATGGCATGAAGGCAAATTTGGTCCAGCATGACGGTCCCCAAAACCGAGCGAGGATCTTTGGGGGCCGGTTCGGTGGAAGAGCCGACTCGATCTGTTCGCTTACTCAAAACCTTTATCTAACCTAGCTTGCTATTTTGTCGCCCGTGAGATTTCAAGCGTGGTACCTAGAAACTCGCTAGGATGATGCGATGCAAGTGCATAAAATAAATGTGCATGAAGTAAATGTGCTTAAAGTAAAAGTGCAGAAAGCGATAAATGAACATGCTAGCAAGCAAATAGGATCGAGCCCGAACCCACTAAGTATGTCCCCAGTGGAGTCGCCAAGCTGTACGGACCCGAATGTGAACTCTTGTCGGGGCCTGCATGCGGGCCTTTGGATCGCGTGGCTTAGGAGTGTCCACCTTCTCGGGGATGCGTGACGGACACAAGTGAGAAGGAGTCGCCACTTATCATTTTACGATTAGAAAGTCGAGGGCCGATAAGTTACCCGGATCTAGGGGTATGGAACACCTAGTTTTGCTGAGGCATTGGTCTGTGCATAACGGAAAGTCCGTGTTCGGGGGTTCATGTTACATGCGAGCATATATCCCGCATGCCCTTTCGGTACTCTGGTTTGCTAGGCTTGCAAGTTTTACTTCATTTACTGCGTGAATTAGGCTACGCTCGGCTCGCATGTTTTGACACCAAAAATTCGATGAACCAAACGATGTCGGTTGAAAAGCCGAGAGAGAATGTACGGACCCGAATGTGGACTCTCGTCGGGGTCCGCATCGCGCGCTTTTGGATCGCGCGGCTTAAGAGTATCGACCTTCCCGTGGGGACGCGTGACGGACACACGTGAGAAGGAGTTGCCACTTATCATTTTATGACCCGAAGGTCGAGGGTGGATAAGTTACCCGGGTTTAGGGGCATGGAACACCTAGTTTGCTAAGGCATTGATTTGTGCGGAACCGGAAAATCCGAGTTTGGGGGTTCATGTTACATGCGGGACTATATCCCGCACGCCCTTTCGGTACTCTGGTTTGCTAGGCTTGCATGTTTTATTAAGTTGCGCTCGGCTCACACGTTTTGACACTGGGAATTCAGTGAACTAAACGATGTCGGTAGAGAAGCCCAGAGAGAAGTAAACCCTTGTGTCGGGGAATTGGTTCACAATCTTACGTTACAGTTCATCGAACCATGGAGGTTGAATTCCTGCGTGAACCAGGACCGCGAGATCTTGGATTTACTTTCCTTTGGGCAAGCATTAGACCGATTCGATTAATTCGACTCTCGGACCGTTCGTTCACCGACTGGAAAACAATAAATACAAATTACAAAAGGGTCGAATTCCAGTTGTTTCGCATTCGATTATTATTTCACTCTAACTCACCGTGAGTTTAGGGAAAAGACCGAAGAACTAAAATTCAATGCACGCTCTAACTGAGTAGGGTGTTGGACCCTGTGAGTGATGGTTAGGACGTTGGATCCTTTGATCGATTATTAGGGCGTTGAACCCTAATATTATTTGGCCTAAGGATCAGGCTCGACCTGCATGGCAAACAAGTGCAGAAAGATAACACACAACATGTTAATAACAGACAAAGTGTTTGCTACTGTCAAGTGTATGTGTTTTAACAAGTTGTTAATCCATGGTATTTTGGCATGCAAATCCTACCCTAGACAAACAAGCATGTGTCAAGGTTTTAGCATTTGGCTTTGGTTTGAGAACTCAACAAAGAGAGTCAAATCTCGTGTGTGTGTGGATTGCTTTTACAGTTGGTCTATATTGTGACATTGAATTTCCATTGAATTAACCAAACTCGTGTTTTGACTATATATTTGGAATCTAGAATTCTTCCTAACCATCATCTAATGTTTGGTTAGGTCGAGTGAAAGATGAATCCGCATTTTGCATATTTTCTGACAGAGATAACTGTTCTAGTTACCCGAGTCTACGCTAGGATGACAGAAACTCATCAGTGGATAAGAAAAGGCTTTGCAGATGAACCTGCACCTGAACAGGTAGCCTATTCTTATCATAATATCGTAGTGTTTCTATTAAACTAATCCTAGGGGTGTCGCTGAATTGTGAAAAAACGATTCTACCCTTTATTTGAAAATTATTTTCAGAAAAGGGAAACATCGCAGTGTGGGCCACCTCGGCCTGTAGCCGGTGTCGACCAATTCCCTGGATCGTCTAGGGTTGTGCAGGAATCCCGAAAAAGCCAAAGAACCGGTCGATCTAACCGGAAGTGATCTAAAAAGATCTTCTGTATCCTGACCTGAGTTACTTGAAATCAAGTAAAACTCAACTTGAGACACACAAGTTCTTCCTAGACGTCCATGCTACATCGGACCGTGCGTTTTGGGATTTTGGAAATGCGAGTTTTGAAAAAGACATTAACGTCATTTGACAACTCATCAATGCGAGTTATCAGTTAATTACCAATTCATGCAAACTTATCAGTGCCAAGTGGGTTTAATCATGTGAGCGTCCCGATTAACCCGTTTGTGGATTACAGCTTAAAATTAAATGCCGAATGTAATAAATGTACAGGTTACAGTTAATCAGACAAATCATGAATTGATCCACTGAATGAAGTCTGAGTGCCCGAAAAGCTTAATTTAATGAAAACAATTCATGACACGGAGACCAAGACGGGTCCAGGAGGGTCGAGGATAATTTGGTCAAAATGACCAAAATACCCTCGGAATCCAAATGGCCGCGAAAGAGTCATCGATACTTGAATTCATGCATTTTTACTTTAAAAACAATGTTTTAAAGTTGTTAGCATGCGGGATTTACGACGATATTGAAATTGCAATTTGCACAAAATCTGAGAAATGGATTTCATCGAGGTAAAGAGACCGTTCTTAACCCGAATAAGGCCAAAGAACTCTTGGCTCTTTCCTCTTGGGAATAGCCGTGGATTTCCTTGACCCGTTCCTAATTTCAAGCATTCTCTTTAACCCAATTTCGACTATTTCTCGCATGCTCAAATGTTAAACCCGATAAATGACATGTATTTAACAAAGCCGGTATTGCCAAGAGTTTGGAAAAGGCATTCAAACATTCAAACATGCACAAACACGTTTTTTATGGAATTGATAAAACAATACCGGCTCCATGGACTTGGAAAAAAATAAAGATTCGGGAAACAACTGAAATCGGGGCAAGGAACCGAGTCTTGGCCCGAAAAGGTCATAAATACCCTCGGTTACCTCTCCAAGAGGTTAATCCTAGAGTTATCTCAGCTTTTCCGGGTTGATATGGTTTCCACGACCTTAATTTAAATATTTCCCGACATACTAGCACCTTAAACGATGATAAACACGCATGATATAACATGAAAATTACATAAAGATTAAAACATGGAAATAAAAGATGCATAAAACCCCTTAGAAGCAACGAGAATGTAAAAGTCCTAGCTCCTCTAAGTCGGGAATGGTCATACCTAGTCCCGGGATGCGGGATGGGACTGTTAGAAGTCGGGTTGGACCTTTGTTGGGTCTGGTTTGGGCTGTCTTTCGTTGAACAGACCCGAAATGCACAAACAGACCCGGCTGGAACACTGAACAAATCCGACTGGCACAAGTCGGGTCGGACGTCACCACGTAAGTTCCCGATGGAATATTTAGGCAAGGTCAGCGGCTCCCGACTCCTAACTAACCCCCGGAGGTGACTGTGGTAGTCGTTTGGTCCCAGAGTTATCGGGTCGACCCGTACAGCCCTGCAAAAATCACGGAAAACAGAGCACGTCTGGAATTTCGGACCTGTCTAGCACCAGTCGGGTCGGACATCGTCACGGTGTCTCCCGATGAAATTTTGAGGCAAGGTCAACGGCTCCCGACTCCTAACTGACCCCCGGAGGTGACTGTGGTGGTCATTTTGTGAAAGGAGTCTCGGATCGCCCCGATTTGAAAGAAAACTGCAAGAACAGTCAGAAAAATCGACCCCACTGGGCAGTCGGGTTGTTTCTTCGTGCTGGGTTAAAACCGACGGGTTTTTCTTGGACTTCTTGACTCCTTGACACTAGGGTTGTGTGGGGAGGTGTTTGATGGGTTTTGGCAACTCAAACCGACCCGGAAGGCCTTGAAACTCGGGTTGCCATTTTTCACCCGAAAAGACCGTTTTCTGGGTTTGGTCCTTTGGTGGCTATTCCGATGGGTTGGAGGCTTCAAACTTAAAATCTAAGCCCGGAAATTGATAGAGGGGGTCGAAAACATGTGAGATATGAAGTTTGGTGAAGTTTGGGTTTAAGCCGGGATGGTAAATACCATAATTCCGGCTTAAATCTTTGAGGGTTTTGCTTGGTTTTGCTTGCCCTTGCTTGCTGCTATTTTTGCTGGAACTAAATGGGAGTTGAGAGCTTCTTGAAGAGTGAGAAATGCTAGAGAGATGGCATGTGGTGAGTTGTGATTAAGTTAATGACATAAATGCAATATATAGGCTAAGCTTAAGTGCAATTAAGTGAGAAAAAGCTTGATTAAGGGCATGCTTATGGGGATCCGAATTTTCTATGCAAGATAAGGATGAATCTCTTCCATGCATTCTTCATGAAGATGAGCCAAGAAGCATTAATGGCATGGAAGTGAAGTTCGAGTGTGATCTTGGAAGACTTGAAGATATTTTGGTGCAAGTGTGCAGGAGAAGACAAGAGGCAATGGAGAGGGCAGCAATGGGAGTTACGGCTGCCCTAGGGCATGCCGTGGGTCCCACGTGCTTTGAGGATGGTTTGGGACAAAGTTTGGGTCTCGATTGATTGCACGTTCGAGGCTTGTTACTAAAACCAACATCGAATTGTCATTGTGCGCGCGAAAACGATTCAAACTAGCCCGAAATCATCCATTTTGCCCAAGGGAATGTTCGTGTGATTTTTGGGCTCGCAAGCCGATTTTTGCTTATTTCAGGCGATTGGAGCAAAGTTAGCCATTTCTGACAACATATCTTGTATCTGCATCCAACGTTGGTCATTTTGACATAAATTGTCAAACAACATGAACAATTGACCCTTAAGCCGGTAATACAAATGCGGAGCCGGAGATGTCATAAAGGTCGAAACTGGATTTCTCATATTGCTTTCTAAGTTGTTTAGGTGCTCCGGAGATCACTGTGATCTCTGTTTGTCGAGATTAGACCTCTAAGGACATGAAAAATGCGTCTGAGACCTTTATAGCATTGCTCGGGAGGTCTAGATGAGTTGTGTAATTCATTCCGATGATTCCACATTGAGCCTTGGGAAGGCTAGCACTGTGTAAGGAAAGCATTCGGCGTCAATTTTCCCCAAAAAGGACCTTTGGATATGGATTTCCACTGAAAAGGGCCTTTTCTGCTCCTCAGAGGTTACTCGGGAAACTGAAAAGGATTTTACTGTTTTTTTTGCCCCATTGCGAATGTCCGCTAGAGTTTTCAGGGCAATGTAGTATGAACTTCGTTTGTCGTAATTCCGTCAGACCATTCTCCAGTTATGCATTTCCGAAGAGGGGTATGCCCGTTTTATCACTCGGAAGTCATTTGGAGTGTATGTGTGGCTTCCAAGAGACAATCTGAAGTATTGATCATGCTCTGTATCCTTGTGGGGCATGGCCGCATCTGACATTTAGAATTAACTCTTCTCTGAGAAACTGGCATTGTTGGATTTCCACTGAAAAGTTGTCGATATACAAAAAGTTGTTCTGTATAGAGCAGATGATTCGCAAAATGTGTTTGAAGACACTTTTCATCTGTTTGACATTGGAGTAGATTTTTGGAGTCCAATATTAGCTATCTTTCGATGGTCAAGCGAACTATCAGAAAATAGGACTATCCACTGATATGTTGAAAATGCCGATTTTGGACGTTGTTGAACTCTCTAGTCACTCTGTTGCCTTTTGGGGACCCCTAGAGTCCTTATGTTGCTTGCGCATGTCATCCACTTGATTTGGCTAACTTGAGGAAGAATAGTGACTTCTTGCGATGTGGAGCCTTATTCAGTGTTCCTGCTCAAGTCGTGGCTTGGATCATTGCTGATAATGTTGTTTGAGTTAGTGAGCCAAAATGGGGTGCTGACAGCTTGCCCCTCTTTGACTGCGTGCTCGAGTAGAGGATGCAGCCAAAGACTTCAGAAGCACCCCAATTTTATAGCTATGATCAATATGGAACTTCCGATGACAGTCTTCTCCCTCTTGCTTTGGATATGTGGGATGTTGTGCTTAATATAAAGATAAAAGAAGCGAGATGAGATCTGAATAAGCTTGGCAGCCAACAAGTAGGGTGCATGCATAAAGGAAACTGCTCAACCGATGGAAAATGCCTTGCTTAGTTGAAAATGCGATGTGCAGAGTTTAGTGAAAAGTGTCGTGCCTAAGAAAAATGCATTGCTTAAAGTAAAGCGCATTTGCTTAATGAAAAGGTGTACTTGCTTAAAGAAAGGTGCATGTTTAATGAAAAGTGCTTGCTTAATGAAAATGCTTGCGTGATGAAAGTACTTGTATAATGAAAGGTGCATTTGCTTAATGAAAGGTACTTGCATAAAGAAAAGTGCATTTGCTTAATGAAAGGTGCTTGCATAATGAAAAGGTGCTTCTGCAAAAGGCATGGACACTTGCCCAGAAAGTTGCATGGTGCACGGACGCTTGCCCGGGGGTTTGCAATATGCATGGAGAGCGTACTGAATGAATTTGCACAGTTCACAGGCGCTTACCCAATGGACTTGCAGAGTGCACGATCGCTTGCTCGGTGGGTTTGCAAGGTGCACGGGCACTTGCCCGGCGGGTTGCAGGGTGCACTGCTTTCCTAAGAAGGTGCACGCCAATTAAAAAGTGCATTGCCAAATATAAAGGTGCACTGCGTTCTTGAGAAGGTGCACGCCAATTAAAAAGGTGTTTGCAGAAAGTAAATGCAAATGCTGAGGAGTTACGCAAGGTGTGGAAGGAATCATTGTTTCCTCCATCACTGAACCCATCTATGCTGCAAACCATTATGTGACAGAATGCTTCGTTGTTTATTATCTGATTGTGATGCCACTGAATGCCTAGAGTGCTATCCTATGGTTTTCTCCTTAAATGGAGGCTGCAATGATATGGGTGGGAAACTTGAATGCAATAAAGCGGGTGTAAACCCTGACTGTAGTGGAGTAGGCGTGAAACCCTGAGAATTCTGATTTGTCGAGGACCGACGTTGCTGCTGGAGCGGTTGCACTTTCTCAGATGCCAGATTTGCTGTTGGGCCATTGTGATTTCACTGGCGATGCCTCAGCTATGCGATGAGGGATTTTGCTTTGCGGAGTCTTGCATGCTAAAGGACTTGAGCACTAGGGTGGAGCGCCTACGTATCCCGAGTGGTCGGGAATCAGAGTATGCCGTAGTTCTTGCCATACGGTACCTGTAATCCTGGCATCACTCGTACGTGCCCCCGAGTTTGGGGGTTCATGTTACGTGCGGGACTATATCCCGCACGCCCTTTCGGTACTCTGGTTTGCTAGGCTTGCATGTTTTATTAAGTTGCGCTCGGCTCACACGTTTTGACACTGGGAATTCGGTGAACTAAACGATGTCGGTAGAGAAGCCCAGAGAGAAGTAAACCCTTGTGTCGGGGAATTGGTTCACAATCTTACGTTACAGTTCATTGAACCATGGAGGTTGAATTCCTGCGTGAACCAGGACCGCGAGATCTTGGATTTACTTTCCTTTGGGCAAGCATTAGACCGATTCGATTAATTCGACTCTCGGACCGTTCGTTCACCGACTAGAAAACAATAAATACAAATTACAAAAGGGTCGAATTCCAGTCGTTTCGCATTCGATTATTATTTCACTCTAACTCACCATGAGTTTAGGGAAAAGACCGAAGAACTAAAATTCAATGCACGCTCTAACTGAGTAGGGTGTTAGACCCTGTGAGTGATGGTTAGGGCGTTGGACCCTGTGATCGATTATTAGGGCGTTGAACCCTAATTTTATTTGGCCTAAGTATCAGGCTCGGCCTGCATGGCAAACAAGTGCAGAAAGATAACACACAACATGTTAATAACAGACAAAGTGTTTGCTACTGTCAAGTGTATGTGTTTTAACAAGTTGTTAATCCACGGTATTTTGGCATGCAAATCCTACCCTAGACAAACAAGCATGTGTCAAGGTTTTAGCATTTGGCTTTGGTTTGAGAACTCAACAAAGAGAGTCAAATCTCGTGTGTGTGTGGATTGCTTTTACAGTTGTTCTATATTGTGACATTGAATTTCCATTGAATTAACCAAACTCGTGTTTTGACTATATATTTGGAATCTAGAATTCCTCCTAACCATCATCTAATGTTTGGTTAGGTCGAGTGAAAGATGAATCCGCATTTTGCATATTTTCTGACAGAGATAACTGTTCTAGTTACCCGAGTCTACGCTAGGATGACAGAAACTCATCAGTGGATAAGAAAAGGCTTTGCAGATGAACCTGCACCTGAACAGGTAGCCTATTCTTATCATAATATCGTAGTGTTTCTATTAAACTAATCCTAGGGGTGTCGCTGAATTGTGAAAAAACGATTCTACCCTTTATTTGAAAATTATTTTCAGAAAAGGGAAACATCGCAGTGTGGGCCACCTCGGCCTGTAGCCGGTGTCGACCAATTCCCTGGATCGTCTAGGGTTGTGCAAGAACCCCGAAAAAGCCAAAGAACCGGTCGATCTAACCGGAAGTGATCTAAAAAGATCTTCTGTATCCTGACCTGAGTTACCTGAAATCAAGTAAAACTCAACTTGAGACACACAAGTTCTTCCTAAATGTCCATGCTACATCCGACCGTGCGTTTCGGGATTTTGGAAATGCGAGTTTTGAAAAAGGCATTAACGTCATTTGACAACTCATCGACGCGAGTTATCATTTAATTACCAATTCATGCAAACTTATCAGTGCCAAGTGGGTTTAATCATGTGAGCGTCCCGATTAACCCGTTTGTGGATTATAGCTTAAAATTAAATGTCGAATGCAATAAATGTGCAAGTTACCGTTAATCAGACAGATCATGAATTGATCCACTGAATGAAGTCTGAGTGCCCGAAAAACTTAATTTAACGAAAACAATTCATGACACGGTGACCAAGACGGGTCTAGGAAGGTCGAGGATAATTTGGTCAAAATGACCAAAATACCCTCGGAATCCAAATGGCCCTGAAAGAGTCATCGATACTTGAATTCATGCATTTTTACTTTAAAAACAATGTTTTAAAGTTGTTAGTATGCGGGGTTTACGACGATATTGAAATTGCAATTTGCACAAAATCCGATAAATGAATTTCATCGAGGTAAAGAGACCGTTCTTAACCCGAATAAGGCCAAAGAACTCTCGGCTATTTCCTCTTGGGAATAGCCGTGGGTTTCCTTGACCCGTTCCGGGTTTCAAGCATTCTCTTTAACCCAATTTCGACTATTTCTCACATGCTCAAATGTTAAACACGATAAATGACACGTATTTAACAAAGCCGGTATTGCCAAGAGTTTGGAAAAGGCATTCAAACATACAAACATCCACAAACACGTTAGTTATGGAATTGATAAAACAATACCGGCTCCATGGACTTGGGAAAAAATAAAGATTCGGGAAACAACTCAAATCGGGACAAGGAATCCGGTCTTGACCCGAAAAGGTCAAGAATACCCTCGGTTACCTCTCCAAGAGGTTAATCCTAGAGTTATCTTGGCTTTTCCGGGTTGATATGGTTTCCTTGACTTTTATTTAAACATTTCCCGACATGCTAGCACGTTAAACAATGATAAACATGCATGATATAACATGGAAATTGCATAAAGATTAAAACTTGGAAATAAAACATGCATAAAACCCCTTATAACTCCATAAACGCAATGAGAATGTGAAAGTCCTAGCTTCTCTAAGTCGAGAATGGTCATACCTAGTTCCGGGATGCGGGATGGGACTGTTAGAAGTCAGGTTGGACTTTGTTGGGTCGGGTTTGGGCTGTTTTTCGTTGAACAGACTCCAAATGCACAAACAGATCAAGCTGGAACAGTGAACAGACCCGACTGGCACAAGTCGGGTCGGATGTCACCACGGAAGTTCCCGATGGAATTTTGAGGCAAGGTCAGCGGCTCCTGACTCCTAATTGGCCCTCGGAGGTGACTGTGGTGGTCGTTTGGTCCCAGAGTTGTGGGGCCGACCCGTACAGCACTGCAAAGATCACCGAAAACAGAGTACGTCTGGAATTTCGGACCTATCTGGCACCAGTCGGTTCGGACATCGCCACGGTGTCTCCCGATGGAATTTTTAGGCAAGGTCAGTGGCTCCTGACTCCTAACTGACCCTTGGAGGTGACTGTGGTAGTCGTTTGGTTCCAGAGTTATGGGGATCGACCCGTACAGCACTGCAAAGATCATGGAAAACAGAGCACGTCTGGAATTTCGGACCTATCTGGCACCGGTCGAGTCGGACATCGCCACGGTGTCTCCCGATGGAATTTTTAGGCAAGGTCAGCGTCCCCTGACTCCTAACTAACCCCCGGAGGTGACTGTTGTAGTCGTTTGGTCCCAGAGTTATCAGGTCGACCCGTACAGCCTGCAATGATCACGGAAAGCAGAGCACGTCTGGAATTTCGTACCTGTCTGGCACCAGTCGGGTCGGACATCGCCATGGTGTCTCCCGATGGAAGTTTTAGGCTATGTCAGCGGCTCCTGACTCCTAACTGACCCTCGGAGCTGACTGTGGTAATCGTTTGGTCCCAGAGTTATCGGGTCGACCCATACAGCCCTGCAAAATCACAGAAAATAGAGCACGTCTGGAATTTTGGACCCGTCTGGCACCAGTCGAGTCGGACGTTGCCACGGTGTCTCCCGATGGAATTTTGAGGCAAGGTCAATAGCTGCCAACTCCTAACTAACCCCTGGAGGTGACTGTGGTGGTCATTTTATGAAAGGAGTCTCGGATCGAACCGATCTGAAAGAAAACTGAATGAACAGTCAGAAAAATCGACCCGACTGGGTAGTCGGGCTGTTTCTTCGTTCTGGGTTAAAACCGACAGGTTTTTCTTGGATTTCTTGACTCCTTGACACCCTAGGGTTGTGTGAGGAGTTTTTTGTTGGATTTTGGCGACTCAAACCGACCTCGAACGCCTTGAAGCTCGGGTTTCCATTTTTGACCCAAGAAGACGGTTTTCTGGGTTCGATTCTGTGGTGGCTATTCCGATGGGTTGGAGGCTTCAAACTTAAAATCTAAGCCCGGAAATGGATAGAGGGGGTCGAAAACATGTGAGATATGAAGTTTGGTGAAGTTTGGATTTAAGCCGGGATGGTAAATACCATAATTCTGACTTAAGTCTTTGAGGGTTTTACTTGGTTTTGCTTGCCCTTGCTTGCTGCGATTTTTGCTGGAACTAAAGGGGAGTTGAGAGCTTCTTGAAGAGTGAGAAATGCTAGAGAGATGGCATGTGGTGAGTTGTGATTAAGTTAATGACATAAATGCAATATATAGGCTAAGCTTAAGTGCAATCAAGTGAGAAAAAGCTTGATTAAGGGCATGCTTATGGGGATCCGAATTTGCTAAGCAAGATAAGGATAAATCTCCTCCATGCATTCTTCATGAAGATGAGCCAAGAAGCATTAATGGCATGGAAGTGAAGTTGGAGTGTGTTCTTGGAAGACTTGAAGATATTTTGGTGCAAGTGGGCAAGAGAAGACAAGAGGCAATGGAGTGGACGGCAATGGGAATTACGGCTGCCCTAGGGCATGTCGTGGGTCCCATGTGTTTTGAGGAAGGTTCGGGACAAAGTTCGGATCTCGATTTATTGCACGTTCGAGGCTCGTTACTAAAACGAACGTTGAATTGTCATTGTGCGCGCAAAAACGATTATAACGAGTCCGATATCATCCATTTTGCCCAAGGGAATGTTCGTGTGATTTTTGGGCTCGGAAGCCGATTTTTGCTTATTTCTGGCAATTGGAGCAAAGTTAGCCATTTCTGACAACATATCTTGTATCTGCATCCTACGTTGATCATTTTGACATAAATTGTCAAACAACGTGAACAATTGACCCTTAAGCCGGTAATGTAAATGCGAAGCCGGAGATGTCCTAGGAGGCCGAAAATGGATTTCTCAGATAGCTTTCTTAGTTGCTTAGGCACTCCGGAAATCACTGTGATCTCTGTTTGTCGAGATTGGACCTCTAAGAACTTGAAAAATGCGTCTGAGACCTTTAAAGCATTACTCGGGAGGTCTGGATGAGTTGTGTAATTCATTCCGACGATTCCACATTGAGCCTTGGGAAGGCTAGCACTGTGTAAGGTAGGCATCCAGCGTCAAGTTTCCCCAAAGAGGACCTCCGGATATGGATTTCCACTGAAAAGGGCCTTTTATGCTCCTCGGAGGTTACTCGGGAAATTGAAAAGGGGTTTTGCTGTCTGTTTTGCCCAATTGCGAATGTCCACTAGAGTTTTCTAGGCAATGCAGTATGAACTTCGTTTGCCGTAATTCCGTCAGACCAATCTTCGGTTATGCATTTCTGAATAGGGGTATGCCCGTTTTATCACTCAGAAGTTATTTGGAGTGTCTGTGTGGCTTCCAAAAGACAATATGAAGTATTGCTCATGCTCTGTATGCTTGTGGGGCATGGCCGCATCTGACATTTGGAATTAACTCTTCTCTGAGAAATCAGCATTGTTGGACTTCCACTGAAAAGTTGTATGTATACGGAAAGTTGTTCTGTATAGAGCAGATGATTCGTAAAATATGTTTGAAGACACTTTTCATCTGTTTGGTATTGGAGTGGATTTTTGGAGTCCAATATTGGCTATCTTCCGATGGTCGAGTGAACTATCGGAAAATAGAACTGTCCATGTGATATACTGAAAATGTCGGTTTTGGACGTTGTTGAGCTCTCTAGTTACTATGTTGCCTTTTGGTGACCCCTGGAGTCCTTATGTTGCTTGCGCATGTCATCCACTTGATTTGGCTAACTTGAGGATGAATAGTGATTTCTTGCGATGTAGAGGCTTATTTAGTTTTCTTGCTCAACTCGTGGCTTGGATCATTGCTGATAATGTTGTTTGAGTCGGTGAGCCAAAATGGGGTGCTGACAGCTTGCCCCTCTTTGATTGCGTGCTTGAGTAGAGGATGCAGCCAAAGACTTCAGAAACACCCAAGTTTGATAGCAATGATCAATATGGAACTTTCGATGACAGTCTTCTCCCTCTTGCTTTGGATATGTGGGATGTTGTGCCTAATATAAAGATAAAAGAAGCGAGATGAGATCTGAATAAGCTTGGCAGCAAACAAGTAGGGTGCATGCATAAAGGAAATTGCTCAACCGATGGAAAATGCCTTGCTTAATTGAAAATGCGATGTGTAGTGTTTAGTGAAAAGTGTCGTGACTAAGAAAAATGCATTGCTTAAAGTAAAGCGCATTTGCTTAATGAAAAGGTGTGCTTGCTTAAAGAAAGATGCATGTTTAATGAAAAGTGCTTGCTTAATGAAAATGCTTGCGTGATGAAAGTATTTGTATAATGAAAGGTGCATTTGCTTAATGAAAAGTACTTGCATAAAGAAAACTGCATTTGCTTAATGAAAGGTGCTTGCATAATGAAAAGGTGCATGCTTAATGAAAAGGTGCTTCTACAAAAGGCATGGGCGCTTGCCCAAAAAGTCGCCTGGTGCACCGACACTTGCCCGGGGGTTTGCAATATGCATGGGGCGCATACCGAATGAGCTTGCATAGTTCACAGGCGCTTACCCAATGGACTTGTAGGGTTCACAAGTGCTTGCTCGGCGGGTTTGCAAGGTGCACAGGCACTTGCCCGACGGTTTGCAAGGTGCACTGCTTTCCTAAGAAGGTGCACGCCAATTAAAAAGTGCATTGCCGAATAAAAAGGTGCACTGCGTTCCTGAGAAGGTGCACGCCAATTCAAAAGTGCATTGCAGAATGAAAAGGTGCACTCCGTTCCTGAGAAGGTGCACGCCAATTAAAAAGTGAATTGTAGAATGAAAAGGCGCACTGTGTTCCTAAGAAGTTCCACGCCAATTAAAAAGGTGCTTGCAGAAAGTAAATGCAAATGCTGAGGAGTTGCGCAAGGTGTGGAAGGAATCATTGTTTCCTCCATCACTGAACCCATTTGTGTTGCAAACCATGCTGTAACAGAATGCTTCGATGTTTGTCATCTAATTGTGATGCCACTGAATGCTTGGAGTGCTATCCTGAAGGTTTCTCCTTAGATTAAGGCTGCAGTGATATGGGTGGGAAACTCGAAAGCAGTGAAGCAGGTATAAACCCTGACTGCAGTGGAGTGGGCGTGAAACCCTGAGAATTCTGATTTGTTGAGGACCGACGTTGCTGCTGGAACGATTGCACTTTCTCAGATGCCGGATTTGCTGTTGGGCCATTGTGCTTTCACTAGCGATGCCCCGGCTATGCGATGAGGGATTTTGCTTTGCGGGGTGTTGCATGCTAAAGGAATCGAGCTCTAGGGTGGAGCGCCTACGTAGCCCGAGTGGTCGGGAATCAGAGTCTGTCGTAGTTCTTGCCATATAGTACCTGTAATCCTCGAATCACTCGTAAATCACGTGAGAAATACTAATGCAAGATAGACACAAGTGAGCATAAGAGGTCGTTGCAACATGTAGATCTTCAATTTCGGGTCACCTAGGCGACCCGCGAAGAATTTTGCTTTGACAATGCAGATGGATCCCGTTCTCGGAGGCCTAGATACAAGGCCTCCGCGGGATTCCCATTAGCTATGTATGGGCATACGGAGACGTCCTCGACTATGCCCTAGCAGCTCTATCGGTTGTTCGACACGCCCGTCGGCTTTGAACCCTTCTTAATAGGGTACCCTAGGGCGGCTGTATTTGCAAACCGCTTGGGGATTTCTGTTCAGATTTGGTCAGACTCGGTCTAACCATTTCCAAAGCGTTATGACTAGACCCCCGGAGAGGAATGTCTGGGATTTTGTCTCTGTGGTAGCCTGTTAAAGGGTGGTTGTGACCCATTTGGAGTTATGCAAAAACAAAGAGGAAAGAGAAAGCTTGGGAAGCACGTTGCCCCAAGCTAAAAGGATACATGGGTTCACGCCTGCAGCGAGATGTAGCCCCATTTTCTTTCACCCTTCTGTTGTGTAGGCTGTACCGAACTACTTGGACGGCGTCTTCAGTTGCCTACTGTGCTTGAGGAAGGTTCCATCTTGGACGGTTGAATGGTATTCGAGAGTCGATCGGGGATCGTGTTGGAATAGACAAATTTTGAAAATGGCATTAACGTCATTTGATAATTCATCGACGCGAATTATCAGTTAATTACCAACCCGAGAAGGGCAGTTTTTCTATTCGGTTCTGTACTGAGCTGTTTCGATGGGTTGGAGTCTTCAAAATTAAAATCAAAGCTCGGAAATGTATAGAGGGGATCGAAAACATGTGGGATATGAAGTTTGGTGAAGTTTGGATTTAAGTCGGGATGGTAAATACCATGATTCCGACTTAAGTCTTTGGTGTTCTTGCTTGGTTTTGCTTTGTTGAAGCTTGCTGCGGTTTCTTCAAGTCTTGGAGAGCATTTGAAGAGTGAGAAAGCTAGAGAGATGGCATCTGGTGAGTTGTGATTAAGTTAATGACTTAAAGGAGATATATAGGTAAAGATTAAGTGCAATTAAGTGAGAAAAAACTTGATTAATGGCATGGATTAGGGGGATCCGAATTTTTAATGAAGATGGGGATGAAGACTTCTTGAAACGCATTAATGAAGAAGAGCCAAATGCATTGATGGTGAAGTGAAGTTGGAGTGTTGAAGTAAGATTGTAGGCTTGATATTTTTGAAGAAGGATAAGGGCAAGTTGCATGGAGAGGAAGACAATGAGATGTGCGGCATTCATGAGGGTTACGGCTGGTCATGGAGGAGCCGTGGGCCCCACGATCAGTGAGGGAAGTTCGGGACAAAGTTCGGGTCTCGATTGATCGCGTGTTCGAAATTCGTGGCTTAAACGAACGTCGAATTATCATTGTGGGCGCGAAAACGATTCAAATGAGCCCAAAATCATCGATTTTGCCCAAAAGAATGTTCGTGTGGTTTTTGGGCTTGGAAGCCAGTTTTGCTCATTTCAGGTGATCAGAGTAAATTTAGCCATTTCTGAATTCGTATCTCGTATCTGCATTCTGAATTGTTCGTTTTGACGTGCATTGTCAATCAGACTAAATAATCGACCCTTAAGCCGATATTGCCAATGTGAAGCTGGAAACGTCCTAGGAGTCCGAAGCCGAATTTCTTAGAATGCCTTCTGAGTTGCTTGGATGATCCGGATATCGCTGCGATATATGTTCGTTGAGAAGGAGCTCCGAAGGATTGAAAAAGTGCCTCTGAGACCTTAAAAGCATTGTCCTGAGGGCCTAGACAGGTTGTGAGATTCCGTTCGAGGATTTCACATCGAGCCTTGGGATAAGCGGCACTTGATTGGCCAACCATCCGGCGTCAAATTTCCGTAAAAAGGATCTCTGGTTATGAATTTCTGTTGAAAACGGTCTTTTATGTCATTCGGAGGTCACTCGGGAAACTGAAAGGGATATTGCACTCTGATTTGCCAAATTGCGTCTGCCTGCTGTAGTTTTTTGGGCAATGCATGGCTAACTTGGATTGCCGATGTTCTGTCAAAGCAGTTTCCGGATATGGTTTTCTGTTGAAGGGTATGCTGGTTTTGCCGTTCGGAAGTCATTCGAGGTGTCTGCGTGACTTCCGAAGAACAATCTGAAACAATGCTCATGCTCTGTATAATTATTGGATGTGAGTGCATTTGACATCTGGCATTAACTTTTCTCTGGTGAATCGGTGTTTTTGGACTCCCACTGAAAAGTTGTCTCTATATAGAAAATTGCTCTGTATAGAGCAGATGATCTGCGAAATGTGTTTGAAGACAATTTTCATCTGTTTGGCACCGCTAGGGATTTTTTGAGTCCAATATTGGATATTTTCTAATGGTAGAGCGAACCAGAGGAAAATAGCACTGTCGGCGATGTATTGTTAAAACACCGGTTTTGATGTTGTTTAAGCTCTCTATTTGCTCTGTATGTTGCTGGATGATTCTGTATGTTCTTTTGTCATGTGCACGAATCATCTGCCTATGTCTGTTGACTTGAGAATGATTAACAATTTGCAGCTCTGTTGAGCCTTCTTCCGTATCCATGCTCAAGTCATAACCTGATTTGATGTGGATAGGCATTGCCTGAATTGGTGAGCCAAAATGGGGTGCTAACAAGCGCTATCACTTGCAGCCTTTGCAGAAGAAAGATTGGACTCGTTCCTCGAAGTATTGCTCAGATGGATTTAAATCCAAGTCAATTTTGGACTTAAGATGAGCTTGGAAATAAAAGCGCTTTACTTCAAAATGCAGAAATGATGAGAGAGAAATTAAGGATAGTAGGAATTGTGGATGCATGAATTCAATATATGTGCAAAAGATTTTATTAAAGTCAGTGCTATAAGAAAAAGATCCCTCTTTGGACGTGTGGCTTATAGTTCGCCGACACGCGGGGAACATATATACACGTGTAACCCCATGGGGAGGTCGGCTCTTCTTTCTTGGTCTAGTCCTCTCCGATTGGATAGGCGCTGATCATGTTAACAGTCGGACCTGAGCTGGAGCCAAGGTCGGGGAGAGGGTTGGCCTGGACGTTCGATGGCCTGATCTCATTGAAGGAGAGCTTGTTCTCGTCGATCATCTCCTGTAGTTTGCCTCGGAGTGCGTAACAGTTGTCCGTTTTATGCCCCAGAGCATCCACGTGGTATTCACAACGGAGAGTCTGATTCTGATTAGCGGCGTTGAACTGAGGTGAGGGGCCTCAGGAAAAATCTTCTCGACTGCAAGAAGCTGGCGATAGATTTGTGATTGGGGAACCGGAAGAGGCGAATACTGTGGCCGCGGCTTGGCTTGCCCCCTGCCTCCTTGCTGGGTCTGCGGGGCTGGGGCCCGTTGTGCCAGCTGAGGAGGTCTCAAAGCCGAGGTTCTGTTTGGCTGGGCTTGAGAAAGGATGTGCTATTGTAGGGGTAGCGTAGGTGTAAAGCTCACAGAATACGGTTAGGAGCTCTGACGCCCCGGGTTGACGGCGTTAACGGACGTTTCTTTGCCCTTTTTACCACCTGTGGAAGATGCCCCAGCAGTGGTTTTCGAGGTCTCTCCCTCCTTCTTCCTCGTTGGACTCTCAATTCTCCCTAGCTTGATGCCCATAACGAGCTTTTCCCGGCCTTGATCAGCTCGAAAAATGAGGAGATATGAGACAAGAGGTGTGAGTAGTATGCACCTCTGAGCGTCGAGTAAAACAGCTGGACTTGCTCTTTCTCAACAATGGGGGGAATGTGCTTCGCTACCTTTCCTCGCCACTCAGCTGCATATGCCTCGAAAGCCTGGTCCTCTTTCATCTCCATCATGCTGAGATCCAGGAGAGTAGGGGGTCTTTGCACAGAACCTATACTGGTCAAGGAACTTTTGGGAGAGGTCCGGCCAGGTGGGAATGTCAGCAGCTTTTAGAATCATGAACCAGTCAAGCGCCGATCTCATGAGACTGTCCTGGAATGTCTGAATGACGAACTCCTCATAGTCATAGTATTGCAACATCTTGCTCTGATAATGGCGGAGATGATGCCGTGGGTCTTGGGTCCCGTCATATCTCTGGAAGTCGGGGATCTTGATCTTTTGGGACAACCGCATGCCCAGGAAGGGATTCCAGTCGCCGTCATCGTAGTCAAAGCGGGACCCACCTTCTTGGAGTGCCTTGATGGTCTCCTCCATTTTCTTCAATCTCCTCTCCTGCTCATTCTCTGTTTCAGGGAGAAAATTTCTCGATGGAGTTGTAGGGGCCGCTTGAATAGGCGCGCTGGGCTTAAAGGAAAGAATATTTAGAGGCGGTGGAGTTTGGTACGAAAAGCTTATATGGGTTGTGAAGCTTGGAAATGGAAAGGCTCAATGGTGTGAGCAGGAGCGGGGGTGCTCATCATCGAGAAAACCATTGGCTGCGGAACAGTGTAGATTGAAGGTTGGATTGGCATGGCTACTATCGGTGGTGCGTGCATAGCCAAGTCTAATGTCAAAAACACCGCTGGTGGAAGAGGAACAACAGTAGGGGCAGATGGAGGAGATAAGGGATCGCTGACCGGGTAGACCACCGGTACATGCGCCATTGCTGAAGCGGATGCATCCTCGCTCTCTGAAACTAAGGTCGATGGGACCACGAGGTTCGGATCAACCGTTGACTTTGCCCCGAAGGCAGAGTGTATCTCGATTTTGATCTCTAAGTAGGGCCATGAGCTCTGTCGTGTTAGTGGCCATGTTGGCTGCCAACTGATTGACCATACCTTCGAGTGCAGCAATGCGTGCAGAATCACCGAAGTTTGATGATGTCTGTGCTACTAGTGGCGGGAGCTGCACTAAAGGAGTGCTAGAATATGTTGGCGATATGCCCACGGGCGTCGGAGGCGGTAAAGCCTGTGCCATAGGTGACTGACAATGAGTCGGAGTTGGTGGAGTGTCCTGCTCAGAAATCGCGGGTTGTTGATCTTCAGCCATCCTTACACGCGCACGAGTAGGGTATCCATGCGACGCCAGTTGTGAGTACCTGAGTCCGCAAATGCGTAAGTGTGGACGCTGAAAATGGTCCACTAAATTAAACATGCAAGACAATAATTAAATGAATGGGATGCATGAAATGCATGAATTTCAAAGAAACGCTAATGTCATTGCTTGATTTGATTCAAATTCCTTGATTTACAAAGATGGCTCGTTTGATTTTAAAAGGAATCTAAACATTGAATCGACAATCCATCGCGTTCGGCAGCCGTGTATTTGTGCTTAGCATTAGTATTCGACAGATAGTGGTTCTAACTAGTTTGGAGGTAGGTGTTCGATCAAGAAGAGATTCATTAACTTGAGTAAACAGGGAAAAGGTCCTATGGGTATGAGTTTTGTTCTGAATTGAGAAATCATCGGGCCGGGGAAGATAGACTTGAATAGAAAGGAGTTTTTGTGTAAGTTCTACAAATCCTCGATTGAAATCAGAGAGTCTAGATGATCAACTATAGGGTTTGGTATTTACCGTAAATCTGGCTAGATTGAGATCTTATAGTGAAGGGATTCAGTGCATGGCATATACGATCAGAGGTTTATCATAATGTTTCAATTATACATTCGTCACCATTTAGATTGTCATGATATGCTGTTAGGCGTCACTCGTGAACTTTGGGAACTAAGGGTATTTTGGGAATTATGTTTTTGGTTACAGAAAAAGTTTTTAAAAATGTCAAATGAGTTGATATTATCATCCCATTGCCATTTGGTAATGAACCTAGTTAGTCATACATATTGAGCATGTCTATGCCGAGAAAAGAATTAATTCTAATTAAGGAAGTTAATTATGATTTAATTATCGAATAAGGCTTGCAATGTGATTGCAAGGGTGCTAGCACATCCTGAAGAATGTGTGCGGACTTATTTGTGATTTATTAATTAATGTGAATTAATAAATAATTACAATTAGGTCCCCATGGTAAAGTTATATATAGACATGATCTTATTAGTAATCCTAAGAGCGCTTTTATCAATAAGACTCGGAATTAGAGAGAAAGAAGAGGAAGGTTCGGCCAAGAGCTGCACAGCCCAGCCGCATGCATCCCTAGGCTGATCGGAGTCTTCTTCGACTTCGATTCGGCGTTTCGGTGCTATCCTTGACGTCCTTGAAGTGGGTCTTTCCTTCCGTGACGATTCTGTTCGAGATTGGTGATCTAGATTGAAGTGTACGGTTCGAGAGGAGCTTATACTCGGCGGTGACATGCTTGTGTGGACGAGCTAGAGGCCGGACACTTGGATGGTTAATTTGATCGACTCGAATCGACAAGGTTAGTATAAAGTTCGTAACTTTTTTTGTGGATTCGATATGTAATGTTATCTATTCATTAGAAGGTGATTCTTGTGTCAAGATTTGATCTTGAAGCTTTTGATTAAATGAGCACGTGATAAAAATTTGTTTTTTACCATAATTAAACTTTCCGCTGCACACGTGCTTGGTTTTCTTATAATCTTAACATCCATATGTTAAACCTCATAATCATAGTGCATTGTAATGGCTAGCAATATTCTGATGGATTTAAGCTTAGCTACATGCAAAAGAGTCTTGTCGTAGTCGACTCCTTGCCTTTGCCACTAGCTTTGCATTACAGGTCTCTACCTTTCCATCAGAGCCAACCTTTTTCTTGAAGACTCATTTATTCCCAATAAGTACTATACCTTCAAGAAGGTCATCTAGATCCAGACTTGGTTTTTGCTCATGGAGTCCATTTCGATGAGTTTGTATTGAATATAATTTCCTCGTAAGTAGTAGGATCATCTCCATGATCATTATCTCCATTAATGACAAACACTTGTGCTTTCTCATAGAGATAACCATATCTCGTGGGAGGACGAGATACTCTACTAATCATTCAAGGTTTCGTGATATCCTTGGTGCCCATTAGTTTCTCAATCGGTTCATCAATGTCCAAGGGCATGGACACTTGATCGGTTTGCTGGGCCGATGACTCCTCATCGGATTCTATTTCCCTTCCCATGCTTCATTCGTAAATGAACTCTTTCTCAAGAAAGATAGCATCTATACAGACTACAACTCTTTGTTCAGTAGGGATATAAAAATAGTATCCAAAGTTGTCACTTGGATACCTAACCAAACCTGCTTTTCTCGGACGGGGTTTCTAGATTATCCACATAACAAGATGGGGAGATCTATGTAGCTCATTATGGCTACACTATGTCTAACAGAGTGCGTTTTCTCCTCTTAGAAACACCATTCAACTATAGTGTTCCTGGTGGAGTGAACTTTGAAATTATGATGTGTTCCCTTAGGAAATCACCAAAACAAGTACTTAAGTACTCTATTCCTCGATCAGATCGAAGAGTTTTTATGCCATTTCCTATTTATTTTTCTATTTTAGATTTGAACTCCTTGATCTTTTTAAAGGATTCAAGTTTATACTTCTTATGATAAACATACTCATACCTAGATAAATTGTCGATTTCAGCACCCCATTTTGACCCACTGGCTCCAACAGAGAGTATCAGCAGCAACTCAAGCCACAACTTGAGCATTAATACAAAAAAAGGCTTGATAGATCAACAATTCACTATTTTATCCTTGAGACAACAGGGAAAGGCATATGGCGCAAGCATACGATAGAAGAACTCCTATGGTCATGATCTAACAGAGCAAATGGAGGGCTCAGTACACATGACAGAACAAGGCTCAAGATACCCTAGGCTACTATTCACAGACAAGTCAGCATGGGGTAATCGTACAGAGGAAGCATCAAGGCAAACACATAGGTCTCAAAAAGCAACCCAGAGAGACCAAAGAGGGCGATTGACATTCGAACAATAGAAGTTATCCCACTGACAGTGCTATTATTCAGTGATTAACCGGAGTGCGAGTAACTATTCAGTTTAAAAGCCACGAAGACTCTTTCAATGCCAAACCGAAGATTCGCCCCGAGCACATTCAACACATGACTCGTATCTCCCTAGCAGATACAAAACGGGCTTAAATGCACTTGTTGGCTGGACAGTTGGAATCCGTTTTCTAAAGAACAGAGAGCACAGAGGTCTCCGGCACGCCAGAATACCCAAAGGGATCCATGGAGGACCCCAACCACCAAAATACCCGAGCAAATTCAACGCTTGATCCCTCGACAAGGGCAAAGTGGTCATCTACATTTAAAGCGTAGAACAGGCCAAAACAAGCAGAGCAGAAACACAGACACACGAATAGGCGACATAAATGACCAATTTAGCTTCGTTCATCCAAATTGAACAAGATTGACTCTTAACCCCACGGCATGGGCAAAATGGTCATTTGACCATATGTCAGGGGCAAAATGGTCATTTCACCCTTTACTTACAAAAACGGTCTCCCACGTCCACCGTTCTGTAAAAATGACAAAATATGTCAAAACGACCGGTACAAAATGCAGATACGGGATATGCAAATAGAAATGGTCAATTTGGTCTCGTTTGCCTAAAACAAGCCAAAACCTGCCTTCAAGCCCCAAGATCAACCGAATACTTCCTTAAATCAGAATGGGGCAAGCTTAGGGTCGTTTGGACCATCATTTGCGCACATTGCTAATGGGGCAAGGAA
The DNA here is from genome assembly GCF_007655135.1 of Punica granatum. Lineage (NCBI taxonomy): Eukaryota > Viridiplantae > Streptophyta > Magnoliopsida > Myrtales > Lythraceae > Punica > Punica granatum. Next base: position 33,718,323 of record NC_045127.1, on the reverse strand, counting down.
ACCGTACATAACCCGTGACGGGTCAAGAACACTTCAATCATCCTTGAGGGGAGTGACCCGAGAGCTTCTTGACCTATTTCGGGTCAATCATGGCTTCTTTACTTCGGTTGAACATCGATTCTCTGATTGATTGTAATTGCACTTTCCATTTTGTTGATAACCAGAAGATAAAACGCACATCAAGCATGTTAATTCAAGCAAATTGATTCATAAACTCGTGCACGTAAAGCACAAGTCCATAACTGATAAAAGAATTTCACACATGAGGAACGGGACGTGTAACTTTGCCAAGCAAATCATTGGACTTTAAACAAAATGCATGAATTGGCTAAATAACTGATAAACGCGTCGATAGATTGGGAACGGGTATCCTTACCCTCTTCAAAACCCGAATTTCGCAAATCAGTGAGAAGGACGCACGTGAGAAGGAGTCGCCACTTGCCATTTTACGACTCGAAGGTCGAGGGCCGACAAGTTACCCGGGTCTAGGGATACGGGGTACACCTAATTGCTAAGGCATATGGTCTGCGAAACCCGAGGTTCCGAATTCGGGGGTTCTGTTACATGCGAGCCTATATCTCGCATGCCCTATCGGTACTCTGGCTTGTCTAGGCTTGCCATTTTAATTTAATTACCGCTTAATTAAGTTCCGCTCATCTTACGCGTTTTGACACCGTAAATTCGAAAGAACGCTCCAACCGTCCACTCTCCGACCGGGATTCTTACATGAATAAATATACAACATAAATCCTTACATTGTCCTCTCGAATAAAAAAACGCAAATTACAACAACTGAATCCCGGTCGGTTCGCGTTCGGTTATTATTCCACTCGTGCTCATCGTGTGGTTTGATAAGACCGAAATTGAAATTAAGATGCGCGCTCAGTGTTAGGGGAATTGGACCTCGTGATCTACGATTGGGGCGTTGGACCCCCTATGAATCGTGCTCTAAAGGATCGGGCTCGATCCGCATAACAAACAAGTGCAAGAATGTTAACGAGCGGACATAAATAAACAAACAATGGGGTTTTGTTATTGTCGAATTTACGTGAATTAACCAATTATTAACCGGGGTATCTTGGCATACAAATCCTACCCTAAAGCAAACAAAGTGGGTACAAGATGTGAATCGATCAAGGATCGCCTCGGGAAGGTATTTTGCATTTGGCATTATTTTCCGAGGACTTGACATACGTGAAGTCTGTTGTCAAGTCTTGTGTTTGTGGATTGCTTTTAGGATTATTCTATGTTGTGACACTACAGTTGTTACAAGTTATTATCGACTATGGATTCCGCTCGTAAGTCCTAGAACTTAATGCCTATCCCGCTATTGCCCGTTTTTGTCTTAACCAAGTATATAATTAATCCAGTATTTGTATTTTGAGCCAATCCACCCGAACTAACTACCCGAGACTATGCTAGAATAATAAAAACTCATCGATCGGATAGAGCGGGCTATGCAGATGAAGCTACGCCTAGACAGGTAGCCCATCCCTACCCTGATACCGTAGTGTTTCTATTATTCTAACCCTAGGGGTGTTGCTAAGTTGCAAATAGACGATTTTGCCCTTGAAGCGGAAATTATTTTCGGAAAAGAGAGATTACGCGGTGCGGGCCGCCTCGGCCTGTGACCGGCGCTAACCGATCCCCTGGACCTTCCAAGGTTGTCAAGAACCCCAGAAAGCCAAAAGATCGGTTAATCTATCCGGAAGTGATCTACGAAGAACTTCCACGTCCCGACCTGAGTTTCCTGAAATCAGGTGAGACCTCGAGTCAAGACGCGCAAGTCCTTCCTAGACATCCATGTCACATCGAACTACGTGTCTCGGATTTTACAAAATTTGCAAGTTTTGAGAAGGGCACCAACGCATATTCGCAACCTATCGACGCGTGTTACCGGTTTATTACCAATTCGTACAAAATTATTAGGGCCAAGTGAATTAATTAATCGCATGAACGTCTAATTATCCCGTTAGTGAAATTATTGATTAAATTAATTAATGTTTTGCCAAATGCTCTAAATATTCAGGTTTCAGACCGTCGAGCCGATCATTGATGGACCGTCCGATGCGAGTCCTAATTCCCGACCATCTTAGAATTTAAAATTTAATTTTAGGTCGAGTTTGCATGATTAAACCGATTCATGTGAGGTTTCGATTAAAACGAAAAAATAAAGCATTTAAGCACGGATCAAGAGCATATTACCACATCAAGCACAACAAACATGCAAATTTACATAACCGGTGCCGCTATGATCATGATAAACACATACAAACATACACACAAACATAATATTAACGGAATCGATAAAACGGCACCGACTCATGTGAGCAAAAATCATGCAAAGAGCACGCATTCTCACGTTGTATGCAAAATAATTACGAACAAAATATTTAAATGGGGCACACACGTTGTCGATCGGGGATCCAACTAGGTAGGGGTTGGATATTTTTAGAAAATACCCAGGGACTGATTTGAACGACTTTTAAAGAGCAGGGACTGATTTGAAAATTCGGATAAAGATTCGGGGACTTATTTGGAAATTCTGGAAAATTGGGGACTGTGTAAGAATTATTGAAAATGTCCCAGGACTCCTTTGGAACGAATTTGAAAGTTCGGGCTGATCTGAAAAGTGATAAAATTCCCCAAGGACTGAACTGAAACGACACGAAAAGTTCCGGAACAGATTTAGAAAATTCTGAAAATTTCAAGGACTGATCAGGAAATATTAAAATGGCCGGGACTTGAGCAGAAATAATTTTAAAATTCGGGGCGGATCTGAAAAAGGCGAAAATGGTCCCGGGACTAAACTGAAACAACTTGAAAAGTTCCTTGGAGTGCTTGAAAAATTCTGAAAAATTCAAGGACTGAATGGGAAATGGTACAAATGACTGGGACTTGGCTGAAAAGAATTTTAAAATTTGGGGCAGATCTAAAAAACTAAAAATGCGTCCTCTAGACTGAAATGAGACAAAATGAAAAGTTCGTAAAATCAAGTTCGTGACGAATCCGACCACCCACACGACCCAATAACGCTCATTTCACATCATATTCATCAAGCAAACATTAATATTCAGAAATGGAGCTCTAATCATGCCACTAAGTCGAGGATTTACCTAACTCGGGAAGTTGCGGGGTGATTCTGTAAATAAGGAAAAATGAAGAAAAAATTAAAAATCCCTGCCGGACGAATTGGGCCGGGCCGTGACAAGTGGACTGGGCCGAGCGAACGGGCTGCGAACTGGGCCGGACTGGGCCGAATGGACCGCTGGGCTTCTGGACGCGGCTGGGCTGGGCCGAACTCTAACGGACTGCCGCTGCTGGACTGGGCCGAGCCGTTGCTGGACTGGGCCGTCGCTGCCGGACCGTGCCGCAAGCTGGGCTGCTCGCGGTGTGGGTTTGTTCAACCCGAAATCACGAAATCCCGATTAGGAAAGAAATGGCGAAAGTAGAGAGAAAGAGTGGGATGGTCCGGGATATTGCTGCGAGGAAACGAGCTCCAGGAATCAATTGCGAGCTGGAGGAGAAGAGAAGAGTCGGGGGGGTGAGCTCCAGATCAAGCTGAGGGAGCCGAGAGGACTCGAAAGAAAAAAACGAGCTGCGGGCCGGGTCTGTGGAGGCGAGCTGCGGGCGAGAAATGGCCGTCCGAGCTGAGGGTCTCGGTCCGAGTTTGAGCTCTGGGTTTCCGAGGGCGTGTGAGCTGTGGGATTTTCGGGGGTAATGGGCGGCCGATAGATTTTTCGGACCGAATCGGCGAGATGAGGTTTTCTTCGAGTTTGTCCGTCCGTTAGCTGCCGATCCGAGAGAAATCGAGTCGAGAGCGACAATGCCGAGCGTCCGTGAGGTTCAAGAGTGAGCCCCCCCCTTTCAAAAAATTGAGCTGCCCCTTTTTGAAAAGAGCCGAGAGAGAGAGAGAAAGATCGCGTGTCCGGAACCGTTGGCGTGTCGGGCGACGTTGCGTGTGCAGAGGAATTGGCGTGCGGCAGGCTCGGGTGCAGCGGCAGGAGGCTCGGTTCCGTCTCTGTCAGGAGGAAGAAGAAAAGGAAAAGGAAAAGGAAAAGAAAGAAAAGAGGAAAGAAAGGAAAGAAGCAAAAAGGAAGAAGAAGAACAGGGTAAAAAGGAAAAGAAGAAGCAACGGTCAGAAGTCAGACTTCTGACTTCTGACCGTTTCCCTTTTTTTCTTTTCTTTTTTTTCGAATTTGACGCGCGTATAAAATGAAAATTCTGTCTTCTTGATCGGACGTCAAAAAAATAATTCGAGACTGCCATCGTGCTCTGAAAAATTCATTGATCGATATTATGCGATAAAATTATTTTCAAACTCGAATTTTGTCCTGGATTTTGAAAATTGACGTCGATGTACGCGAAATTCGAAAACGTTTCAAATGGTATTATTTTTGAAAAAAATCATAAAATTGGTGTTAAATTTGGTAAATTTGCTATTTCCAAAAAGTCGTGAATACTCAAGTAATTAATCGGAAATACTTCCCTCACGGGCGGCAAAATGACGAATTTGCCCCTCTGGAGCCGGTGGGCCAAAATTAGGTGCTGACAGCTTGCCCCTCTTTGGTTGCGTGCTCGAATAGAGGATGTAACCAAAGATTAGAAGCACCCCTTTTTGGCCCCGGCGATTGTCCTGGTATCACTCTCTGTAGTCGCTTGCTCCTTGGCCTTGGATGTGTGGGAGAAATCGTGCAAGTGTACAGACCTGCCACGAAACGACAACATGGTTGAGGGGTGGAAATTATGAAACAGTAGATGCAGGGCTTAAGCCCGCAAAACAGTAGAGTGCTACGCCGAGGCCCGTGGAAAACAATAAAGTGCTGGGCCGGAACCCGTGGAAAGCAGTAAAGTGCTAGGTCGAGGTCCGTGAAAAGTAGTAAAGTGCTAGGCCGAGGCCCGTGAAAAATAGTAAAATGCTCAGCCGGAGCCCGTGGAAAGCAGTAAAGTGCTAGGCCGAGGCCCGTGGAAAACAGTAAAGTGCTAGGCCGGAGCCCGTGGAAAGCAGTAAAATGCTAGGCCGAAGCCCGTGGAAAGCAGTAAAGCGTTAGGCCGAAGCCCGTGGAAAGCAATAAAGTGCTAGGCCGAGGCCCGTGGAAAACAGTAAAATGCTAGGCCGAGGCCCGTGGAAAGCAGTAAAATGCTAGGCCGAAGCCCGTGGAAAGCAGTAAAGCGCTAGGCTGGAGCCCGTGGAAAGCAATAAAGTGCTAGGCCGAGGCCCGTGGAAAACAGTAAAATGCTAGGTCGGAGCCCGTGGAAAGCTGTAAAGTGCTAGGCCGAGGCCCGTGGAAAGCAGTAAAATGCTAGGCCGAAGCCCGTGGAAAGCAGTAAAATGCTAGGCCGAAGCTCGTGGAAAGTTGTAAAGCACTAGGCCGAAGCCCGTGGAAAGCAATAAAGTGCTAGGCCGAGGCCCGTGGAAAACAGTAAACTGCTAGGCCGCAACCCGTGGAAAGCAGTAAAATGCTAGGCCGAAGCCCGTGGAAAGCAGTAAAATGCTAGGCCGAGGCAAGTGGAAAGTAGTAAAATGTTAGGCCGGAGCCCGTGGAAAGCAGTAAAATGTTAGGCCGAGGCCCGTAGAAATCAATAAAGTGCTAGGCCGGAGCCCGTGGAAAGCAGTAAAGTGCTAGGCCGGAGCCCGTGGAAAGCAGTAAAGTGCTAGGTCGAAACCCGTGAAAAGCAGTAAAATGCTAGGCCGAGGCCCGTGGAAAGCAGTAAAGTGCTAGGCCGGAGACCCGTGGAAAGCAGTAAAGTGCTAGGCCAGAGCCCGTGGAAAGCAGTAAAGTGCTAGGCCGAAGCCCGTGGAAAGCAGTAAATGTGGACGCGGAGTCCTGAAAGCAGTAAATGTGGACGCGAAGTCCGGAAAGCAATAAATGTAAATTGATAGGAAAATGTAGGAAATGCTGAAGCAAAGATAATTGCTAAAGAATGACGCAGGGCGCTAAAAAGGGGAGCTTGGCATTGGGTCGAGGCAAGCTGGTATGGTGCAGCAGTAGGCGTGGCCTGCAGTTTGTCGCGTGATTGGGCGCATACTGGATGACTTGTGTCGCGTGCTTGGCGAGAATGGTTTGATCACTGTGTTCACCGGGGATGCTATTGCTTGTGAATGTTGCCATGATGAAGCGGTGCTATGGGTTGGACTAACTCTTGAGACAAAGACGCATCTTGTCTCGGTGGAGAGTGAGGATTGCACGTGGCTCTCCCGAAGAGATGGGCACCGCTTTCCATTAGTCGTGTGAACGGTGGTGTACGCTGAATGTGCAGGGCTAATGCTCCCCCAAATGTGCTGATCTGCCGGAAGCCGGTCTCGCCACTAGGGCGATTGCTCGTTGCTCTGCCGAATGCCGGCTCTGTCGTAGGGGCGATTGTAGTTTGCTGGGGATGCCCCGGTCTTGCGATGAAGGACTCGAGTTATAAACAAAGTGCCCACGTATCCCGAGGGATGGGGAATCAGAGTCCGCCGTAATTCCCGCGTTTGTTGTACCTGTGATCCTAACATCATTAGTAAGTCATGGGATTACTAGCGATTTGTAAGTACAGGTAAAAAGATGTGTTCGCAACGCGTGTTTTTCAGTTTCGGATCGCCTAGGCAACCCGTAGAGAGTTTTTGCTTTGGCGATGCGAATGAGATCCCATTTTCGAAGGCCTCAATGCGATGCCTCCAAGGCTCCTATTGGTCATGCACGAGCATATCGAGACATTCTCAATGATGCCCTAGCAGTTCTGTCGATTATTCGACGCGCCCGGCGGCTTAGGACCCTTCTCATCATGGTACCGTAGGGCGGCTGCACTTGTGACCCGCATGGGGATTTCTGTGTAAATTTGGTTAGACCTCAGTCCATTCATTTCCAAAGTGTCATGACTTGACTCCCGGAGAGAAGTGTCTAGGATTTAGGCTTTATGGTAGCCGATTGTAGGGTGGCTATGACCCATTTAGAGTCATTTATGGGCCGAGAGAAAAGAGAAAGCATGGGTAGCATGTTGCCCCAAGCTAAAAGGATACATGGATTCACGCCTTCAGTGAGATGTACCCCCCTTTCTCTTCCGTCCTTCGGTTGGTGTTGGCTGTCTTGAACTGCTTGGATTGCGTGCTTGGTCGCCCGCTGTGCTTGAGGAAGAATCTGCCTTGGACACTTGAGTTGTGCAGGAGAGCCGATCGGGGATCATGTTGGAGTAGATAACCTGGCCATTTTCCTTGGGGATCCCTAGTCTGCGCAGTGTGTGAGAGCCTAGAGTGGCTGTTTTGTTTATCTCTCGTTTTACTCTCCTTTTGCTACGGTTACCCACCTCGGGGCCGTACCTCTCAACCTAATGGGGATTAGCTCTCCTTTTGCCACGACTGCCCGCCTTGGGATTTTCAATCGTGCCTCTCCTTGCCCTAGCTTTTGCCTAGGTCGCCCTGAGGGGTTTTCGACCTAGCGGGCTCGATTCTTTTGTCTCTCGAGTTTGCAATGGTGAAAGGTTCGAAGGATTCGACCTCCGAGTGCGTTGTGTTCTGTCTCCGTCGAGGAGTTGCGTCTGCTGCTCCCCTTTTTGTCGGGGTTTGTTGATTTCTTCTTCGCATTGGCGGTACTGGAGTTTTATATTTCGGCGATGCCTTGTTTTGTTCATTGGCGGGTTTTTCCCGCGCCTTTTCTCTCTCTCTTCCTTGGTGGTTTTTTTTTTTTTTTTCGCTTCTTTTCGCTCTGCTTTTTTCTTGCAGCTGGGGTTTGTTTTGTGCCCCGTGTATTTGTTGGAAACTCCTCGACTTTGCATTGCGTGGTCGCTTTGGTGTGTCTTGCCCTATTTCGTGAGGGCCGACCTTTCATGGAGATCTGGCTCCTGGATATTTGGAAGTCGAACTTCATGTTGCTCGACCTTGCAAACTTTACAAATGATTTCCCCTATCGTCTAAGAAGAAGAACAAGATTTGCTCTGGGGTGCAGGTGACTGAGGTTGCCCCGGCATGAGTGTTGAATGCGGATGCCCTGGTCTTCGTGGTCTGCGTCGGACGCCGTTCTTGACCGTGTCGCTCTGTGGATGGTGCCCCTAGGAGGATAGGTGCTCTTGAAGTTGGCGTACGTTCTTTGCTTCGGGGGCCATGCTTGCCATCGATTGAGATGGTTGCGTTGACAATATTTGGCTCGCTCAGTCGTTTTTGTCTTCGGCTTCGTTAAAAAGGGGGATGCTTCCGCATCAAGCCTCTTCCCTGTCGAAGTATAAGGAGAGAGACCCGATAGGAGTTCTCGTGGAGGTGTGAACTCGTGTATCGCTCTTCGCTTGTAGCCGGCGTGCCCCTATGAAGGATAACAAAGAAGATGATGTATTAGGTGATTATACGGTAAAATATATGGTAAGAAATGTAAGGTGGGCCCATGGGAAATTCCCTCATCCAGCGCGCGACCCATGGGTGCCGCGCGTAGGGGACACTCAATTTCAGGAGTCTGGTCATCGCCACTCTGGACCGGTTAGACTGTGACTGGGAACCCCATAGTTGTACTTTCCCCGACTGCGGGTTGGTCTGCGCAACCGTCCTAGGGAAAGCTCGACGAGCCGAGTCCCATTGGGACATGCAAGTCGGACAGGTTCGACAGAACCAATAGGGCATCTTCGAGACTGTTCAAGTGCCCCTTGAATGGTTCATTTATGCTGAGAGCTTGTTTGGAAATGCGAATAAATGTAAAAGAGCATTTAAAGGAGAGTGTGTGTTGCCTCGGTAGCAAGTCGGTGGCCATAGCGGAGGGTGGGTTGGGCCCATTCTTCGATCGGCAGTGTGATCATGCTGGAAGCCCCGTGGCGGGTGGGCTGGGACATGCTATGATTGTTGGAGCTGTCGTCTGTGATCTTTCATGGAGGGAGGGTCGGTCTTTCAGTCTCGATTGTGTTTCCTGTCTCGATTGTGGTCGTTTGAGATTCAGGTTGCTTTCTTGTCGATTATTTCCTATAACAGGAAAAGGGGAACGATAAAGGAGCAAACTATGTTCGCAATTTTAATGCAAGGGCGTAGGGGATCGAACTAGCCTGGTAAGCGTCGTGCGAGCGTGTCAGGGGTGTATGCATGGGTAAAGTGGAGACATGCTCGCACGACGCGGAAGGACGCACTCAGTTGTGCTGGTGGATGTGCTCAGTTGCACGAAGAGACGTGTGCGCGATCACACGATGACGCTTAGTTGCGTGGGGTTATTGAGAAGCTAGCTTTGCCAAGGAAGGTGGATCGGCCCTCGGGCCTCAGCTCGCCTTGCCGTGGAGGGAGGATGAAGGTCGCGATCGGCCTACCTGCGAAGGAGGCCCTCACTCACTTATATGGTGGGATGCTAGTTATTATGCGAAACAGTAAGTGAATAGGATGCATACGATGCATGTATTTTAAAAAACTAATGTTGTCATTTACATTGACTTTAAAGGTTCAAATTGCAATGTAAATTTTGTAAAATAAAGCTCTAAGCCGATCTTCCACCACACTCGAAGTTTGAGCGAGCTCCTGATTATGTCTCTGTAGTTCGGCACAGGTTTGGGCGAGATCCCTCTGAGGTTGTGGTTGACCGACGAGTTCCTCATCTTTCTCAGCAGCTTATCGGCGAAGGTGATCGATCATGTTTTTAGTGAGGTCGACTATGGTGGCTGTGCCTGAAATGGGGGATGTCCTGGCAGGTGTGTCGGTCTTGGTTTGTGGAGACTCGGTGGAACCCTCGTGTGTTGACGGACTTTGTCGAGGCACGAACAAGAGACCGAGCAAGGCGTCTCTTACCAAGACGAAAGGAAGATTGACTTAGGACTCGTCCATATGAATGACACCCTAATTTCGTAAAACAGATGATGCATGTTGTGCGAAGAAAGTAAATACCCACGGCTTAGTACAAATTACAAGGTACATCGCTCTTGAAATAGAAAAGACTCAAGTGGCAAACAGGCTGACTCGATGGACTGTTCGTCGAAGCCGGGTTGGAGGATGGCATGGAGCTCCTGCAGAATGCATGGTTTTAGTGCTACAAGGACCGTGCTACGTAAGGATGGGGGCTCCCAACTCAAGGGTGTCAATTCCTTGAAATCGGGCGGGGATCTTTGGGGGCCTAATCGACGGTCCAACCGTGCGACGTACCCTTACTCGGAACCCCTATCTAACCTATGCTCCTATTACTGGTCGTGGGACGCGACCCATAGGTACCTAGAAGCTAGTATGATATGCAATGCATGTGCGGAAAATAAAGGTGCGTAAAGTAGATAAGCGGAAAATTGCGGAAAGCAGCAAATAAACAAGCAAACAAAGCAAGCGGGAACGAGCCCGAACCCTCTAAGTCTCCCAAGTGGAGTCGCCAAGCTGTGCGCACCCGAATTTAATCTCGTTGGGGCACGCATGCGTGCGCCTAAGCAACGCGGCATGGGAGTGTCCATCTTCCCGGGGACGCGCGACGGACGCACGTGAGAAGGAGTCACCACTTACCATTTTACGACCCGAAGGTCGAGGGCCGACAAGTTACCCGGGTCTAGGGATACGGGGTACACCTAATTGCTAAGGCATATGGTCTGCGAAACCCGAGGTTCCGAATTCGGGGGTTCTGTTACATGCGAGCTTATATCTCGCATGCCCTATCGGTACTCTGGCTTGTCTAGCCTTGCCATTTTAATTTAATTACTACTTAATTAAGTTCCGCTCATCTTACGCGTTTTGACACCGTAAATTCGAAGGAACGCTCCAACCGTCCACTCTCCGACCGGGATTCTTACATGAATAAATATACAACATAAATCCTTACATTGTCCTCTCGAATAAAAAAATGCAAATTACAACAACTGAATCCCGGTCGGTTCGCGTTCGGTTATTATTCCACTCGTGCTCACCGTGTGGTTTGACAAGACCGAAATTGAAATTAAGTTGCGCGCTCAGTGTAAGGGGAATTGGACCTCGTGATCTACGATTGGGGCGTTAGACCCCCTATGAATCGTGCCCTAAAGGATCGGGCTCGATCCGCATAACAAACAAGTGCAAGAATGTTAACGAGCGGACATAAATAAACAAACAATGGGGTTTTGTTATTGCCGAATTTACGTGAATTAACCAATTATTAACCGGGGTATCTTGGCATACAAATCCTACCCTAAAGCAAACAAAGTGGGTACAAGGTGTGAATCGATCAAGGATCGCCTCGGGAAGGTATTTTGCATTTGGCATTATTTTCCGAGGACTTGACATACGTGACGTCTGTTGTCAAGTCTTGTGTTTGTGGATTGCTTTTAGGATTATTCTATGTTGTGACACTACAGTTGTTACAAGTTATTACCGAATATGGATTCCGCTCGTAAGTCCTAGAACTTAATGCCTATCCCGCTATTGCCCGTTTTTGTCTTAACCAAGTATATAATTAATCCAGTATTTGTATTTTGAGCCAATCCACCCGAACTAACTACCCGAGACTATGCTAGAATAATAAAAACTCATCGATCGGATAGAGCGGGCTATGCAGATGAAGCTGCGCCTAGACAGGTAGCCCATCCCTACCCTGATACGGTAGTGTTTCTATTATTCGAACCCTAGGGGTGTCGCTAAGTTGCAAATAGACGATTTTGCCCTTGAAGCGGAAATTATTTTCGGAAAAGAGAGATTACGCGGTGCGGGCCGCCTCGGCCTGTGACCGGCGCTAACCGATCCCCTGGACCTTCCAGGGTTGTCAAGAACCCCAGAAAGCCAAAAGATCGATTAATCTATCCGGAAGTGATCTAAGAAGAACTTCCACGTCCCGACCTGAGTTTCCTGAAATCAAGTGAGGCCTCGAGTCAAGACGCGCAAGTCCTTCCTAGACATCCATGTCACATCGAACTACGTGTCTCGGGTTTTACAAAATTTGCAAGTTTTGAGAAGGGCACCAACGCATGTTCGCAACCTATCGACGCGTGTTATCGATTTATTACCAATTCGTACAAAATTATTAGGGCCAAGTGAATTAATTAATCGCATGAACGTCTAATTATCCCGTTAGTGAAATTATTGATTAAATTAATTAATGTTTTGCCAAATGCTCTAAATATTCTGGTTTCAGACCGTCGAGCCGATCATTGATGGACCGTCCGATGCGAGTCCTAATTCCCGACCATCTTAGAATTTAAAAGTTTATTTTAGGTCGAGTTTGCATGATTAAACCGATTCATGTGAGGTTTCGATTAAAACGAAAAAATAAAGCATTTAAGCACGGATCAAGATCATATTACCACATCAAGCACAACAAACATGCAAATTTACATAACCGGTGCCGCTATGATCATGATAAACACATACAAACATACACACAAATATAATATTAATGGAATCGATAAAACGGCACCGACTCATGTGAGCAAAAATCATGCAAAGAGCACGCATTGTCACGTTGTATGCAAAATAATTACGAACAAAATATTTAAATGGGGCACACACGTTGTCGATCGGGGATCCAAGTAGGTTGGGGTTGGATATTTTTAGAAAATACCCAGGGACTGATTTGAACAACTTTTAAAGAGCAGGGATTGATTTGAAAATTCGGATAAAGTTTCGGGGACTTATTTGGAAATTCTAGAAAATTGGGGACTGTGTAAGAATTATTGAAAATGTCCCAGGACTCCTTTGGAACGAATTTGAAAGTTCGGGCTGATCTGAAAAGTGATAAATTCCCAAAGGACTGAACTGAAACGACACGAAAAGTTCTGGAACTGATTTAGAAAATTCTGAAAATTTCAAGGACTGATCAGGAAATATTAAATTGGCCGGGACTTGAGCAGAAATAATTTTAAAATTGGGGGCGGATCTGAAAAAGGCAAAAATGCCCCCGGAACTAAACTGAAACAACTTGAAAAGTTCCTTGGAGTGCTTGAAAAATTCTGAAAAATTCAAGGACTGAATGGGAAATGGTACAAATGACTGGGACTTGGCTGAAAAGAATTTTAAAATTTGGGGCAGATCTAAAAAAATAAAAATGCGTCCTCTGGACTGAAATGAGACAAAATGAAAAGTTCGTAAAATCGAGTTCGGGGCGAATCCGACCACCCACACAACCCAATAACGCTCATTTCACATCATATTCATCAAGCAAACATTAATATTCAGAAATGGAGCCCTAATCATGCCACTAAGTCGAGGATTTACCTAACTCGGGAAGTTGCGGGGTGATTCTGTAAATAAGGAAAAATGAAGAAAAATTAAAAATCCCTGCCGGACGAATTGGGCCGGGCCGTGACAAGTGGACTGGGCCGAGCGAACGGGCTGCGAAGTGGGCTGGACTGGGCCGAATGCTAACGGACTGCCGCTGCTGGACTAGGCCGAGCCGTTGCTGGACTGGGCCGTCGCTGCCGGACCGTGCTGCAAGCTGGGCTGCTCGCGGTGTGCGTCTGTTCAACCCAAAATCACGAAATCCCGATTAGGAAAGAAATGGCGAAAGTAGAGAGAAAGAGAGGGATGGTCCGGGATATTGCTGCGAGGAAACGAGCTCCAGGAATCAATTGCGAGATGGAGGAGAAGAGAAGAGTCGGGGGGGTGAGCTCCAGATCAAGCTGAGGGAGCCGAGAGGACTCGAAAGAAAAAAACGAGCTGCGGGCCGGGTCTGTGGAGGCGAGCTGCGGGCGAGAAATGGCCGTCCGAGCTGAAGGTCTCGGTCCGAGTTTGAGCTTCGGGTTTCTGAGGGCGTGTGAGCTGTGGGATTTTCGAGGGTAATGGGCGGCCGAGAGATTTTTCGGACCGAATCGGCGAGCTGAGGTTTTCTTCGAGTTTGTTCGTCCGTTAGCTGCCGATCCGAGAGAAATCGAGTCGAGAGCGAGAATGCTGAGCGTCCGTGAGGTTCGAGAGTGAGCCCCCCCCCCCTTTCAAAAAATCGAGCTGCCCCTTTTTGAAAAGAGCCGAGAGAGGGAGATAGAGAGAGAGAGAAAGATCGCGTGTCCGGAACCGTTGGCGTGTCGGGCGACGTTGCGTGTGCAGAGGAATTGGCGTGCGGCAGGCTCGGGTGCAGCGGCAGGAGGCTCGGTTCCATCTCTATCAGGAGGAAGAAGAAAAGGAAAAGGAAAAGAAAGAAAAGAGGAAAGAAAGGAAAGAAGCAAAAAGGAAGAAGAAGAACAGGGTAAAAAGGAAAAGAAGAAGCAACGGTCAGAAGTCAGACTTCTGACTTCTGACCGTTTCCCTTTTTTTTCTTTTCTTTTTTTTCGAATTCGACGCGCGTATAAATTGAAAATTATGTCTTCTTGATCGGACGTCAAAAAAATAATTCGAGACTGTCATCGTGCTCTGAAAAATTCATTGATCGATATTATGCGATAAAATTATTTTCAAACTCGAATTTTGTCCTGGATTTTGAAAATTGACGTCGATGTACGCGAAATTCGAAAACGTTTCAAATGGTATTATTCTTGAAAAAAAATCATAAAATTGGTGTTAAATTAGGTAAATTTGCTATTTCCAAAAAGTCGCGAATACTCGAGTAATTAATCGGAAATACTTCCCTCACGGGCGGCAAAATGACGAATTTGCCCCTCTGGATCCGGTGGGCCAAAATTAGGTGCTGACAATGGGATCCAAGAAAGACTCGCATATCCTGATTCGAGAACGTGCCTAATTTCAGGCAACTCAAGTCGTGATGTGGGAGTATTTTTTAGATAAGTCCCGGGCAAACCGACCATTCTTTTGGCTCCCTCAATTCATAACCCTGGAGGATCCAGGGGATTGGTTGACACTAGTTACAAGCAGAGGTGGCCCGCATCGCGTAATCTCACCCTTTTTCGCAAATTTCTTTCAAAATACAAGGGCAATGTCATCGGTTCTTAATTTATCAACACCTCTAGGGCTAGCATAGCCGAAAGACTACTAATTAGGAGTAGTTGGGTAGTCTATGCAGGTGCAGGTTCATCTGCATTGCTCGTTTCACCCAGCTAAAGTGTTTCTGTTATCCTAGCATAGTTCCAGGCGCTTAAGGAATCGAGCCAAAGGCACGAGCAGGGACGGCCCGTGAAAAGTTGCAAGCCGTGGTGCATTCGTGGCTTTCCGTGCCCCCGTTTCCTTAAGTTTGGGAGTAGAACGAGTTCTTCTATCATAAAACGTGTAAAACGACTAACTGTGCATTTGGCATAATCAAACTCGGGCAATTAGACAAAAAAGGATAGCTTTTGGGTTCTTAGGCAAAAGCATTCATTTCTGGCATAATCAGTAAAGTCGTAGCACCATTACACTGAATAACTTTAAAACAACATTCATTTCTGGCATAATCATTTGAACCGTCTCTTTGTGCACATTGCCAATCTAACTTTCATTTGAGCCACGGACCTCGAAAGCACGATCGATCGGGACCCGAACGTCCCTAGTCCACCTCTTGAGCAATGTGGGACCCGTAGCTACCTAAACATTTCCAAGTGTCCAAACATAACAATGTTGGGCTCATTTGAATCAGATTTTCGCGCGCATCAACAATTCGGCAATCATTTGAACCACGGGACTCTAACACGCGACTAACCAGGACCCGAACTTCCCCAACTCAACCCCAAATCTTGCGGGACCCACATCCAAGTCGGCTAGCAGCCGCACCTCCCCTTTTGACCGACTTCCCTGAGTTTAAGAGATCAAAATGCAAATTTGCTTCTTCCTCTTCAAAGCCAACTCAAGCCAACTTGCAAGCCACTCAATTTGACTAATCCTTCTCCCTAATTGGCTCAAAATTCGGCTAGCCACCAAGCTTTGGCTTAATTGCACATAATTTTTGCAAATTGGCCCCTTTAAGCCTCATTATATAAGCACAAGGGGGACACAACCAAAGGAGCTCTCTTCTTGCATTCTCTCTCAAGCATTTCACTCCAAAATCCTCTCAAGAACTCTCCTAAAAAGCTCAGCTCGTCCAGCCCTTCAAAAATTCTGAAACAAGGCCAAAATTGTCGAGAAACAAACCATTTTCCGATGACCGCCCATCTGACTTGCTCGAACCTCAAACTAAACACATACACCCCCCCCCACCCCCCCATGTTTTCGACTTTCCAAGTCCATTGGTGGTGTTAGTTTTATCATTTGAGGTCTCCTTCCACCCATTCCAGCCTACCACAGAAACTACTTTCTCTTTATTCTCGGGTGCCACTTTCCTTTGGTTCGGGCTATTCCCCCTAAGCGGGTTGCCTCTTGACCGTTGGACTCGAGCATATCATTAAGCACCCACTAAGGGTCTTCTCGGAGTGAGGAATTACCGTGATAGTCGATTAAATGCACTTAAACCCACGGCTTTTCCCCCGGTTCCGAAAAAACAATTTTTGCTCTTACCAGTTGTTCTTTGCTTTCCAGCCAATTCATTGACTTTTCCTCAAGCCTTGAGGCTTGGTATAACCCTCTTACGACTGAGAAGTTAGGACTCTTAGATCTCTTAAGTTTATGGGGTGATAGGGTGATTTTTAACCAGTTTATTACATGTTTCGTTTAATTCATTTTATTTCGGCTATTTCAACTTGTAATGATGAATATGTATGGGTGGATGTGTGTAATAAGTTTTGCATGACTGGAAAAGGTTAAACTGGGGGTCGAAGAGACCATCCCGACTCAACGAGGCCAAGAAGTCTCGTGGGCATACCTCTTAAGGAAGCCGGGATCTTTCTTGGTTCTCTTGAGTCAAGGGTGGCTTCCTCCTCTTCGAACTTAACCCGTTCCCATGCTTTTACGCTTTGTGCATGCATGAGTCGGTGTCATTTTATCGATTTCGCTTAATAACGTGTTATTCCGTATGCTTGAACGTTTGCATGTATTTTCCCGAGAGCATGGCGGCATCGATTTCGTCATTATGATTTATAATCGTGTTTGGCACGTGTTGCATGCGAGAAACGCTCGAAACCGGGGCAAAGAAACCGTACATGACCCGTGATGGGTCAAGAACACTCTCGATCATTCTTGAGGGGAGTGACCCTAGAGCTTCTTGACCTATTTCGGGTCAAGCATGGCTTCTTTACTTCGGTTGAACATCGATTCTCGGATTGGTTGTAATTGCACTTTCCATTTTGTTGATAGCCAGAAGATAAAATGCACGTCGAGCATGTTAATTCGAGCAAATCGATTCATAAACCCGTGCACATAAAGTACAAGTCCATAATTGATAAAAGAATTTCACACATGACGAACGGGACGTGTAACTTGGCCAAGCAAATCATTGGACTTTAAAAAAAATGCATGAATTGGCTAAGTAACTGATAAACGCGTCGATAGATCGAGAACGAGTAACATTGCCTTTTTTAAAACCCGAATTTCGCAAATCAGTGAGAAAAATGATCTGAAGTAGAATGGGATTCGAGGAAGACTCACATATCTTGACTTGAGAACGCGCCTAATTTCAGGCAACTTAGGTCGTGATGTAGGAGCCTTTTTCAGATAACTCTCAGGTAGACCGACCATTCTTTTGGCTCCTCAGGGTTCATTCATAACCTCAGGGGATCCAGGGGATTTGGTTGACACCGGTTACAGGTCGAGGTGCCCCGTATCGCGTAATCTCACTCTTTTCTCAAATTTCTTTCAAAATGCAAGGGCAATGTCATCGGTTCTTAATTTACCGACATCCCTAGGGCTAGCATTGCCGAAACACTACCAATTGGGAGTAGTCGGGTAGCCTAAGCAAGCGCAGGTTCATCTGCATTGCTCGTTTCACCCAACTGAAGTGTTTCTGTTGTCCTAGCATACTTCCAGGCGCTTAAGGAATCGGGCCAAAGGCACGAGCTGGGACGGCCTGTGAAAAGTTACAATCCATGGTGCATTAGTGGCTTTTCGTGCCACCGTTTCCTTAAGTTTGTGTGTAGAATGGGTTTTTCTGTCATAAAATGTGCAAAACGACTAACTGTGCATTTGGCATAATCAAACTCGAGCAATTAGGCAAAAAAGGATAGCTTTTGGGTTTCTAGGTAAAAGCATTCATTTCTGGCATAATCATTAAAGTCGCAGCGCCATTACACTGAATAACTTTAAAACAGATCCACCCGCATTTATCTAGACTAGCAAATTCAAAAAGAGTTCGAGTGCACGAGCCCAATAGACAGTACAAGGCCTGTTTTGACAGAGCATGGGGCACCGATGTCTCCAACATGCCCAAATACCCACAGGATACCATGTGAGCACCAACCACAAATCCCATGGGCAAAATGGTCATTTGACCCGCCTAACAGGGGCAAAACAGTCATTTGACCCAAATAAAGCGCAGAACATGTTGAAATGAGCAGTGTAACACGCAGACCCCTGAATAGGCGACAAAAATGGTCAATTTTGGTTCTGGACATTCGAATCAAGCAAACTTGGCCCCAAGTCCTTGGGCCACACAAAATATTCCTAAATGTCCAAACATAACGAATTTGGGTTCACTCGGATCGTTTTGCACGTGCATTGCTTATTCGGTGCTCACTTGAGTCACAGGCCTCGAATACACGAACAATCGGGACTCGAGCTTTCCCAATCCATGTCCCGAGCCATGTGGGACCCGCAACCACTCATATACTTCCAAGTGTCCAAACCTAGCAATGTTGGTCTCATTTGAATCGTTTTTTCCACGCGCATCACCGATTCAGCATTAATTTAAATGTCGGAACTCGAACGCGCAACCAACCAGGACCCGAACTTTCCCAATGCAACCCCAAACCACGTGGGACCCACAAGCCACCATAACTAGCTGCAAGCTATGTGGGGCTCATGGTCAAGTCGGGTAGCCCCATTTCTTCCTTCATGGCCAAATTCCAAATCAATTTTGCTTCTTCTTCCAAGCCAACCAAGGCCAACTTGCATCAACTTGCTTCCAACTATTTTTGACTAATCCTCCCTCCAAATTGGCTCACAAATTCGGCCAGCCCTCAAAGTATTAATTGCACTTAATTTTGCCCAAATTGCACCATTAAGCCCTCTTATATAAGCCTAAAGACAAGAGGATCAAATGACTTCTTCTCTTGCATTTCACTCAAAAATCCTCTCAAGAGACCCTCGCAAAAGCTCTAGTCGTCCAGCCCTTTGCAGCTACCGAAATCAAGCCAAAACTTACCGTTGTTTTTCGGCAACTGCACATCTGACTAACTCGAGCCTCAAACAAACTACAACAACCCCCATGTTTTCGACCTCCCAAGTCTATTGGTGGTGTTAGTTTTTCTATTTGGGGTCATATAGGCACCGTTCTAGCTCAATCCAGATTCGGGTCCTTTGGGGTTTTCCCCGTTTCTTAGTGAGTCCATTCTCCCGACTTAACCCAAGCCTCAAACAAACTACATATCCCCCATGTTTTTGACCCTCGAGTCCATTGGTGGTGATAGTTTTACCATTTGAAGCTTCTTACACCTGGTTCCAGCCTACCATAGAAACGGGTCCTTACCCGGTCTCGGATGACCATACCCTTGGTCAGGGCTATTGCCCCTTAAGCAGGTTGCCTCTTGAATTTTGAGCTCGAGCACATCCTTAAGCACCCACTAAGGGTCCTCTCGGAGTGAGGAGCTACCATGACCACCAGTAAAACGCACCCAAACTCATGGTTTTCTTTCCCGGGTTCAAAAAAAATAAGTTTTGGCTCAAACTGGTTTTTCCTGTTTTGCGGGCTAGCACAGGTCATGCACACCATGAGCCATCCACGATCACCTTCAGCACCCTCTTAGGAGTCGAGAGGGTCCATGCCTGCTTGGTGCAACCATCTCGAGCCCCTTGGATCAGCCGAGTTCCTCTCGGGTCTTTCCCGGGCAACAGCGGTTCAGCTAAGCACGCGAGCTTCCAGCTTGCTTCCAGCCACTTCACCAACTCCTCTTCGAGCCATCGGGGCTAGGTATAAGACTCTTACAACTTAAAGGAGCTAGGACTCCTAGTTCTTTAGGTTTGTGGGGTGATAAGGAGGTCCCCAACCGGTTTTATTGCATATTTTGTTTATTTCGTTCTTGCTTCGTTATTTGGACGTTGTAACAATGTATATGCATGTGTTGATGCGTGTAATATGGTAGCATGATGGGAACTAGCTTAAATTAGAGTAAGGGAGACCACCACGGCTCAAAAGAGTCACAAGGGCTCTCGGCCATTCCTCAAGGGAGGGGGTCTGTAAGCTCTCGTGACTTCTTTGAGCTCATTATGGCCTCCTTTCCTTCAATTTTGGTTGTTTCCCGTGTTTTTATGTTCTATCGCTGCATGAGTCGGTGCCTTTTTATCGATTCCGTTTAATATCGTGTTATCGAGCATGCTTGAACGTTTGCATGTGTTTTCCCGTGAGCATGGCTGCACTGACTTAGTTAATATGCTTTATTATTGTGTTTGGCATGTGTTGCACGGAAGAAATGATTACAACCTAGGCAAAGAGATCCTCGAGACACTAAACGGGTCAAGGAGCCTCTCAGCCGTCCCCTAAGGGGAGGTGGCCGAGAGCCCCTTGACATGTTTCGAGTCAAGGGAGCCTTCCTTTCTTCGGTTTAAAGTCGTTGCTCGGATTGGTTGTAATTTAGCTTTCCAATTTGTCGATAATCGGATGATAAACCGCATGTCGAGCATGTTAATTCGAGCAAATCGATTCATAAACCCGTGCGCGTAAAACAGAAGGACAAAACTGCTAAAAGAGTTCCACAAACGGGAAATGGGACGTGCAACTTGGCTAAGCAAATCACTCTACGTCAGGCAAAGTGCATAAATTGGCTAATAACTGATAATCGCATCAATAGATTAAGAACGGGTGTCATTGCCCTTTTCTGAACTTAAACTTTGCAAATTTGTGAGACACATGGATCGATGTAGCATGGGCATCCAAGGAAAACTCGCGTATCCTTACTAGAGAATGTGCCTAATCTCACGCTGCTCGGGTCTTGATGCGGGAGTTTTCTTCGGACCACTCCCAGACAGACCGACCGATCTTTTGGCTCCATCGGGGTTCAACCGTAATCCTGAAAGACCCAAGGGACCAGTCGACACCTGCTATAGGTCAAGGTGGCCCGCATCACATATTCTCATCACCTTGTAAAACCTCTTTAAAAATGCAAGGGCAATGTCATCGGTTCTTTATTTAGCGACACCCCTAGGGTTAGCATAATCGAAACACTACTAATTGGGAGTAGTCGGGCAGCCTGTACAGGCGCAGGTTCATCTGCATTGCCCGTTTCGCTCAATTGAAGTGTTTCTGTTATCCTAGCATAGCTTCGGGCACTTAAGGAAACGGGCCAAAGGCACGAGCGGGGATGGCCTGTGAAAAGTTGCAAGCCATGGTACATCCGTGGCATTTCGTGCCCCGTTTCCTTATGTTTGTGCGTAGAATGGGTTCTTTTGTCATAAAATGCAGAATTCGACTAAACGTGCACTCGGAATAAACCAAACATTGGCAAATAGGCAAAAAGGGTTTGATCTTGGGCTTTCAGTTAAAAAACATGTTCTTAGCATAATCTGTAAAAGCCCGAATTGTGATCATGCAGAACATTCTAAAACAAACTCACACATGTAGTTGGCCTAGCACTGCACATGCCCCCATGTTTTGTTTAGACTAGGAAGCTGTTTGCCAAGCAACATCTGCTGATAATTGATTAATCTAGTAAACAAGGCCTAAACACACCACTTGTCTGCAATCTTATTTTTTGTCTGCTTTTGTCTATTTTTATCAATTTTCATCCACTTTTATCTGTTTTTGTCGGTTAATAGTCGTATGATCGCGGTTCAAGTCCGAGCCCATATGATACAGCTTGCACGGGGTCCAACGCCCCAAATCGTCGATCATGGGCCCCACGCCCCATGAACATCGAGCTTGCGCAACTCGAGTGCGGAATGGGGTCCAACTCCGAGTCACCGGCTTGCTTCGAGTTGTGTCTATACGGAAGACGACTTGGATCAAGTGTGTGAATCGTGGTTAGACAATTGCCCGGGAGCTCGACCGATCCCACGGCTATTATGAGAGTTAAGCGACTATTCTTCTATCCGTTGATCCGGTCAGATCCGACCCCCGGCTCTTTGAGCTCGCATTGCCTTAATTTTCTTTGCGGTTGTTCAAAAACTCACGATGAGCACGAGCGGAATATTTGGCCTAATGCAAATCGACTGGGTCCATGTACTGTATCGTGTCTGTATTTTATTTGAGAGCATGTTGTAAGGGTGTATTTATGTACTTTCATTCAGTCATTGTAAGGACCCTGGTTGGTGAGCGGACGGTTTGAATGATTCATCGAATTTACGGTGCCAAAATAGCCATGGAGTGTGCAACCTAACTAACGTGGTTAATAAACAAAACGGCAAGCTTTAGATAAATAGAGTACCAAAAGGGCGTGCGGGATATAGGCCAGCACGTAACAGAACCCCCAAGCTCGAAACTTCAGGTTCCGCATGACCATATGCCTTAGTAACTAGGTGTATCCCTTACCCCTAGATCCGAGTAACTCACCGGCCTCGACCTTCGAGTCGTAAATAAGTAGTAGCGACTCCTTCTCACGCGTGCCCGTCACGCATCCTCACGAGAAGATGGACACTCCCAAGCAGCGCCACAGCGTGCGCATGCGGGCCCCGATGAGAGCACATTCAAGTCTGCACAGCTTGGCGACTCCACTGGGTACACTTAGAGGGTTCAGGCTCGATTCCGTTTGTTTACTTACTTGTTTATTTATTTAGCATTTTCTGTTTATTAACTGTTCATTTACTTTCTGCACCTTTATTTTCTACACCATGCATTGCATATCATTCTAGTCCTAGGTACCTATGGGTCACGTTCCACGACAGATGATAGGAAACTCAAGTTAGACAGGGGTTCCAAGTAAGGGAACGTCACATGGTTGGACCATTAATTAGGCCTCCAAAGATCCTTGTTTGATTTCAAGGAATTGACACCCTTGAGGGAGATGCATCTGTACCTTGTACCTTGTACACCAAGTCAAGGGCATTTACTTTTCCGACACACATACACCATGCAATTTTCAAAATTAGGGTGTCATTCGCATTGATGAGTCCTAAGCCGATCTTCCTTTCATCTTAGTAAGGGATGTCACACTCGGTTTCCTTTCTACATCTCGATAGAGCCATGCCACCGCTCAAGCAGATCAACCATGTGGGGACAAGCTTGCTCCAGGACGAGCAACTTGTCGACCAGGGTCAGCTACAGAGACGCGGTTAGGAATTGGCACGGGTGAACTTTGCCCTAGAGAGGTCTAGGAAGACGGCCCGTGGAGGTTTGCACGCACTTTAAGATAGACACCTCTACCAGACCCTTGCCTGGAACTGGTGCTTTCCACAGCATTGGTTGCTCACACGCCGAGTGCGATGGAAGATTGACTTAGGGCTTTGTTTTCCAAAATTGCATTGTGTTCTAAACTTTTCGAATCAATGCGAATGACAACATTAGTTTTCGAAAATTCACGCATTGCATGCATTCCATTTATTTATTGGGTGAGTCGTGCCCACCTTGCAGGTCGACCCTCCACGATTTTCAGCTCTCCATGGCAAGGTGAATCGTGGCCCGAGGATAGAGCCACCTTCCCAGGGAAGCTAACTCCCCACTAATCCCATGCAAGCGAGTGCGTCACCGCGTGACCAAACAGATGTCTCTTTGCGCAACTAAGCATGTCCACCAGCACAGCTGAGCGCATCTTTCCGCGTCGTGCGAGCACACCTCCACCTTGCCCATGCACACACCCTTGGCGCACACCCTGTGCATGTCCCTCCTAGTGCTCGCACGATGCCTACCAGGCTAGTTCGATCCCTTGCGCCTCTGCATTAAGATTGCGAACAATCCTTGCTCCTTCATTGTTTTTCTTTTCCCATTGCAGGAAATAACCAACAAGAAGGCGACCAAAATCCCGAACGACCACAATCAGGACAATAGACACCTCTCATCTAGCTTCTAGGGAACTTCAACACCGAGGCACCAGCCCTCCCTTCGCAAAAAATCACAGGCAATAGCTCCGACGAATAGAGAATGTCCTAGCCCACCCGCCGCAGGAGTCACTAGCACGGTCAAACCTCCGACCGAAAGATGGGCCCGCCCCACCCTCCTCTTTGGTCAACCAGCCATCAGGGCAACATGCGCTCTTCCTTAAACTCTTTTACATTCATATGCATCCCCAAATGGGCTCTCGGCCAGAACAAACCACCCAGGGGCATTAAGGCAGTCCTAGTGATGCCCCATCAGTTTTGTCGGGCCTGCTCGGCCAGCCTATCCCTGTAGGACCCGGCTCCTCTAACTTTCGCTAGGATGGTTGCGTCTGCCTACCCGCATCCACGAAAGTACACTGATGCAGCCCCCAGTAACTGTCTGACCACTTTAGCGTGGCGATGACTACATTCCTAGAAAACGAGTATCCCCCACGTGCAACACCTTATGGGTCACATGCTGGATGATGGGATTTCCAATAGGCCCACTCTATACTTTTCTTACAGCACAATCCACCTCATAATCGCCTGACGCATCATCTCCCTTGTCGTTTCTCACAGGGACACGACGGCCACGGGCATAGAATGACGCATGGGTTCACACCTCCCCGGAAACTCCTGCCAAGCCCTTTCTTCCTTATACTTCGACAGGGAAGGGCCCAATCAGGAGGTACCCCAAACGAAGCTTGTGGCAAAAGCGACCCAGCAAGCCATACACTTTCAGCACAACCTTTTCAATCAATGGCAAGCATTGCCTCCGAGGCAAGCACGTCCATCGGCTTTAAAAGCACACCTCTCTAGAAGGCACCCACTACAGGAATCACAGTGCGCGGTCGGGGATGACGATTGCACAAAGTGCCTATTACGGGCCACATCAAAGATTGGGACACACTCATTTGACGCTCGCACTGAGACCACCTCAAACATCATTCGCCTACGATGAGCACTTTTAAGCGACTTACACTAGGGCATCCCTGATTAAGGCTCGCGCCAACACTACCTTGGTAAGCAACGTACATTAGGGCCCTCCCCTAGTCACATGTTTTGTTTGCTTTTGTCTGTTTTTATCAGTTTTTATCTGTTTTCTTCCACTTTTATCTGTTTTTGTCTGTTGCTAGTCATATGATCGCGATTCAAGCCCGAGCCTATAGGATACGCCTTGCATAGGGTCCAACGCCCCAAATCGTCGATCACGGGTCCAACGCCCCATGTACATCGAGCGCGCGCAACTCGAGTACGGAATGGGGTCTAACCCCGAGTCACCGCCTTGCTCTAAGCTGTGTCTATGCGGAAGACGACTTGGATCATGTGTGTGAATCATGGTTAAACAATTGCTCGACAGCTCGATCGATCTTACGGCTGTCATGAGAGTTAAGCGACTCTTCTGCTATCTGGTCGGACCCGACCCCCGGCTCTTTGAGCTCGCGTTGCCTTATTTTCCTTTTCAGTCGTTCAAAAACTCACAGTGAGTACGAGCAGAATATTTGACCTAATGCAAATTGACCGGGTCTATGTACTGTATCGTGTCTGTATTTTATTTAAGAGCACGTTGTAAGGGTGTATTTCTATTCTTTCATTCAGTCATTGTAAGGACCCCGGTTGGTGAGCGGACGGTCTGAGAACTTCATCGAATTTACGGTGTCAAAACAAGCGAGGAATATGCAACCTAATTCACGCGGTAAATAAACATAACGGCAAGTTTTAGACAAATGGACTACCGAAAGGGCGCGCGGGATATAAGCTCGCACGTAAAGAACCCCCAAGCTCTGAATTTCGGGTTCCGCATGACCATATGCCTTAGCAACTAGGTGTATCCCTTACCCCTTGACCCGAGCAACTCACCGGCCCTCGACCTTCAGGTTGTAAATAGGTAGTGGCGACTCCTTCTCACGCATGTCCATCACACATCCCCACGGGAAGGTGAACACTCCCAAGCCACACCACAGTGCGCGCATGCGGGCCCCGACGAGAGCACATTTGGGTCCACACAGATCTCCATATAATACATAAACATCTCCTTGGCATACCAACGCGAGATCTAAGCTAATGGACTCTTTAAGTCCCAATACTGAAATTTAAATAAATTACAACCTAAAATTTAATAATTACAACCCATTGCAAAATTAATTACATCCCATAGATTTACAAGCTATCACATCGGTTTGTTAAAACCCGTGACCAGCCGCATGCCACAAAATTATATAAGGAAACAATAGCATATAAGGAAATATCAATTTTGTGCCTATTTATGTAACTCTTACATAAACTCATTCAAAAATCTCATATTTGAAAATTTCCAATTTTGAAAACTACCAAATATCAAATATTTGGTTTCCATTTCAAGATCAACTATCAATATCTCATATTGACATCTTTCCATAATCTCTTAAAATCAAATATTTAGTTTCCATGAATTTTAATTTAATGGAGAATTTTCTTATTTTGAAATTCACTAAATATCTCATATTTAGTATAATTCAAAATATACCAAAAAAATATCTCATATTTAGTTTCCTATTTCAAAACATATAAAATATCTCATATTGATATCTAATTTTGAAACACTTCCAAATATCTCATATTTGATTTCCATGTAATTTAATTCTATGGATTTTATTATGGTAACCACAAAAATATCACATACATAGTGGCTATAATTAATTTTGAAAAATATCAAACTATCACATATTTGAATTATTTTTAAAAATCTCATAGCGATATCCTCTATCGATAATTCCCATAATAAATTAGATACAAAAAATTCAATTTTAGAACTCCATTGATATCTCATATCGACTATAACGGAAACCACATCAAATATCTCATATTTAATGTCCGTAAAAACTAATTTTTACGCTTCCATTTTGATAAGAAAAATATTCTGAAAATCAAATTTCCAAAATTATCAAAATGCCCAGGCCGCAGCATCTGAAGCAAACTTAGAAAAGAAATAAACGCCACCCAATGGAACTCTTATTACAAATGACAAACATGAGCAATAATAAATCAACAAGTTGACCTGCAACTTTTGCAGGAAGTTCCACGCAATTTTGCAGCAGATTTCAACAGCAAGCAGCGGACAGACCGTGACTTTCTTCAGCCTCTGCTCGCAAGAAAAACTCGGCTATTGCTCCTTTCGACTCGATTTTTTGAACAATTCGGCAAACCCTCTTTTCCACCAAAACATTAGGCACATAAACACGTATCTAACTGATTAGAGGGGTGCCATTTCAACGTGCTCTGTGTTAGTGACGCAGCGGTACTAATCACAGACCTATTGATTCGCGCACGAATACCGGAACTACGATCTTCTATACCTGTTGATTCTACGAATACCAGGAAATAGGCATCAAACTTAAATCGATCCGAGGTTAGACAAAGCACGAAAGCTCTGAATTTTATTCACTGATGAAAAGACAACTGATTCAACCCTAGAGCTTACACGTTTCTTAAGTAGGGTTTAAGAAAACCTAAATTGCATAAAAAGAACTAAACTTTTCTAAAATTGCAAAAACAGCCTAATTAACAAAAATTGCCTGTTTGAAACCCTAAACGATGGAATTTGCCTTAAATATCAAAAAATCACGGCGAGGCTGTGAGTTTTGCTCCGGAGACCATTTCCTTCGAAGTAGGGTCGTCACAACCTATTTTTCTCCAGGTACCGACTTGCCAGGTGTTCTGCCGCATTATTCTCCCATGGGTGGAGAGAATTCACTCTCGAATCATCATCGTCCGAGCTATCATCTGTGTAAGGAACTAGGTGCTTCACATTAAACACATCGGCAGTACGAATGTGGCTGGGAAGTTTAAGCCGATAGGCGTTCGAATTGATCTTCTCAATGACCTCCACAAGACCAATCTTTCTAGCAACGAGCTTGTGGTAGTCACCAGCAGAAAATCGATCCTTCGTAAGGACAGCCCAAACAAAATCGCCAACTTCAAACTCCACGTGCCTTCTCCTTCGATCAGCAACAGCCTTGTATTTCATGGCAGCATTCTGCAAATTATTCTGCACAGCCTCATGAATCTCCTGCAGCCCGTGAACGAAGTCAGCCGCCTTACCATGAACCCTGGTCTTATCCGACACGGGTAACAGATCAAGGGGTCCCCGGGGAGTAACAAAATAGACCACTTGGAAGGGACTGAAACCAGTGCTGCGATTAACAGCGTGATTGTGCGCAAACTCTGCCTGACTTAACTTATGATCCCAGCTCTTCACGTGCTCCCTTTCTAAACCTCTCAACAGATTGCCTAAGGACCTGTTAACCACTTCTGTTTGTCCGTCTGTCTGCGGGTGGTACGCTGTATTGAAGTTCAGCTGGGTGTTCACCATCTTCCAAAGGCTCCGCCAAAAATGACTCAGGAAACGGGTGTCCCTATCAGACACAATAGAGACTGGCAAACCATGTAGACGGTATACTTCCCGAAAATACAACTGAGCAACTCGCACAACATCAGTGGTCTTTTTGCACGGAATAAAGTGTGCCATCTTGGAGAACCTGTCGACGACCACGTATATAGAATCATTACCTCTTTGGGTACGAGGCAAGCCAAGGACGAAATCCATACTGATATCCACCAATGGCCGCGAGGGAATCGGCAGGGGTATGTACAACCCCGCGTTAGTTGCTGTACCCTTGGACACTTGACAAACCTTACAGCGTTGCACGTACTTCTCCACTTCTTTACGAATTGTAGGCCAGAAATACGATGACTGGACCAGCTGAAAGGTCCTGTCTCTTCCCACATGACCCTCGCCGTGTAGCTGCTGAATAATGTGGGCTCGCAAATTACAATCAGGGATACAGAGCTGATTTCCCCTGAAAAGAAAACCATCCTGCAACACGAATTTCGTTCTTTCTCTAGCCCGAACTTTAGCTAGCGTTACAGAAAAATAGGGGTTGACTTCAAGCAACTTAGCAAAAGAACTAAAACCAGGTACCTCAACTGTTATCCTGCTCAGAATGCTACGGCTCCGACTAAGAGCATCAGCAACGTGATTAGTGACTCCGCTCTTGTGCTTTACCACGAAAGTAAAACGCTCCAGGTAAGCTACCCATGATGCATGACGAGCTGACACCTTATCCTGGCTATGGAGGTGCTTTAGGGCCTCATGGTCGGTGTACAAGACGAACTCCTTGTGGAAAAGATAATGTTGCCAATGCTTCACCACTTGCACTACAGCATAGAATTTCACGTCGTATGTGTTGTATCTGTTGGGAATTGGTGTATGTCCTAGAGGCAATCTATAATCAGTTTTGTAATATGATATCTATTTCATTATAAAACGAGGCATATCTGTTATTGTGTAGATTGCCCTAAATATGATTTTACACAATAATGTCCTTGGAATAGTAGGTTCAATAGGCATCAAGTGTGACTTGATTGTGAGATCCTATAATTACTGAACATTATTCCTAAATGTCCATAGTCAAAGTATTATCGTTAATTAGGACAACGGTAATACGGTTAGACTAGTGTGAGTGTTGATTGATGACCAAATCTCATAGGTCATGGATATAGAGATATCAAATCACACCACATGTATACATTAAGAGTAATGTGTATTGGACTGACCCGCCATGAGATTGCTACATGATTTGTTACGTGATTGTCATTAGCATATCTCAAAGTGACTATAGTGTAATGGTCCTTTGACTTGAGGTCACCATGGATTCCTACATGTAATGTCATATACTTTGATACTGTCAAACGCTACCGTAACAGGCTGGTTATGAAGACAGTTATTGGGTATATCACAGAGCATGGAGAGGAATGTGAGTAACCAAGATAGGATTTGTCCCTCCTACGAAACGGGAGCGATATCTCACGGCCACTTGGTGGTTAAGTCTAAAAGTGTATGCATACCCAAATGAGTCGATATAATGATATCGAGCTCATTTGTTCTGATAGACTTACCTGGTAAACCAAGAAAGAGAGATATTGAGCCATACAAGGATGTCATCGACCATGCCTTGGGCTCAATAGAGATATAGAGGACAATGGATTATATTACACGGTAATATAGGTCACGAGGTTCGTCGAGAAATTGACTTTCCGATTACTTGAGTAACAGTGATGCATTGCTAGATGCCGCTCACTGTTTATAATATTGAAATAGAGATTTCGATATTATTATCAACGTAATTGGGAACCTAAAGGGTCACACACTACGACTAAATTGACGAGATATTTTGAAAAAAAAATAAAATCGTCTAATAGAGATTAGATGATTTAAGGTGCGACCGATTAATCGGATATTTAATGAGATTAAATATGTGGATTAATTAGACTCGATTTATTAACTTCAATAGCCAAATAATAATAATAATAATAATATACATAAATATATATATGCTTGTATGTGTCTGTGCACGCATGCAAATATATATATATATATATATATGCACATGTATATGGCTATATGTGTGTATGTATATAAGATGCTATTTGGGACATTTAATTGATTTGTCCCACATCGGTTAGGAAGTTGAAATTCTCCCCTCCAAGCCATTATATATATGGCTGTGTATTGAGATGCAAAAGTATAAGATGATATGCACGTATATATATGATATACATGTATGTATATAAATGGGATTATTGAGTTGAATTGTTCAACTCATTAGGACCAATTAAGTTCAATAATTTCGGGTGTCGCATCAGTATTTCTTTCGAGTGTTGGTCGCTAGCACCGCCGATCTCGAAGACTCGTCGACAAAGTCGGTGTGGATACCGGTAGAGGCGTCACGCGTGGGACGCTTGGTCGACAGTTTTAAAATTCCAGGTACGCTTTTATTTACTCTTATTCTTCTAGTAGGTCTTGGAATTAGTTTCACGGGTAGGAAATTTTGAATTTCTATTCCTTTTTCGCTTCCGTTGCGTCCCGTGAAACTAGCAATTGGTATCAGAGCCTAGCTAGTTAGAATCTGAGTAGATAATAGCATAAAATATGATTTTATGCTTGGTACTGGTATGATTATGTTTGATATTTGCGGTGCATGACTGTTAGACATGGACTAGGTCCTAGTTGTGTTAGTATAATAGTTATACGTGTGGACTATTATGTAATTGTTACATAATAGTGTATGGTGAGATCGATTAAATGTTAATAAAATCCCTCAAAATATTAAGTCCTTATCCTTCCACCGTGTAACGCTAGTCAAGACCAAGATCGATGAGTGTGTAGACCTTGCTCTCGCAGGATGCCCTCATCTATCCTAGTAAGACGTGGTGTTTACCAGTGGGCCGGACTTAACTGAGCAAGCCTAATAGGATTAGGAGTTCAGAGGCATGTAGTTGGGCATCGATCTACAAGATAGATTTGAATAAAGGAGTTATTCACCCAACTAATCAAGAGTTGCATGTGATGCAATTGGGAAAGTGAGTTCCCTACCTAAATAGCCAGTTTTGGGTGAATCAGCCCTCGCTGACTCAGAGCTTGGTGAGATATGGATCTTGAAGTACTATGAGAATGATATTATCTGAATCAATGGTGAGGGTCATTGATTTGATATAAATAGTGGGAGCAATATTTAATAAAGTCCTCATTAAATATTGTAGTGTCATAATACTTATTTTGCATATTTCTGTGGTAGTTACCATGGCAGGGAGCACTTCTAGTATTTTCTGTTTGCGATCCGTCCTTGATAAGGAAAAACTGTCAGGGAATAATTTCCTTGGTTGGTATCGAAACTTGAGAATTGTTCTCACCCAAGAAAAGAAACTATATGTCTTAGAGCAACCTCTTCTTGCGCCACCACCTGACGATGCCCCCCAAGCTGTGAAAGATGCTTATAGTAAGCATCATGATGATGCCGTAAACGTCGGATGTCTCATGTTAGTCACCATGGACTCGGAGCTTCAGAAACAACACGAGAACATGAAGGCGTACGATATGATCGTGCATCTCAGGCAGCTCTATCAAGAGCAGGCCCGATATGAGAGATTCGAGATTTCTAAGGCACTTTTTCAAGCAAGGTTGACTGAGGGCAGTCCGATAGGTCCTCATGTACTCAAGATGATTGGGTACGTTGAGACTCTAGGAAGACTAGGATTTCCTCTGGGTCAAGAGTTGGCCACAGTTTAGTCCTACAGTCACTGCCCAGCAGTTATAGTCAGTTCATTATGAGCTATAATATGAATGACTATAATAAACCATTGCCTGAATTGCTTAACATGTTGAGAACAGCTGAGCATGATATCAGTAAGGGGATGTCCGTTCTAATGGTCCAGGGGACCAAAAGAAAGGGCAAGGGCAAGAGTAAAGGCAAGAAGGCTAAAGGTGCATCCAAGTATGACTTGGATGCGTTGAAGCCTAAAGCCAAGGTGGCGAAGAATGATTACTGCTTCCATTGTGGCAACAATGGACATTGGAAGCGGAATTGTAAGGTATACCTGGAGGAGTTGAAGAAGAAGAAGGGAAGTGAGACTTCCACTCCAGGTATCCATGTTATAGAGATTAATGTATCTACTACTTCTACATCTTGGGTATTATATACCGGGTGTGGTGCTCATATTTGTGGAAATATGCAGGACCTAAGGGACAGTAGATCGTTGGCAAAGGGCAAAGTGGACCTACGAGTTGGAAATGGAGCAAGAGTTGCTACATTAACTGTAGGGACTTATCACCTAGTTTTGCCTACTGGGCTAGTATTAGATCTTAACGACTGTTATTATGTACCTGCTATTAGTAGAAACATAATATTTGTTTCTTGTTTGGACAAGAAGGGATTTTGTTTCACTATCAAGAACAAGTGTTGTTCTATGTACATGAATGATGTATATTATGGCATTGCACATTTAAGTAATGGTCTGTATGTTCTTGATCTAGATACGCTTATTTATAATGTGGAAACCAAACGGCTCAAATCTAATAATTCGAACCCGACTTACCTCTGGCATTGTCGTTTAGGCCATATTAGCGAGAATCGCATCTCTAGACTCCATAAGGATGGATTACTGGACTCGTTTGATTTAGAATCGATCGAGACATGCGAACCTTGCTTAATGGGGAAAATGACTAAGGCCCCTTTTACCGGAAAAGGTGAGCGAGCTAGTGATCATCTGGCTCTCATACATACCGATGTATGTGGACCAGTGAACAAGCTTGCTAGAGGTGGGTATCTCTACTTCATTACATTTACTGATGATTTCAGTAGATTTGGATATGTGTATTTGATGAAACACAAATCTGAATCCTTTGAAAAGTTCAAAGAATTTAAGAATGAAGTAGAGAATCAGTTGGGTAAGAGCATTAAAGTTCTTCGATCAGATCGAGGAGGTGAATATTTGAGCTATGAGTTCGCTGACTATCTTAAACAGTGTGGGATTTTATCTCAACTGACTCCACCTTGAACACCACAGTGGAATGGTATAGCTGAAAGGAGGAATCGAACTTTATTAGATATGGTTCGATCTTTGATGAGTCATGCAAACTTACCTGACTCCTTCTGGGGATATGCTCTACAGACAGCTGCTCTCATATTAAACAATGCTCCGTCGAAATCAGTTGAAAGGACACCATATGAGATGTGGTATGGGAAGCGTCCCAAGATGTCTTTTCTAAAGATATGGGGTTGCGAAGCTTATGTGAAGAGATTATCTTCGGATAAGCTTGGCCCTAAATCGGACAAATGTTACTTTGTGGGGTATCCTAAGGAAACTCGAGGATACTATTTCTATAATCCCATCGAGGGCAAAGTGTTTGTTGCTCGAACTGCGGTATTCCTTAAGAAAGAGTTTCTCTCCAAAGGAACTAGTGGGAGGAAATTAGAACTTGGGGAAGTTCTACCACAAAATGACATTGACCAATCGACGGGCGATGTTGCAGAACAAGTACCACAAGTTGTTGTGGCACAATCTTCTACACAGGTGACACAGGAGCCTCGTAGGTCTAGTAGGATACGTCATGAGCCCGAGAGATATGGATTTCTCGTGACTCAAGACAATGACGTATTGCTCATAGATAATGATGAGCCTACAACCTATGCGGAAGCCGTAATAGGCCCTGACTCTGAGAAATGGCTGGAGGCCATGAGATCTGAGATGGAGTCCATGTACACTAACCAAGTATGGACTTTGGTTGATCCACCTGAAGGGGCAAAACCCATTGGGTGTAAGTGGGTCTTCAAGAAGAAGATTGATATGGACGGTAATGTGATTACCTTTAAGGGCCGACTTGTGGCAAAAGGTTTCAGACAAGTTCATGGTGTTGACTATGACGAAACTTTTTCCCCGGTGGCTATGCTTAAATCCATAAGGATCTTGCTTGCAATTGCAGCTTATTATGATTATGAGATCTGGCAAATGGATGTCAAAACTGCTTTTCTGAACGGGAAGCTCCTCGAGGATGTGTATATGACACAACCTGAGGGTTTTGTCGATCCACATAGTGCCGGAAAGGTTTGTAAGCTACAACGGTCTATTTATGGGCTGAAGCAAGCTTCTAGGAGCTGGAATCTTCGTTTTGATGATGCAATCAAAGAGTTTGGTTTCATCAAGAATGAAGATGAACCCTGTGTTTACAAGAAGGTTAGTGGGAGCGTAGTGATCTTCCTGGTGTTGTATGTAGACGACATACTTCTGATCGGGAATGACATTCCTTCCTTACAGTCTGTGAAGACTTGGTTGGGAAGGTGTTTCTCTATGAAGGACTTAGGCGAAGCTACCTACGTGCTATGTATCAGGATCTATAGAGATAAATCCAGGAGACTGCTTGGCCTAAGTCAGAGTGCATACATAGATAAAGTGCTTCGGCGTTTTAGCATGCAGGATTCTAAGAAAGGGTCGCTGCCTATGTTACATGGCATAAGCCTTTCGAAGGCTCAGAGTCCTTCTACTCGAGAGGAGAGGGACCGCATGAATAGGATTCCATATGCGTCGGCTATTGGATCCATCATGTATGCTATGTTATGCACTCGATCCGATGTCTCGTATGCTTTGAGTATGACGAGTCGATAACAATCAGATCCAGGTGAGAGACACTAGATCGCAGTGAAGAACATCCTTAAGTACTTACGAAGGACTAAGGAGATGTTTTTGGTATATGGAGGCGAAGAAGAGCTCGTTGTAAGAGGTTACACCGATGCAAGCTTCCAGACCGATAAGGACGACAGTAGATCGCAGTCAGGGTATGTGTTCTGCTTGAATGGAGGTGCTGTGAGTTGGAAGAGTTCCAAACAGGAGACAGTAGCCGACTCTACCACAGAGGCCGAGTATATTGCTGCCTCTAACGCTGCAAAAGAGGCCGTTTGGATCAAGAAATTCGTGACAGAACTTGCTGTGGTTCCTAGCATCGTAGACCTAGTGGATCTCTATTGTGACAACAATGGAGCCATTGCGCAAGCTAAGGAACCCAGGTCTCACCAGCGATCCAAACATATACTCAGGTGCTTCCATCTCATTCGCGAGATCATCGACAGAGGAGATGTGAAGATATGCAGAATACCAACAGATTAGAATCTCGCAGATCCACTTACGAAGCCTCTTGTGCAGCGCAAGCACGAGGCTCACACTAGATCTATTGGC
Source organism: Punica granatum (assembly GCF_007655135.1). Taxonomy (NCBI): domain Eukaryota; kingdom Viridiplantae; phylum Streptophyta; class Magnoliopsida; order Myrtales; family Lythraceae; genus Punica; species Punica granatum. Next base: position 33,683,012 of record NC_045127.1, on the reverse strand, counting down.
ATAAGACATATGCCAGATTGGCTCTAGTGCAAGTGGGAGATTGTTGGGAATTGGTGTATGCCCTAGAGGCAATCTATAATCAGTTTTGTAATATGATATCTATTTCATTATAAAACGAGGCATATCTGTTATTGTGTAGATTGCGCTAAATATGATTTTACACAATAATGTCCTTGGAATAGTAGGTTCAATAGGCATCAAGTGTGACTTGATTGTGAGATCCTATAATTACTGAACATTATTCCTAAATGTCCATAGTCAAAGTATTATCGTTAATTAGGACAACGGTAATACGGTTAGACTAGTGTGAGTGTTGATTGATGACCAAATCTCATAGGTCATGGATATGGAGATATCAAATCACACCACATGTATACATTAAGAGTAATGTGTATTGGACTGACCCGCCATGAGATTGCTACATGGTTTGTTACGTGATTGTCATTAGCATATCTCAAAGTGACTATAGTGTAATGGTCCTTTGACTTGAGGTCACCATGGATTCCTACATGTAATGTCATATACTTTGATACTGTCAAACGCTACCGTAACAAACTGGTTATAAAGACAGTTATTGGGTATATCACAGAGCATGGAGAGGAATGTGAGTAACCAAGATAGGATTTGTCCCTCCTACGAAACGGGAGCGATATCTCACGGCCACTTGGTGGTTAAGTCTAAAAGTGTATGCATACCCAAATGAGTCGATATAATGATATCGAGCTCATTTGTTCTGATAGACTTACCTGGTAAATCAAGAAAGAGAGATATTGAGCCATACAAGGATGTCATCGACCATGCCTTGGGCTCAATAGAGATATAGAGGACAATGGATTATATTACACGGTAATATAGGTCACGAGGTTCGTCGAGAAATTGACTTTCCGATTACTTGAGTAACAGTGATGCATTGCTAGATGCCGCTCACTGTTTATAATATTGAAATAGAAATTTCGATATTATTATCAACGTAATTGGGAACCTAAAGGGTCACACACTACGACTAAATTGACGAGATATTTTGAAAAAAAAATAAAATCGTCTAATAGAGATTAGATGATTTAAGGTGCGACCGATTAATCGGATATTTAATGAGATTAAATATGTCGATTAATTAGACTCGATTTATTAACTTCAATAGCCAAATAATAATAATAATAATAATATACATAAATATATATATGCTTGTATGTGTCTGTGCACGCATGCAAATATATATATATATATATATTATATATATGCACATGTATATGGCTATATGTGTGTATGTATATAAGATGCTATTTGGGACATTTAATTGATTTGTCCCACATCGGTCAGGGAGTTGAAATTCTCCCCTCCAAGCCATTATATATATGGCTGTGTATTGAGATGCAAAAGTATAAGATGATATGCACGTATATATATGATATACATGTATGTATATAAATGGGATTATTGAGTTGAATTGTTCAACTCATTAGGACCAATTAAGTTCAATAATTTCGAGTGTCGCATCAGTATTTCTTTCGAGTGTTGGTCGCTAGCACCGCCGATCTCGAAGACTCGTCGACAAAGTCGGTGTGGATACCGGTAGAGGCGTCACGCGTGGGACGCTTGGTCGACAGTTTTAAAATTCCAGGTACGCTTTTATTTACTCTTATTCTTCTAGTAGGTCTTGGAATTAGTTTCACGGGTAGGAAATTTTGAATTTCTATTCCTTTTTCGCTTCCGTTGCGTCCCGTGAAACTAGCAGTATCTCACTTTCGCCCCCGTCAGCTTCTCACTGAAAAAAACAATTGGCCTGTTGTTCTGGCTTAAGACTGCTCCAATCCCTACCTTCGATGCATCAGAATGCAGCTCAAAGGGCTGCTGAAAATCCGACAGGACAAGAATCGGGGCGGTCTTCAAACTCTCCTTAATCTTCTGGAATGCCATTTCTGTCCCCTCAGTCCACTCGAATTTGCCTCCCTTCATGCAGTCAGTTAAGGGAGCCATAATACTACTGAAATGGGGTATAAATCGCTTGTAGAAGGAGGCTAACCCATGGAAACTCCTAACTTCAGTAACGCATGTTGGTCTAGGCCACTGCCTGACTGCCTCGACCTTGGACGAGTCAACCCTCAAACCATCAGTAGCAACAACATAACCAAGAAAAAGAACTTCGGACCTCATAAAAACACACTTCTTCAACGCCGCATATAGTTTCTCGTGTCGAAGGACAGAGAGGACTTCATGCAAGTCGGCCAGGTGTTGCTCGGGGTCGGCGCTGTAGATCAAGATGTCATCAAAATACACAACCACACACCGACCAATGAAATAGGGTCATCAGAACCTATTTTTCTCCAGGTACCGACTTGTTAGGTCTTCTGCCTCATCAGTTAGTGTAATGGACTTTGCGATCCATTCTCTATGGTTGGAAAATTTGGTAGATTATTTCAGCGGTTTTCATATATATATATATATATATATATTCAATTTGCTGCACTTTACCAGTAAATATTGTAACGGTGAATTTCACTAGGTTTGGAAAATTTTAAAGTGAAGACTATTTAGATTTCAGCTTGATCAACTAGTATGCATTCGTAGACAGGGTGAGTTTGAAGTCCATGTTGTCGGATTGAGCGAGCAGAAGTGTTGATAACCGATAAAACAAAACTTTTACCCATAAAACATTCAAGGATCGAACCCGAAAGCCTATCTCGGGCTGTGGTAACACCCTCCATCGACTTAGATAACGTGAAACTGACATCTACGAGTAGTTTACTTCGAGGATTACCTCTCGAAGCAAAAGGCAAAAGTCCCATGGATGTCGGTGTAGGGGCTGTCCAAGCATTCGGCCTCTAGCTTGTCCACACGAACACGATCTTCGCCAAGTGGGGCCCCTTCTTCGGTCCGAACTCATCCACACAGGCTGCCCACACGATAGGCTGAAGCTCTTGAACGGAAGACGGGTTGTTGGAGTGGCCTCGGGCTTTTCGAAAAACTGAAAATGGAATTGACATGGCGTCCGATTTCCAGCAAGAAGGCAGCGGCAGTAGTACCACTGTGAGCTGCTGTGTGCTGCTCCAGTTTTGCCGTGAGCTTCAAAAGCTCTCTTCTCTGTCCCTTTTATTAGTCTTGTATAAATACAAGACTTTCTTGTATTAATGAAGACCACATATATCTATATATATAATTGCATCATTAACCATCAAGAACTCAGTTTTGCAATATCAATTAATTCATAAATAATTAATTGCAAAACCATCCTTGTATATATCCAAGAGAGTTGTCTTAGACAATCACATGTGAAGGATTAACAATAGCCACACATATCTAAATATGTATACTTACATTATTTGTCCTTAAGGACATAAGTTTGCAAATTAATTAATTCCCAATTAATCAATTGCAAACACACCCTTATAAATTTTCAAGACCTCTCTTTAGTCCAAAAGAGAAACCGAATTGCCCTCGAGGTAAGTTTCCATATATAGACATTCTATTTATGGTAGCTTTCCACATAACAAAACTAACATATCTCATATAATAATAGGGTTTTTACCTAAAATGGCTCATGGTTTACCCGTTTTGTCAAATCTATCATATATTTTTTTTAATCAAATATATCGCATGGTTTACTTTTGCATCAAATATATCCCGGCGTTATCTTTTCCGTCAACATCTAATGGTCGTGCTGAAGTGGCACGTGGAGAGATAGCGGGCCACACTTGCCACGTGGGCGCCACGTCAGCACGGCCGTTAGATGTCGACGGAAAAGATAACGTCGGGATAGATTTGATGCAAAAAGTAAACCATGTGATAGATTTGACAAAAAAAAACATAGGATATATTTGACAAAATGTGTAAACCAGGTAAATTCCCCTATAATAATTCCTTATGAGGATCAACCTCCTAGTAGAATTTGACTTTGAGATGTACTTGTAACCCTGCAATCTAATTTGAAGTCTAATCCAATAATTGATTTCTAATTAACCGTCTTAATTAGAATCAATTTATTCTTGGCTTGAACGTGTTATATTGTGTGTGACTAACTAACTTCATCATTGATTGGCAATGAGATTATAATGTCAACTTCTTTCACATTACCGGAAACTCCTCTGCACCAAAAGACAAAATTTCGAAAATGCCTGTGCCTCTCATAAGTCATGGGTAATGCCTAGCAAAGCATGCCATGACCACCCAAGTATTGGCGAATGTGCAATTATGACATTCTCTGAACCAATGACCATATTTACCATAAAGTCAAATCCCTTCATTACAATATCCTGATCAAGCCAGGGTCATGGTTAATGTCGAACCCTATCGTTGACCCTATGGAGTCTCTGGGTTTCCATTCTTAGATCAACAAGACTAAAATAGAAACTTCTTCCTATTTAAGTCCAGCTATCTTAGCTAAGGATTTCTTGATAAAAAAATCAAACTCATATCCATAGGACCTTTTTCCTATTAACTCCAACTAATGAATCCCATCTTGACTTATCACCTACCTCCATACATAATTAACTAAAGCCACATACTGCCGGATACCATGCTAGGCATAAGTATTTAAACAGTAGCAAAGTTTATCTACTTATGCACAAGGTAACTCTGCTATCTCAGGTCTGAGAATCATATGGACTAATATGGTCTAGACAATATTCAATGACAACGGTAAAGTACAGCGTGAATATTATCTATTTGTCATGTTCGACCTACTTTTCACATAAGTGTCCACATGTCTGTTTCGACATCTAATATCGTATAGCATGAGACTTGCTATTCCATTATCATTAGTATCTCATACTAATCATGGTATAGATAGAGGTGACGATCTTGCAAAGTGATATTGCTGAATCAAAACTCCTATGATCGTGAACTAAGAAATTTGTACCATATTACTCCGCCACTCATATATTCAACTAATTGAGAATGAAGCATCTAATAAGAATCTTCTAGATTTTTTCTAATAAACATAACCATATTATAAATAATAGAATAATAATTGCCATAATTAGGAATTATCCAAAGCACGTATATTGGTTTTAGGGCATATAACTAACACATGTAGCTCCACCTACAAGGTTACCCATTTGAGGATCGAAGCTTCCACATGCATTAATTTAATGATCATCGACCAAATACAAATTTATCTGTGTTGTCTGTTGTAAATTTCAAAGGACAATATATGAACCATAAATTATGAATAAGCAACGTTTGTTGCTTTTCCAATTTGGATATGAGCTTTCTGTTCGTATTACGGGCTTTTCGACTCCAGGGACTTCGAGCCCATAAAGATAATATTGGATTACAGTTGTGTGCAGCAATTTGGATATGAACTTTCTGTTCGTATTATGTACGCTTTCGAATCTTGCGGGAAGATCTGTGTTTATGTTATTTTAATACTGATGGCACTTGAGGTTATGCCTATGTTACTTTAGAGTGATCTTGGTCCTACTCTTTCAATTTGTCGCACCTTGTTAAGATACAGGTTACAGTAGACTGTCTTTAGCGAAAAAGGTTACAGTGGACTGTCGGTAAAAGATAGGTCACTCCATTGATGCTTTTATGTATATATAAAGAGAAACAAGCGCTTCCATTTTTTGTAGGACCATCTCGCAGCAGCTCGGGATTCGATGAGGGTGGTCTGAAATCTTTTTGAGCTTTAGACTTCATCTTGTGTGCTCCATGGTGCGAGGAAAATGGTTTGGTTTGGTTGGATGTTTGTAGGTTAGAGAAGGTGATCAAAGCTAATTCTCTCATCTTTTATTGGACTACATATCGAGAGGATGCGAATGGGCAGGGATGAAATATTTAGAATATCGAATTGTTATAGCTTACAAAAGAGTACACCGTGCGGGAGCTGTCTGTGAAGTGTAAATGCTGGCGTCTTCTGTCTGTAAATTTTAGACGAAGCGGGAGGAGATGCGTCACTACTGGGGTCATAAGTGGTGATATAGTTACGGTAGAATGTGACTGGCCATTTTTCTTTTTATTATTTTTTTCCTAGTTTTTGTTTATTGTATCTTCCTTGAAATTAATTTTGTACATCTTGACAGTGCAGTCATTGCCTTGCTTGTTTGTTGTACATCCATTCGAACAGTTATTTTTAGTCGAGGAATGTGTCTAGTTTTGTATCTCTTCTTAAGACTAGGAAACACCGCATTTGATCCTCGCTCAATATCGGCTTCTTTCCATTTAAGAAAATCAAACTTTCGAGTTTTTATTGAAGAACTTATTTGTTCGTCTCGCGTGTTCATCGACTTTTATTTGTATAGTTAAATTAAATAAGCTTGAGCATCATGCCCGACTAACAGAGTTTGACAATGAAACCTTATGTCCAAATAATTTCTTCAACGTCCCAATCAAGCTCCACTAAGATAAATCACTTCCAAGGCATGGTCCTGAGTGCTAGAGGACAAGATGAAGGCGGAATGTTTACAGTCTTCAGATGTCTCATAATAAGGATCTTCATCATCGGCAAAATATCAGTCTTGAGATGGTTTGATTTCAGTCGAAGTAATCGAGCCCGTGCTTTCTCGGTCAAGCTCGCATTAATCCAAATTGATTTTGGTTAAGGTTGTTAGGCCTCTACAATGGTGACGCAATGTCTACGCAAAGAACCTGTCACACATCCGTTGATTCCGCAGAATACCGGAACTACGACCTTCAATTTCCTATTGATTCTTCGAATACCTAGGAAATCGACATCAAACTCGAATCGAATCCGATAATGGGTGAAAGAACATGGTAGCTCTGAACTTTATTAAAAAATAACAACCATTTAGCCCTAGGTCTTACATCGCTTAAATAAGATTAAAAACGCCTAGATTACACGAAAGAATAAATATTTTCCTAAAATTACAAAAACGCCCAAATAACATAAAAACACCCGTTTGAGGCCCTAAATGATAGAATTCGGCCTAAATCTCGTCTTTTCACGGCCAAATGCGTGAGTTGTTCTCCGGATGGCGTTTCCCTCGAGACAGGATCGTCAGAACCTATTTTTCTCGAGGTACCGAATTGCCACGTCTTCTGCCGCATCATTCTCCCTTGGTGGAGAGAATTCGCCCTCAAATCATCATCGTTCAAGCTATCACCTACGTAAGGAATTAGGTGCTTCACATTAAACACATCGGCAGTACGAATGTGGTTAGGAAGCTTAAGCCGATAGGCGTTTGGATTGATTTTCTCTACGACCTCCACAGGACCAATCTTTCTAGCAGCGAACTTCTGGTAGTCACCAACAGAAAAACGATCATTGGTAAGGACAGCCCAGACAAAATTGCCAACTTCAAACTCCATGTGACTTCTCTTTCGGTCAGCAGCGGTCTTGTATTTCCTGACAGCCTTCTCCAAATTATTCAGCATTGCTTCATGAATCTCTTGTAGCCCATGAATGAAGTCAACCGCCTTCCCATGGACCCTGATCTTATCCGACACGGGTAACAGATCAAGGGGACCCTTGGGAGTAACGGAGTGCACCACTTGAAAGGGACTGAAACCGTGTTGTGATTAACAGCGTGATTATGTGCAAACTTAGCTTGGCACAACTTGAGGTCCCAACTCTTCACACGCTCTCCCACTAAACTTCGCAGCAGATTATCTAGGGACCGGTTCACAACCTCAGGTTACCCATCGGTTTGGGGATAATAAGCACTGCTGAATTGCTGCTGTATATCCACCATCTTTCATAAGTTGCGCCAAAAGTGGCTAAGGAACCGGGTATCCCGATCAGAAACAATGGATTTCGATAAACCATGAAGACAATACACCTCGCGAAAGTGCAACTGGGCCACTCGAGCAGCATCTGTCATATTCTTGCAAGGAATAAAATGTACCATCTTAGAGAATCGATCAACAATAACATAGATGGAGTCATTACCTCGTTGTGTTCGCGGTAAACCCAACACAAAATCCATGTTACTATCCTCCCAAGACTGAGATGGGATTGGTAATAGCATATACAACCCAGCATTGGTAGCCATCCCTTTGGACACGTTGCAAACCCGACACATTTACACGTACTTCTCCACCTCTTTACGTATGGTTGGCCAAAAATACAAGCCTTGCACTAACTGTAATGTCCAATCTCGCCCAACATGGCCTTTTCCATGCAATTCTTTAATAATTTGCAAACGGACACTGCAATCTGGGATATATAATTGATTGCCCTTGAACAAAAACCCGTAATGCAGTAAAAATTCTGATTTCTATCCAGCACGAACTTTCCCCAAAACATTAGAGAAATAAGGATCAATTTCAACTCCACATAATAGGTGCTGTAATTTAACTTGGCTCTGGACATCTTCTCACTAAAATATGCGACATGCCTGTGGTTTTGGCTTAAGACTGCTTCAATGCCCACTTTAGAAGTATCACTGTGTAATTCAAAGGGTTGGGAAAAATCAGGCAAGACTAGTATTGGGGCAGTCGTAAGATGCATTTTGATAAGCTGAAATGCCTTCTCCGCTTCCTCCGTCCACGCGAGCTTTCCACCCTTCATGCAATCTGTTATAGGCATCATAATTGTGTTGAAGTGAGGGATGAAATGCCTATAGAAAGAAGTAAGTCCATGGAAGCTACGAACTTCTGTAATTGCCTACGGTTACGGCCATTGCTTCACCACTTCGATCTTGGACTCATCTACTTGCAATCCTTTGCTAGACCACATATTCAAGGAACAAGACCTTTGATGTCATGAATACAAACTTCTTAAGGGCAGCATAGAATTTCTCCTTGCGAAGTACACACAAAACCACCCGCAGGTGCTGGAGATGCTCTGCATTGTTAGCATTGTAAATCAGAATATCATCGAAATAAACAACAATTCATTTGCCAATGAATGGCCGCAAGGCCTGGTTCATCACACGCATAAAAGTGCTTGGTGCGTTAGACAACCCAAAAGGCATCACCAACCACTCACAACCCTTCGCGTATCTTGAAAGCTGTCTTCCACTCATCGTCGGCCTTTATGCGAATCTAATGGTATTCACTCTTCAAATCCAGTTTGGTAAACACCGTCACGCCGCTAATTTGATCAAGCAAATCATCCAATCATGGAATTGAAAATCTGTACCGCACCGTAATTTTATTAATAGCTTGACTATCCACACATGCGCCACGAACTATCTTTCTTGGGTGTAAGCAAGGCTGGAACTGCACAAGGACTCAAGCTCTCATGGACATGTCCTTTGACCATCAACTCCTCAACCTGCCTCCTCAACTTCTCATGCTCGCCAGGACTCATCCTGTAATAGGGTCTATTTGGCAGTGCTGCTCTTGGCTCCAGGTCAATTTGGTGCTGAATATCATGCAAAGGTGGTAAGCCATCGGGAAGCTCATCGGGGAAGACATCAATAAACTCAACCACTACGGGTGCGGCTGCGGTTGGGATTGTCACCTCAGTAGCCACCTTTTTTCTAATTAGCACATAAACTAGCGGTGACTCGTTCAACTCTTCTTCGAACCTGGCCAATGACAGGAGCTTCGTTTCTCCACCCATAGATGTCATCTTCTCCGTCTCTTTGCTAAGCACTGGCACAATCTTTGCATTCTCAAACACAAAACTGTATGAATTAGTCCGCCCGTTATGAATTACATGGCGATAATACTACCAAGGCCTCCCCAACAATAAGTGACATGCATTCATCGCAACCACATCACACCACACATCATCTTTATATTTCATGACTATAGAGAAAGAAGCCAATGCACGTTGTGATAAAGTTATCTTGCCTCCCTTTTTCAGTAATGCTAGTTTATAAGGCTTAGGATGATTCTTCGTTTTGAGGCCCAATTTCTGCACTGCCTCTATAGACACAATATTCTCACAGCTACCAACATCAATAACAAAACGACAAACCTTACCGAGGATAGTGCACGTGGATTGGAAAATATTGTGCCTCACCAGTTGTCGTCAGCAACCATAGGAGTTAAGCATGAACGCCTAACAACCAGTGCCGTTCCCGTGTCTCCAATCAGTACTTCTTCGTCAATGACCTCTTCACAATTTAATATAGGATCTTCGAATTCCTCCACATCCTCTTCATCGCCCTTTTCCATATCAACGAAGAATGACTTTTTGCCAGCGGCTTTCTTGTACTTGGATTGCCTGTGACATACCTCGCCACATCCAAAGCATCTCACCCCATTATCCGTTGGGGTGAGGCGAAGGGTCGGCTGAAGACAAAGGGAGAAGGGGGGTTGTGCTGGCCGACGACATCGATTGGGGGTTGCAGCCACCACTGCCGGAATCGAAGGAGCCCCAATTTCGGGTCTCCTTTGATTCTGGTGGCGATACGTGACACCATTAATGCACAGTCAGTCAATTCCGTTAGAATTGACGGAATATTTAACGGGGTGCTAAATTTGAGACTAAAACGAACTGTCGTGTCTTTTGTGTTATTTTCAAAAAGTCGTGGTAGAATTGAGAATTTAAGTAAAATAATAATAATAATAATAATAATAATAATAATCATCATCCTCATCATTATTATGCGTGACAAATTAAAGCCACCAGAAAGATCCTTGGGCTTGTTGGAAATCATTGAGATTACCGTCAAAAAACAGCTACTCATTATCCATCGATGTTAACGATTGCTTTATTAGCGAAAAGGCTCGCAGACACATTGAGGACATGAACATCATTATTATCATTCTTTTGGTGAGACTAAGGTGTTAGTTATTCACTGTGACTAATCTCATTTCGGTGTCGACTTGGTCCTAGTCACGAGATGTTTTAGAATTTTCAATAAATTTAGAATTCCTACACAGTAGATAAAGCCCAGCCATTGAGTGTTTAAATTTATTATCGGGTGGTTGAATATTAAGTATTAATTAATTGACAAGAAAACGACAATACAACGCCAAACAATTACATAATATATACCATCAGTTAATTTCCAGCTTATCGTGACAATCAACCAAAGGCATGTCTTAATAGTTAGCTCTTCCAATCCTTATATAAAATCGCAATTGAGTGAGATGAAACATTAGAGACTAGCTACTCCTCGAATTCACTGTCTAAAGCGACGATAAAATGGTTAATAGCACCGTGAACTTTACTCTTCCGGCTGGCCTTGCCCCCGACCAGGCCAGCCCGGACTGGTTGAGCAAGGGCGACAATGCATGGCAGCTCACGGCAGCCACACTGGTGGGTCTCCAGAGTGTCCCTGGCCTAATTATCCTCTACGGTGGTGCCGTCAAGAAGAAATGGGCTGTGAACTCCGCCTTCATGGCCCTCTACGCCTTTGCATGCGTCCTCGTCTGCTGGGTCATCTGGGGCTACCAGCTGTCCTTTGGGGAAAGCTTTCTCCCTTTCCTGGGAAAGATCAACGTTGCGCTCGAGCAAGAATTCCTCCTAGGCAAAACATTCTCCGGGAACTTACCTAACGCGACCATGGTTTACTTCCAGTTCGTCTTTGCAGCGATCGCCCTGATATTGATTGCCGGAGCCCTACTGGGGAGGATGAATTTTTTTGCCTGGATGCTGTTCGTGCCACTGTGGCTGACCTTCTCATACACTATAGGAGCATTTAGCATATGGTGTCCGAATGGTTTCTTCTTCAAGATGGGACTGATAGATTATTCGGGTGGTTTCGTGATCCATCTTTCTTCTGGAGTAGCAGGTTTTACAGCAGCTTACTGGGTAAGAAAGACCACAATCTTATCTCCATATAATCCTTCAAACTGTAAATCCGATATCGTATGTTGAATACAAGATGGTATACTAAAAATAAATGCGTCCATCATTTTAGTTCCAATAATTATACGAGGTCAGGCTCCCTTACAACTGAAAAAAATAAAGTATACATCACACGGTTCAATATTGATAAAATCAATTCGTCTATGCTTACAAGACAATGTAATACTTAATCATATATACTTGTCATGTAATTGTGTCAAACGGTAGAATATGCAACCAGAAAACAAAAAACAAAAAACAAAAGAAACATTAGTAAGCTTTTAGTAATCTGGGATAATCTTTTTTGGCAGGTTGGTCCTCGATTGACCAAGGACAGAGAGAGGTTCCCTCCCAACAACATCCCGCTCATGCTGACCGGGGCAGGGCTTCTGTGGATGGGTTGGACCGGCTTCAATGGAGGCGACCCCTACATGGTAAGCATAGACACGTCACTTGCCGTGTTGAACACGCACGTTTGCACTGCCATGAGCCTGTTGACATGGTTGGTGCTCGACGTCATCTTCTTCGGGAAGGCCTCTGTAATTGGCGCTGTGCAGGGAATGATCACTGGTTTAGTCTGCATCACTCCCGCTGCCGGTAACTGAATCATATATCAATTCATCCAAACAGTTTACATACATCGCGAAGAAAATACTGTTCATTAGGAAACTAATGATCGTGCTGTGTATATGAAAATGAAGGGGTTGTACAAACATGGGCCACGATACTAATGGGCATCTGTTCTGGTTCGATTCCCTGGCTCACCATGATGGTGGTCCACAAGAAATTTGAGCTCCTCCAGAAGGTCGACGATACGATGGCGGTGCTGCACACCCATGCCATAGCTGGTAGCCTAGGGGGTCTTCTGACTGGATTGTTCGCCGAGCCAAAGCTCAACCGTCTGTTCTATTTTGCAACTGACCAGTACATGGGCCTGTTCTATGGACTTCAGATGAGCAAGGTCCACGAGGGGTTTCGACAGGTCGGAATCCAACTCCTAGGGATCCTGTTCATCGTGATCCTCAACATCGTAATGACGAGCATTATCTGCGTAGTGGTGCAGTTCATCGTGCCTCTGAGGATGTCCGAGGAGGACATGGAGATCGGGGATGAGGCAGCCCACGGGGAAGAGGCTTATGCTATTTGGGGCGAGGGCTCGAGGTATGGGTCAATATATAATGACTCGGACCCACCAGCAAAGAAGGGTAGAACGGGTGGGCATGTCGAGATGACTTGAATCGTTTGAGTACTTCAGTCAGAAAATTTGCTTATTTCAAATTTTATTCGAAGATATGAAAAACCTTGGAAGGAAATAAGAACTTCATTGTGATTTTCTTGTTGATTGATGATTGATGCTGTGGTCTCTTTTTTATTATGACTTGGCTTATCAAAGAAAAGAATTCGTATGTGGATTTCAATCAGCAGTTTTTATTATTGTTAAATAAATTGTGAGGTCTTATCTGGCAAAGCAGATTTGATTGCTAAACTCTGGTAGAGGATTCTAGAGAATGCAATTGCTAAAGAAGGATATGAGGGAAATATCTGCCTTTGGAGCGTATCTGAGATTAGAGGTGAAAGCGAGATGAGACGATTCGTGAACATGGTTCGAGTTCGATTTGATGTAAGCTCGAGTTCGGCTCGACATAAGCTCGAGTTCGGCTTGATGTCATTGAGCTCGAGTCAAGAGAGTCGAACTGAGTTCAATGGTATTCGACTTGAAGCTCATGAGAGCCTATTCATTGAGCGAGCCGAGCTGAGCTCAACGGTATTTGACTCGAAGCTCACGAGAGCCTATTCGAACTTTTATGATATTTTTGTTATAAGGTTTACAAGTTTATGATTATATTTTGTACAATGAGTTGAGCTCGAGCATGTCCTCACGGTCGGTCTGCCCCGCTCATGCTTTCTTCGAACATTCTAGATATTTTTTTTTTGTTGTTTTGGGGGGGTGGGGTTGGTGGTTGGTTATAACAAGTTTTATGATTATATTTTGTACAATGAGTTGAGCTCTAGCATGTCCTCACGGTCGGTCTGCCCCGCTCATGCTTTCTTCGAACATTCTAGATATTTTTTTTGTTGTGTGCGTGCGTGTGTGCGCGCTCCCACACCCCCCCCACCCCCCCCTTCCTTTCTCTTTCATAATTGTATCATTTTCAATATCCATCTATAAACACTCATATACCTTTGGAGTTTCTTGCAACTTCACATAGAGTAGCTTCTACTATTGCTACTCACAACTCTCTTCTTTCGGTTCCCTCTTATTATAATAATATAATATATTTGTCTTAGTCAATGGAAAGGAAAGAGCCTCTAAAATGGAAAATCACACGTCCAAAACAAACCATGAGCAGGTCAGGGGATGAGTTCGGTTGGGACCAGAAAATTAGGTCAAAATCATGAGTAGTCTACCTGCGAATGGCTAATGGAGAATCCTTGATCCACGAACTACGAACAAATCACGAATACCTGCACAAATGGAGATCGGGGTTGGTGTCTCGATTTTCCTTTCTGACGTTCAAATCAGTATGAGTCTTATGTGCGAGGAAAATAATACAAAATGTCGATTAATCCTAAGCATAGATATGCAACTAGTTTTTATAGAGCGTTTATGGATAGGTTATGTTACCACCTTTGGAGATATATTCGATATTTACCAGAACCCATAGCCCGATATAATAAGAAACATATCTCATGATTACTTGACTAATAAGCAATTAGGTAAATTCTCCCAACGGGCTTCACATAATGGACCTAAGCCCGCGTCACACCTCATTGTGCTAGGTTTCATGTAGATAACCTTTCAGTAGAAGTCCAAAAGTGCCGGTTTCTCGGAGAAAAGTCAATTCCAAATGTCAGATACGGCTATGTTCCACAAGTATACAGAGCATGAGCAGTGCTACAGATTGTCTCTTGAAAACCACACAGACACTTCGAATGACTTCCGAGTGACAAAACAGGTATACCCCTATTTGGAAATGCATAACCGGAGACTGGTCAGACGGAATTACGGCAAAAGAAGGTCGTACTGCATTGCCCTAAAAGCTCTAGCGAACATCCACAATTGGGCAAAACAGACAGCAGAACCCTTCTCGGTTTCTCGAGTAATCTCCGAGGAGCAGAAATGGCCATTTTCAGTGGAAATGCATATCAGGAGGTCCTTTTTACGGAAACTTGACGCCAGATGCCTGCCCTAAACAGTGCTACACTGTACAACTCATCTAGACCTCCCGAGTAGTGTTTTAAGGGTCTCAGATGCACTTTTCATGTCTTTAGAGATCCAATCTCAACAAACAGAGATCATAGTGGTCTCCAGATTACCCAAACAACTCAAAAAGCAATCTGAGAAATCCAGTTTCAGCCTCCTAGGATATCTCTGGCTCCACATTTGCATTACCGGCTTAAGGGTCAGTTGTCCATGTTATTTGACAATTTATGTCAAAATGGCCAACGTGAGATGCAGACACAAGATATGCTGTCAGAAGCGGACAACTTCGCTCGAAATGCTTAAAATGAGCAAAACTGGCTTCCGAGCCTTATACAGAGCTTTGGCATTTTTCCACGAAAAGTGCCAATTTTGAGCTCATTAAATCCGTTTTCTCGCGTATATCAATAATTCGATGTTCAATTCGAATCATGAGCTTCGAATACCCAATTAATCGAGACACGAGCTTTTTCCCATTTTCTCCTCTTCGGCCATGGGACCCACGAATTGCCCAAGGGCAACTCTTCCCTTGCCAAACCGTCCACCCCAAGCTTCTCTTGCACTTGCATGAAAATATCTCTAAGTCTTCCAGGACAACACTCAAGCTTTCATCAATGCTCATCAATGCTTCTTGGCTCTTCTTCATCAAGATTGCATGGTCTACATTCACCCTCATCTCCTTGTCATCTTCTCCATGTAACTTGCATCCTCTTAGGAAAATATCAAGCCTACAATTTGATGACAACACTTCATCTTCATCAATGCTCCTATCTTTTCTTCATTAATGCAATGGAAGAAGATGAGGCTTGATATTTCCTTAATCAAACTGCCCAAGCTTAATCCAAGGGGTTAAGGGCACTTGCTTTTGCTTAATTGCTCATTAACTTTGCCTATATATTCCTTTAAAGTGACTAAGCTAAGGACTAACCTTCAAGCACTCTCTCTCTAGCATTGCTCACTCAAAAAAATGCTCTCAACCTCTCAAGGAGTTCTGCAAAACCGCAGCCAGCATCCTCAAGCCAAAAACCAAGCAAAACCCTCAAGATTTAAGTCGGAATCCATCCCGGCTTAAATCCAAATTTCACCAAACTTCACATCCCACATGTTTTTGACTCTCTCTATCCATTTCTAAGTTTATATTTTAAGTTTGAAGCCTCCAACAGCCCGAATTAGGTGTGGTCAGTACCGGTCTAGAATCTGTCCAGATTCGGATGCCGGGTGGCAGCAGACTTGTGTGCCGTGCCAAATCTTAAACCGGACCATCGTTGGAAATTTAACTCATTCATATCCTCATACACTTCCCAAGGGTCTTCTAAGAGGAAGGATCCATCAAGCAACCCATTAAAACCCATTAAAACTCAAGCTTTTCCAAACCGGATCTAAAAAGACAGTTTTGAGCTTATTGGGTTTTCTTGCCTTTTCAAGTTAACGTAGGTTCCCGCACGCCACGAGCCACCCGTAGGCACCTCCTACACCCCCTTGAGAGGTGTTCCAAGCTGGACCAGCTCGTGCAACCATCCCGAACCACCGGTGCAAGCTAGCCAAAATCGGGTGCATTCTCGGGTGAACAGTACCACCCAGGATCCGATTTTCCAGCAAGCCTTTTCCAGCCGTTTTACTGACTTGTCCTCGACCCTCGAGACTAGGTATAACCATTCTCGACTTAGAGAAGTTAAGACTTATACATTATCATTGCGTTTGCGGGGTTATAAGGCGGTTCGAGACCGGTTTACATGCCAAGTTTACATTTTTATGCTTTTACGTTATGTCATGCATGTCGCTTAACATGTCAATCATGTCGGGAATGGGTTTAAATCGGAGTCGAGGAGACCGATTTGGCTTGGAATGACCAATGGAGCTCTCGGCTTAACTTTTGGAAAAGTACCCGAGAGTTTTTCTTGATTTTTCCGGGCCATGACCGGCCTCCTTGCCCCAACTTAAGTCATTTCCCAAGTTTTATGTTTTTCCACATCCATGAAGTCGGTATCGTTTTATTGATTCCGTAAATAACATGTTTGCGTGTGTTTATATGTTTAAATGCACTTTTTCGATATTATGGCGATATCGACTTTGCAAAAATCATGTCACTTATCGTGTTTAACGCTTGAGCATGCGAGAAATAGTCGAAATCGGGTCAAGAACGGTTTCTTTACCTCGATGAAATTCATTTCTCAGATTTTGTGCAAATTGCAATTTCAATATTATCGCAAATCTCGCATTAAAATTCCTTTAGAACATCGTTTTCAAAGGAAAAATGCATGAATTCATGTATCGACGACTCTTTCGGGCCTATTTGGATTCCAAGGGTATTTTGATCATTTTGACCAAATTATCCTCGACCTTCCTGGACCCGTCTTGGTCGCCGTGTCATGAATTGTTTTCATTAAATTGAGCTTTTCGGGTACTAAGACTCCATTCAATGGATCAATTCATGATTTGTCTGACTGTTTGTAACCCGCACAGTTACTGCATTCGGCATTTAATTTTAGAAAGTAAATCCACAAACGGGTTAATCGGGACGCTCACATGATTAAACCTACTTCACAATGATAAGGTTTGCACGAATTGGCCATTAACTGATAACCTGCGTCGATGAGTTATCAAATGACGTTGGTGCCCTTTTTAAACTTATCAATTTCAAAAATCCGAAACGCGTGGTCCGATGTAGCATGGACACCTGGAAAGGGTTTCTGTGTCTCAACTTGAGTTTTTACCTAATTTCAGGTAACTCAAGTCAAGATACAAGAGATCTTTCTAGATCACTTCCGGGCAGATCGACCGGTTCTTTGACTTTTTCGAGGTTCTTGCACAACCCTGGACGATCCAGGGAATTGGTCGACACCAGCTACAGGCTGAGGTGGTCCGCACTGCGATGTTTTCCCTTTTTTGAAAACAATTTTCAAATAAAGGGCAAAATCGTCTTTTCACAATTCAACGAAACCCCTAGGGTTAGCATGATAGAAACACTACAGTACGGGATAAGAACGGGCTACCCGTTCAGGTGCAGGTTCATCTGCATTGCCTTTTCTTATCTAACTGATGAGTTTCTATCATCCTAACATAGACTCAGGTAACTAGAACGATTGTCTCTGTCATAAAACATGCAAAATCCTGGTTAATCATTAACTCGACCTAACCAAATGCTAGACAGTGGTTAGGGGAACTCTAGGTTCCAAATCTAGAGTCAAAACACGAGTTTTGGTTAATTTAGTGGTAATTCAGTGATACAATACAGAACAACTGTAAAAGCAATCTACACACACGAAAGACTTGACTACAGACGCAATGTCTGTCAAGCTTTCAAAGCAAAGCCGAATGCAAAAGGTTTTACACGCGTTTGCTTGTTTAGTATAGGCATTTGCTTGCAAAAACACCCCTGAGTTAATAACCTGTTAATTCACGTAAATTTGGCAACAACAAATAACTTGTCTGCAATCCACATGTTGTTTTGTTACTTTTCTGCTCTTGTTTGTCCATGCGAGTCAAGCCCGACCCATAGGACGCATCGCACTTGGGGTTCAACGCCCTAACCCTCGATCACTGGGTCCAACGCCCTATTCACTGAGAGCGCATGTTGAATTTCAGTATTTCGGTGTTTCTCTAAATTCACGGCGAGTATGAGCGAGTTAAAACTGAAAGCAAGTTGACTGGGATTCGACCATTTGCTATTTGTAATTTGTTGTATTTTGAGAGCATTATAAGGATTTTATATTGTACATTCAATTTGTAAGAATCTCAGTTGGTAAATAAACAGTCCGAGAGTCGAATCATTCGAATTGGTTTCATGCTTGCCCAAAGGAAAGTAAATCCAAGATCTCGCGGTTCTAGTTCATGCAGGGATTCAACCGTCATGGTTTGATGAACTGTAATGCAAGATTGTGAGCCAATTCCCCGATATACAGATTTACTTCTCTCTCGGCTTCACAACCGACATCGTTTTATTCACCGAATTTCCGGTGTCAAAACGTGCAAGCCGAGCGCAATTTAATCAACGCGGCAAATAATAAAATATGCAAGTCTAGCAAACCAGAGTACCGAAAGGGCGTGCGGGATATAGGCCCGCATGTAACATGAACCCCCGAACACGGACTTTCTGGTTTCGCATAGACTATTGCCTTAGCAAAACTAGGTGTTCCATACCCCTAGACTTGGGTAACTTATCCGCCCTCGACCTTCGGATCGTAAAATGATAAGTGGCGACTCCTTTTCACGCGTGTCCGTCACGCATCCTCGAGAAGGTGGACACTCCCAAGCCGCGCGATCCAAAAGCGCACATGTGGGCCCCGACGAGAGTCTTCATTTGGGTCCTTACAGTTTGACGACTCCACTATGGATATACTTAGTGGGTTCAGGCTCGATCCCGTTTGCTTGCTTGCATGTTCATTTATCGCTTTCTGCACTTTTACTTTAAGCACATTTACTTCTTGTACATTTATTTCTTGAACTTGCATTGCATCATTCTAGAGGATTTAGGTACCAAACGCCTGAAATCCCACGAGCGCCGATTTAAGAAGCTAGGTTAGTCAGATGTTCCAAGTAAGGGAACGGATTGAGTCGGCTCTGCCACCGAACCGGCCCCCAAAGATCCTTGCTCAATTTCAAGGAATTGACTCCCTTGAATTGGGAGCCCCCATCCCAAGTTAGTAGTTTTCCCAGTAGAACACTGAAACCATGCATAAACAGGAACCGTCATGCTGGACCAAAATTACCTTCATGCCGTCAACCGACCCAAAAGTTGAGTCCTTGAGTCGACTCGTAGTTTTTCTTTTAGGCAAGCCTTTTGTTGTTTTCACTGAAAGAGTGTTGTACAATGTAAAGAACTCGAGTTACAGTTTACTTTGCTGCACCTACATGCATGTTTTCAAAAATTAGAACATTGCATTGGTTTAATGTTTAAATTTCCTTTTTCAAATGAACTATCTTTGCAAATTAAGCAACTTAAACCAAATCGATGCAATGGCATTAGCTTTTGAAAACTCATACATTGCATGCATTCTATTTATTTCTACGTTTGTGCAGCTACAACGTATTTCTGCACGATAGGTGAGTTTTGTCAACCTTAGCGGGTAGACCACCCGCGGTCTTCACTTTTCCATAGCGAGATGCGTTATGACCAGAGGCCGAGTCCATCCTGGCCGCCCATCCCGCACGACAAGCGAGTCGTGTCAACCATCGCGAGTAGACCACATGCGGTTTTCACCCTTCCTCCACGGTAAGACGAGCCGTGGCTCGAGGGTCGATCAACCTTCCCAGGTGAAGCTAATCAACACTAACTTCCGCTTGACCGACCACATCCTCGACGTGCCATGACACGTCTCCAATGCACGAGTATACACTTTTTCACACAACAGTGTGCACCACTAGCATGTCCAAACGCGTCACCATGTACCACATGCACGCATTGTCAACACATCTCCTGTGTGTACCGATGCACGTCTCTTGGTGTGCTCGCACGATGCCTACTAGGCCAGTTCGCTTCCCTACACTCTTGCATTGGAATTGCGAACAGTTCATGCTCCTTCATTGTTTCATTCTTCCATTGCAGGAAATCCCCAACAAGAAGGCAGCCTGAATACTGAACGACCACAACTGAGATAACAAACGTCTCTCATTCAGCTCCTTGGGATTTCAACACTAAGCTCCCACCCTCTCAACACAAAGATTGCAAGCAAATCAGAGTCACCGCTTTGCAGCACCCTGCGCTGTTCCTCAACAGTGACCTTTGCTTTCGCATTTCTTGTACTTTCCTATCGAGCACGCATTTACTACATTGGGCTTCAGGCCTGCATTTACTACATTGGGCTTCGGCTCCGCATCGGGATTCGGCTCCGCATCGGGATTCGGCCCTGCATTTACACTTTTGGGCTTCGACCCCACTTTTGGGCTTTGGCTCCGCATCTGGCTTTGACCCTGCATTTACTGCATCGGGCTTCGGCCCCACTTTTGGGCTTCGGCCCCGCATCGGGTTTCGGCCCCGCATTTACTGCATTAGGCTTTGGCCCCACATTTACTGCATTGGGCTTCGGCCCTGCATCGGGCTTCGGCCCCGCATTTACTGCATTGGGTTTCGGCCTCGTATCGGGCTTCGGCCCAGTGTCGGGCCTTGACCCTGCATTTACTACTTTCGGGCCCAGGCCCAACATTTATTGCTTTCGGGCCTCGGCCCTACATTTACTGCTTTTGGGCTCCGGCCCAGCGTTTACTGCTTTTAGGTTTTGACACCCTGCATTTACTGCTTTCAGGCTCATCTGAAATCCAAAATCAACTTGAATTCAAATTCATCCAAGTGATACTTCGAGGAGCAAGTCTAATCCTTTCACTGCAAAGGCCGAAAGTGATAGCTTCAAAAACAGAGCATGACCCAGCTCTCGATCGCAGGAGATACCAGCACGATCATGCCTTTGATCAATGAATGGATCTCATCCACCTCCGTTGTGGTCGCCGATTGAATACGGGAGCAACATGCGCAGTCTTCTTTAAACTCTCTTTTGCTTTAATTTAAATGCGTTCCCACAAATGGGCTCCCGACATGAACAAATTCGTCAATAGAGCATTAAGACAGTCTCGAAGACGCCCTATTAGTTATGTCGGACCTGTTCAACTCGCTTGTCCTCAGGGGACCCAGCTTCTCGAGCCTTCCCTAGGGCGACTGCGCATGCCTACTCGCAACTAGGGAAAACATGTTTATGTGACCCAAGTCATGGTCTAACCACTCCAGAGTGGTGATGGATAGATTCTTGGAAACAAATGTCGTCTACACGCGGCATCCCATAGGTCACGGGCGGGACAAAAAAGGATTTTCCCATGGGACCACCTCATATTTCTTACCACATATCCCCCCGCTTAATCGCCTAATGCATTGTCTTCTTTGTCATCCTTCACAGGGGCACATTGACCACAGGTGAAGAGCGATGCGCGAGTTCACGCTTCCCCGAGAACTGGTCTTGGACCCTTTTCTTATACTTTGACGAGGGAGGTGTTCGACGATGAGGTACCCCCTATGAAGCCGAAGACAAGGACAATTGAGTGAATCACTCAGCATCGATGCAACCGTCTTTCTCGAACATCCATTGGCTTCAACAGCGGTCACCCTCCAAGAGGTACGCACTGTAAAGAACAGCAAGAGATGATCGGAGACATCGCACAAGGCACCTGCCACAGGCCACTTCCACAAATATGAAGACTGGGGCATCCCCGATCAACATTCACATCGGGGCAACCTCGGTTCCCTATTCACGGGGTAATTCTATATTTTCTTTCTAGTCAACAGGGAAAATTCACATGTAATACTTGCAAGGGCAAATGACACGGAGTTCGACTTCCGAGTGCACGAGAGTCAAATTTCCAAGAAAGCCGGTCCTTACAAAATAGGGCTAGCAACACGCAACGTGTCTCCACGAGGAGCAGCACACCAAAGCGGCATCGGCGATGCAAAGTTGAGGAGTTTCAAACAAAAACACAGGGCACAAAACAAACCCCAACTGCAAGAAAAAATGAGAGAGCGAAATGAAGCGGGAAAAACCCGCCAATGAAGAGAGAGAGAAAAGACACAGGAAAAACCCACCAATGAACAAAACAAGGTACCGCTGAGATTTAAAACTCCGGCGCCGCCAATCCTGAAAAATCAACAAACCCCGACAAAAGGAGAGCAGCAGAAACAACTTCTCGACGGAGACAGAAAACAATGCATTTGGAGGTTAAATCCTTCGAACCCTTTGCCCTTGTAAACTCGACAGATAAAAGAATCGAGCCCGTTAGGTCGAAAACCCTTTTTGGGGTGGCCTAAGCAAAAGCTAGGGTAAAAGAGAGGCATAACCGGAAACCCTTTGGGGCGGTCGTGGCAAAAGGAGAGCTCTTCCCCTTTAGGTTGAGAGGTGCGGCCCCAAAGTGGGTGACCGTAGCAAAAGGAGAGCAAAAGGAGAGAGAGATAAAATTGCCCCCTAGTCTCTCACAATCGTGCGGACAAGGGATTCCCAAGGGAAGTTGCCACTTTATCTATTCCAACACGATTCCCAATCGGCTCTCCAATACCATTCAACTGTCCAAGAGGGAACCTTCCTCAAGCACAGTGGGCAACTGAATACACCGTTCAAGCAATTTAGTACAGCCTACACAACAGAAGGACGAAGGAAAATGGGGGTACATCTCGCTGCAGGCGTGAACCCGTGTATCCTTTTAACCTGGGGCAACGTGCTTTCCAAGCTTTCTCTTTTCTCTTTGTCTTTGCATAACTCCAAATGGGTCACAACCACCCTTTAACAGGCTACCGTAGAGCCAAAATCCTAGACATTCCTCTCCGGGGGTCTAGTCATAACGCTTTGGAAATGGTCAGATAGAGTCTGACCGATTCTAAATAGAAATCCCCAAGCGGGTTGCAAATGAAGTCGCCCTACGGCATCTGGATGATAAGGGTCCAAAGACAACAGGCGTGTCGAACAAACAATAGAACTGCTAGGGCATCGTCGGGGAAGTCTCGATATGCCCATGCATGGCTAACGGGAGCCCCTGGAGGCCTCATATCTAGGCCTCCGAAAACGGGAACCATCTGCACTGTCAAAGCAAAATTCTTCACGAGTCGCTTAGGTGACCTAAAACTGAAGATCTATGCGTCACAACAACGCTCTTTTTGGTACTCACCTGTACCTATCACTTGTTAGTATTTCTCACATGATCTACTAGTAATGTCAAGATTACATGTATCACATGGTAAGAACTTCGACAGACTCTGATCCCCAATCTAATGGGGTACGTAGGCATTCTTTCCCAGAGCTCGAGTCTCGTAGCACAAGACGCTGGTTTCCGGCAAACTTCCGCGGGTCAAAGCATGACTGCTCAAGCAGTAAATCCGACATCCCGCAAAGAAAAATCCCTCATTGAACGGCTGGGGCATCATCAGCGAAAACATAATCGTCTGCAGCCGGAAAGCCGACACGCCATAAAGCAAAACCATCCTTTAGCAGCAAAGCACAACTCCCCAGCATTTGCACTTTATCTTCCGCATGTTATTTTATGCAATGCACCTTTCCTTTAAGCAACGCAAGTTCGCCGGGCAAGCGCCCGAGCTTCTTGCAATCTCTTCTCCCTCCGCAGGGCAAGCGCCCATGCTTCTTGCAATCTCTTCTCCCTCCGCCGGGCAAGCGCCCGAGCTTCTTGCAATCTCTTCTCCCTCCGCCAGGCAAGCGCCCGAGCTTCTTGCAATCTCTTCTCCCTCCATCGGGCAAGCGCCCGTGCTTCTTGCAATCTCTTCTCCCTTCGCCGAGCAAGCGCCCGAGCTTCTTGGAATCTCTTCTCCCTCCATCGGGCAAGCGCTCGTGCTTCTTGCAATCTCTTCTCCCTCCGCCGAGCAAGCGCCCGTGCTTCTTGCAATCTCTTCTCCCTCCGCCGGGCAAGCGCCCGAGCTTATTGCAATCTCTTCTCCCTCTGCCGGGCAAGCGCCCGTGCTTCTTGCAATCTCTTCTCCCTCCGCCGGGCAAGCGCCCGAGCTTATTGCAATCTCTTCTCCCTCTGCCGGGCAAGCGCCCATGCTTCTTGCAATCTCTTTTCTTTCCACCAAGTAAACATCCGTGTCTTTGCGAAATCCCTTCTTGCATTTATCGCTTTTAGGCTTCGGCTTCGCATTTACTGCTTTTGGGCTTCGGCCTCGTGTTTACCACTTTCGGATTTAGACATTTCGCATTCACTGCAACCATGTTCTTTCCTTTAAGCACACTCCTTTCCTTTATGCAAACACTTTCAATTTTCTACAAAGATTCTTCGCATCTCATTCTACTCCTGTTATCTTTATGCTAGGTACAACATCCCTACACATCTAAAGTAAGAGGAAGAAGAGGGCGATCAGAGGTGCCATGCTGATTATTGTCAATCAAACTAGGGGTGCTTCTAAAGTCTTTGGCTGCATCCTCTACCCGAGCACGCAGTCAAAGAGGGGCAAGCTGTCAGCACCCCATTTTGGCTCATCAATCCAAACAACAGTATGAGCAGCAATTCAGGCCACGACTCGAGTAGGAATGCAGAAGAAGGCTCGACAGAGCAAGAAATCACTATTCATCTTCGAGTCAACAAAATTAAGCAGATGATATGTCCATACGACAAAAGGATCCCCAGGATAACCGAAAGGCAACAGAGCGACTAGAGAGCTCAACAATATCCAAAACCGGCATTTTCAATATACCACATGAACAATCTTATTTTCCGATAGTTCGCTCAACCGTAGGAAGATAGCCAATATTGGACTTCAAAAATCCACATTAGTGCCAAACAAATCAAAAGTGTCTTCAAAAGCATTTGTAAATCATCTGCTCTATACAGAACAACCTTCTGTATACAGACAACTTTTCAGTGGAAGTCCAAAAATGCCGGTTTCCCGGAGAAAAATCAATTCCAAATGTCAGATATGGCTATGCCCCACAAGCATACAGAGCATGAGCAATGCTTCAGATTGTCTCTTGGAAGCTACACAGATACTTCGAATGACTTCTGAGTGACAAAACGGGTATACTCCTCTTCGGAAATGCATAACCGGAGACTGGTCAGACAAAATTACGGCAAACGAAGTTCGTAATGCATTGCCCTGAAAACTCTAGCGAACATCCACAATTGGGCAAAACAGACAGCAGAACCATTCTCAGTTTCCCGAGTTACCTCCGAGGAGCAGAAATGGGCATTTTCAGTGGAAATGCATATCCGGAGGTCCTTTTTACGGAAACTTGACATCGGATGCCTACCCTACACAATGCTACACACCTCGAGGCTCAATGTGAAATCGTCGGACTGAACTGCACAACTCATCTAAACCTCCCGAGCAGTGCTTTAAGGTCTCAGATGCACTTTTCATGTCCTTAGAGGTCCAATCTCAACAAACAAAGATCACAGTGATCTCCGGATCACCCAAGCAACTCAGAAAGTAATCTGAGAAATCCAGTTTCGGCCTCCTAGGACATCTCTGGCTCCACATTTGCATTACCGGCTTAAGGGTCAGTTGTCCATGTTAGTTGACAATATATGTCAAAATGACCAACGTGAGATGCAGACACAAGATATGCTGTCAGATGCGGACAACTTCGCTCTGAGTGCTTAAAATGAGCAAAACTGGCTTCCGAGCCTCATACAGACCTTTGGCATTTTTCCACAAAAAGTGCCAATCTTGGGCTCATTAAATCCGTTTTCTCGCGTATATCGATAATTCGACATTCAATTCGAACCATGAGTTTCGAATACGCAATCAATCGAGACACGAGCTTTTTCCCAATTTCTCCTACTCGGCCATGGGACCCACGAATTGCACAAGGGCAACTCTTCCCTTGCCAAACCGTCCACCCCAAGCTTCTCTTGCACACTTGCATGAAAATATCTCTAAGTCTTCCAAGACAACACTCAAGCTTTCATCAATGCTCATCAATGCTTCTTGGCTCTTCTTCATCAAGATTGCATGGTCCACATTCACCCTCATCTCCTTGTCAGCTTCTCCATGCAACTTGCATCCTCTTAGGAAAATATCAAGCCTACAATTTGAAGACAGCACTCCATCTTCATCAATGCTCATCGATGCTCCTATCTCTTCTTCATTAATGTAATGGAAGAAGATGAGGCTCGATATTCCCTTAATCAAACTGCCCAAGCTTAATCCAAGGGGTTAAGGGGACTTGCATTTGCTTAATTGCTCATTAATTTTGCCTATATATTGCTCTAAAGTGATTAAGCTAATCACCTACCTTCAAGCACTCTCTCTCTAGCATTTCTCACTCAAACAAATGCTCTCAACCTCTCAAGGAGTTCAGCAAAACCGCAACCAGCATCCTCAAGCCAAAAACCAAGCAAAACCCTCAAGACTTAAGTCGGAATCCATCCCGGCGTAAATCCAAATTTCACCAAACTTCATATCCCACATGTTTTTGACCCCCTCTATCCATTTCTGAGCTTAGATTTTAAGTTTGAAACCTCCAACAGCCCGAACTAGGTATGGTCAGTACCGGTCCAGAATATGTCCAGATTCGGATCCCGGGTGGCAGCAGACTTGTACGCCGTGCCAAATCTTAAACCGGACCATCGTTGGAAATTTCACTCGTTCATATCCTCATACACTTCCCAAGGGTCATCCAAGAGGAAGGATCCATCAAGAAACCCATTCAAACCCATTCAAACTCAAGCTTTTCCAAACCGGATCTAAAAAGACAGTTTTGATCTTATTGGGTTTTCTTGCCTTTTCAAGTTAACGCAGGTTCCCGCAGGCCACGAGCCACCCATAGACACTTCCGGCAACCCCTTGAGAGGTTTCCCAAGCCGGCCCAGCTTGTACAACCATCCCGAACCACCGGTGCAAGCTAACCAAAATCGGGTGCATTCTCGGGTGAACTATACCACCCAGGATCCTATTTTCCAGCAAGCCTTTTCCAACCGTTTTACCGACTTGTCCTCGACCCTCAAGGCTAGGTATAACCATTCTCGACTTAGAGAAGTTAAGACTTTTATATTATCATTGCGTTTGTTGGGTTATAAGGCTGTTCGAGACCGGTTTACATGTCAAGTTTACATTTTTATGCTTTTACGTTATGTCATGCATGTCTTAATCGTTTAACATGTCAATCATGTCGAGAACGGGTTTAAATCGGAGTCGAGGAGACCGATTTGGCTCGGAATGACCAAAGGAGCTCTCGGCTTAACTTTTGGAAAAGTACCCGAGAGTTTTTCTTGATTTTTCCGGGCCATGACCGGCCTCCTTGCCCCGACTTAAGTCATTTCCCGAGTTTTATGTTTTTCCACATCCATGAAGTCGGTATCGTTTTATTGATTTCGTAAATAACATGTTTGTGCGTGTTTATATGTTTAAATGCACTTTTTCCATATTATGGCGATACTGACTTTGCAAAAATCATGTCACTTATCGTGTTTAACGCTTGAGCATGCGAGAAATATGCGAAATCGGGTCAAGAACGGTCTCTTTACCTCGATGAAATTCATTTCTCGGATTTTGTGCAAATTGCAATTTCAATATTATCGCTAATCCCGCATTAAAATTCCTTTAGATTATCGTTTTCAAAGGAAAAATGCATGAATTCATGTATCGATGACTCTTTCGGGCCCATTTGGATTCCAAGGGTATTTTGGTCATTTTGACCAAATTATCCTCGACCTTCCTGGACTCGTCTTGGTCTCCCTGTCATGAATTGTTTTCATTAAATTGAGCTTTTCGGGTACTAAGACTCCATTCAGTGGATCAATTCATGATTTGTCTGACTGTCTGTAACTCGCACATTTACTGCATTCGGCATTTAATTTTAATTTGTAAATCCACAAACGGGTTAATCGGGACGCTCACATGATTAAACCCACTTCACACTGATAAAGTTTGCATGAATTGGGCATTAACTAATAACTCGCGTCGATAAGTTATCAAATGATATTGGTGCCCTTTTCAAACTTATCAATTTCAAAAACCCGAAATGCGCAGTCCGAAGTAGCATGGACGTCTGGAAAGGCCTTCTGTGTCTCAACTTGAGTTTTTACCTGATTTCAGGTAACTCGGGTCATGATACAGAAGATCTTTCTGGATCACTCCCGGGCAGATCGACCAGTTCTTTGGCTTTTTCGAGGTTCTTGCACAACCCTGGACGATCCAGGGAATTGGTCGACACCGGCTACAGGCTGAGGTGGCCCGCACTGCGATGTTTCCCCTTTTTTGAAAACAATTTTCAAATAAACGGTAAAATCGTCTTTTCACAATTCAGCGACACCCCTAGGGTTAGCATGACAGAAACACTACAGTACGGGATAAGAACGGGCTACCCGTTCAGGTGCAGGTTCATCTGCATAACCTTTTCTTATCTAACTGATGAGTTTCTGTCATCCTAACATAGACTCGGGTAACTAGAACGGTTGTCTCTATCACAAAACATGCAAAATCCTGGTTAATCATTAACTCGACCTGACCAAATGCTAGACAGTGGTTAGGGGAACTCTAGGTTCCAAATCTAGAGTCAAAACACGAGTTTTGGTTAATTCAGTGGTAATTCAGTGGCACAATATAGAACAACTGTAAAAGTACCACACACACGAAAGACTTGACTACAGATGTCTGTCAAGCTTTCAAAGCAAAGCCGAATGCATAAGGTTTTACACGCGTTTGCTTGTTTAGTATAGGCATTTGCTTGCAAAAACACCCCTGGGTTAATAATCTGTTAACTCACGTAGACTTTTCAACGACAAACAACTTGTCTGCAATCCTCATGCTATTTTGTTACTTTTCTGATCTTGTTTGTCCATGCGAGTCGAGCCCGACCCATAGGACGTATTGCACTTAGGGTTCAACGCCCTAACCCTCGATCATTGGGTCCAACGCTCTATTCACTGAGAGCGCATGTTGAATTTCAGTATTTCCGTGTTTCCCTAAATTCACGGCGAGTCTGAGCGAATTAAAACTGAAAGCAAGTTGACTGGGATTCGACCATTTGCTATTTGTAATTTGTTGTATTTTGAGAGCATTATAAGGATTTTATATTGTACATTCAATTTGTAAGAATCTCAGTTGGTAAGTAAACGGTCCGAGAGTCGAATCATTCGAATCGGTTTCATGCTTGCCCAAAGGAAAGTAAATCCAAGATCTAGCGGTTCTGGTTCACGCTGGGATTCAACCGTCATGGTTTGATGAACTGTAACGCAAGATTGTGAGCCAATTCCCCGATATGCAGATTTACTTCTCTCTCGGCTTCACAACCGACATCGTTTAATTCACCGAATTTATGGTGTCAAAATGTGTGAGCTGAGCGCAATTTAATCATCGCGGTAAATAATAAAACATGCAAGCCTAGCAAACCAGAGTACCGAAAGGGCGTCCGGGATATAGGCCCGCACGTAACATGAACCCCCGAACACGGACCTTCCGGTTCCGCATAGACCATTACCTTAGCAAAACTAGGTGTTCCATACCCCTAGACTTGGGTAACTTATCCGCCCTCGACCTTCGGTTCGTAAAATGGTAAGTGGCAACTCCTTCTCACGCGTGTCCGTCACGTTTCCCCGGGAAGGTGGACACTCCCAAGCCGCGCGATACAAAAGCGCGCATGCGGGCCCCGACGAGAGTCTACATTCGGGTCCGTACAATAACCATCATTACCATTTTCGTTTTCCTTTGTTGCATTTTCCTTGTTCCAAGCGGCTTCTTTCCCTACCTCCTATGCCTCTCCTGCCTATGTTTCCTTTCATCACCGCCACCTCCATCCATCATCTCCTTCCATCCTTCTCCTTCTTCCACTTCCATGGCCTCACCTTGAACTACCATCAAATCGACTTCTCACATTCCTTCCATGTTCCTGGTGATGTGTTGTCCTTCCTCTTTCCCTAGCTGCTAATGCACGCCCTTCAGAGTTGTTGCTGCTTTGTCGTTTCTCCCTGAGCTCCTGGAGTCATAATCGTTGTTGTTTGCTTCTCTTCTACTCCCTACTGCTATTGTGTTGTTGTTGTTCCGTGCTGCTGCTGGTGCTGGTGCTCTAGGCCTCTCCCTACGCTCTGTTGTTGTTGCTGGTGGTGCTTCAAGCCTCTCTGCTTGCTGTTATCTAGCCCTTTGCGAGCTTCCCCTAAACTGGTGTAGCTATTGCTCGAGTCTTCTCCATGAGCTCAAGTTCATTGTAGTTGCTTTTTTGAAATTGCTCGAGTCTACGATGGTCGTGATTTGGTGGAGGATGCCAGAGTGGTGGTGGCAGTGGTGTTGACAGCGGCAATGAGGGATGAGAAAGAACACGAGAGTGGAAGTGAAAGAATAGGGGATGAGTTGAAGGGAAAAGGAAAATAGGCCCGCTAATGGGGTGCATACACGTAGAAGATAACGGCTAGTTGGACAGCAATTAACGCCCACATAAGCATTTCACGGCATTCCATGGACGGATGTTAACAGCGTGCTAGATTTTGATTAGTTTTGAAATGTTGTGCTTTTATAGAAAATTTTTAAAGTTCGTGCTACATTTGGAAACTTTTGAAAAGTACGTGTTTTTTTAGGCTATTTACCCTTAAGTTACCTAATGGATATGGGTCTAAATTTTCTCATGTTGTGGCCAATGATGCTGCTAAGGTTTCCGGTATGAAAAGTCATGACTATCACATATTCTTACAAGTACTGTCAAGTACATAATGAGAGGATGATTCGGTGAAGGTGGGACCAACACCGGCGACTAAACGAGATATGCCTTGACTGAATCAAAAGCTTTCTAACACTCATCATTCCATTCGAAAGCTACATTCTTGCGAAGCAGGCGGAAGAGTCGGTTGGCATTTGTCTGTCAGATTTGCAATGAAACGCGTGATGTAGTTCATTCGTCCTAGGAAACTTCTTACTTCACGCACTGTCTATGGAGAGGACAGTTCCATGATCGCCTTGACTTTGTCGGGGTCGACCTTGATGCTCTTTTCGCTTACTACAAACCCTAATAATTTCCCTTACTTGATATCGAAGGTGTACTTCGCTGGGTTGAGTCGTAGCTTGTACTTCTTGAAGCGCTCGAAGAGTCGCTTGAGGTTGACCAGGTGATCTTCTCCTTCCTTGGACTTGGAAATCATGTCATCGACGTAGACTTCTATCTCTTTATGCATCAAGTCATGAAAGAGTGTGAACCATCGCCTGCTGATTGGTTGCCCCAGCATTTTTTAGACCGAAAGGCATGACTTAATAAAAGAATGTACCCCACATTGTGATGAACGTCGTTTTGACCTTATTCTCCTCAGCCATTTGAATCTGATTGTATCCAGAAAAACCGTCCATGAAGGAGAATTGAATATGACGTGCAGTGTTGTCAACCAAGACGTCAATATGGGGCAGCGGGAAGTTATCCTTAAGGCTGGCCCTAATAAGGTCTCGATAGTCGATGCAGACTTTGACTTCCCGTTCTTCTTTTCCACTGGCACAATGTTCGCTATCCATTCGGAGTAGTTATGCATCTCTAGGAATCTGGTGTCTATCTGATTGACGACCTATTCCTTAATGAGAATGAGAAGGTCGGCTCGTTGCCGCTGTAGGTGTTGCCGTTTGGGCAAGAACTTTTCGGTATCGAGCGAGAGGAAATGCTTTACGATTGAGGGGTCTAAGCCTGGCATGTCTGTGTATGACCAAGCAAAGACCTCCTGATACTCCGTTAGGAAATCGATCATTCGAGCCTTCTGTGCAAGGTTACGGCCCGTCCCGATTCTTAGGGTGCGCTGTTCTTCTGCAGTGCCTATATTGATCTCTTTAGTTGGCTTGTATGAGGTGAGTTGGTGGTTTTCGAGATGGTGCAAACTCTCCTCTATCTTGGGCACGCGACCGTCCTCGTCACGTCCTTCCCCAAAGTATATGGGTAGGGACTTTCCCGGCGTGTTTCGAATGAATTCGAATCGTTGTATCCGTGATTTGGATTCAATTGGAGCCTAGAAATGAAAGCGAATTATTTTAGAAATAAAAATGCTGGAAGTGAGTGCGAGAGAGTGAATTTAGATGCAGAAATTCAAAAAGCATGCAGGGATTTTATTAACAAGCCATAACAAAAATCTCTCTCCCGTCATGTGATTTTTGGCGTTGCCGACATGCGGGTAGCATTATTTACAAAGACCGGCTTACACATCGACAACCATGACCAAGTAGCGTGGGACTGTGGTCCAGTTAGTAAGCTCCTCATCCTCCCGTGCAAGGCGGATATGAACCCTGGAAGATGTCTCCTCACTGACGGCATATATGGCTAGCAAAACCAAGAGCGCTTCAACTGTTTCCGAAGAAGAGTCATTTGATTCAGTAGATGGGCTGTCAGGGGTGCCTCCAATGATTTGCGGCAGTGTGGGGAAAAACTGCAAGAGCAGTGGAACTGAAATTCCCTTGGAGAGCTTCTCGTAGTGGACAGCAAGACGGTGGAGATGCTTTCCATGACAAGCTTGCACGATCTCATGACAGGAGGGGCGAAAACCAAGTCCCCTCCTATTACGGTATTCCTCCATTTCGATCGATCAGAGGATTCCCTGCGCGCGTGCCCTAAGTCCTGTTCCGGGAATGTAGTCATTCTTCAGTAAAACCTTCCCGATCATGCGATCAGCTCGGGATGGACCGACTTCTCCGTAGTCTCGAATCACGGAGATTGTGTCGAAAGAGTGAAAAGGGAGGTTCTGATCTTCCCAAATGCTGATGTAAGGGACAGTCGTCTCCTTGTAGATCGCATAATTCTCTTCGCCGTTGATAGTGATGAGCTTGCCTTCAACGAAGAAGTTTAGCTTCTGGTGCAGCGATGAAGGAACGGTGCTGGCGGCGTGAATCTATGGCCTCCCGAGCAAGAGGCTGAAAATATTGGGTATCTCGAGGATTTGGAAGGTGACAGAGAATGAGCAAGGACCCACGTCGATCAGGAGATCGATTTCTCCATTCACTTCCCTTTTAGAGCCGTTAAAGGCTTGGACAATGGTGTTGCTTGCACGAATGCGGCTCATATCCACCTTCATTTGTTTCAGCGTAGAGATGGAGCAAACATTAAGGGCAGAGCCGTTGTCGATCATGGCTTGACCGACTATGTGGTTATTAAACTTGCAAACAATGTGCAATGCCTGCAAGTCTCCTTGACCTTCAGATGGAAGCTCATCTTCGGCAAAGGAGATCTGATTCGAGAAGATGGAGTTCACAGCCTCCTCGATCTTGTCCGGTGCAATTTCCTTCGAGACTTGTGCAGCAATGAGAACCTTCAGCAGAAAATCCCGATGCGGCTCGGAGCTCAGAAGCAAAGCAAGGAGTGAGATGTGGGCTGGTGACTTGCCCATCTGCTCAACAACCTTATACTCGCTTGCTTTGATCACTTTCATGAAGGCTTTGGCTTCTTGTTCAGTGACTTTCTTCGCAGGAAGTGGTGTGGCTTCTGGAATGACTGGAAATGCAGCAATAGGAGCCTTCCCTTTGTCTGTAGGCTCTAGACCTTGATAAACCTGTCCTGAGCGCGTGATGCCCATCGCGCTCATTTCCTGCTCCATATTGGCAACATTGCCCCCGTAATTCCAAGGAACTCGGCGGTCCTGATATGGTTCCTTTGCAGGAACCTCGACGACAAACGAAGCGGATACAACTGCAATTTTCGCTGGAGCATAGTCGATGATGAACGGAACCACAATTTCCTGGACATCGTCTTCCTCTCCAATAGCAGCTATGCTAATCATGTTGATGGAGGGTCCTAAACTTGATCCATGATCAGGGAGAGGGTTCGCGCGCACATTTGGCGGATTCACCTCATTGAAGGAGATCTCCTTTGCATTGATCATCTCCTGGATTTTTTCCCGAAGTCTCCAGCAATTATCCAAGGTGTGACCAAGAGCACTCTGATGAAACTCACAACATAGATTTTGATTTTACACCGTAGGATCAAAGTTGGGACCAGGCACCTCTATTCTGATCTTATTACCTGCAAGGAGCTGCCAGAATAGTTGATGTTGATCAACTAGAATGTCAAGCAACTGATGTAAATGAATGAAATGTATGAAATGCAGGAGTTTTAAAACACTAATGCCATTACAACAGATTGATTCAAGTTCCATAATTTATAAAGACAATACGGTTGAAAAAGAAAACATAAACACTAAACCAAGCGGGGCAAAAGACGCTGCCGACTGATAAACCTAAGGATGGAGACCTTGCACGCTTTTGCTCGCGCTTGATCCAGCGTAGCGTTCAAATGCGCGATCTCCCTGTCTTGGTTCGCGACGCACGCGCGTGTCTGAGCTAGCTCCCTCTAAAGCTCTCTGTAATCTGCAAGCTCTGCATGAGTATCAACAAGCTCGCAGCGAAGTCGATCTCGCTCCTCCCTGATAGACTGTAACTCCATACGCATAGCCCTATGGGCGGAGCTCTCAGCTTCCGAAGCAACTGCAGGGGGACTCGCGGGATCGGAGCTGTTTTGGGCCGATGAACGGGTACTGAGTCCTACAAGTAGAACTGAGGCACGTATGCTGAAGTGGCGGAGAAAGTTCGCTCCTCATCAATGGGATGCTCCGGGAAGTAGAGATTTTGCGTGACGTGTGTGTCCCACAATCGTCGAATCTCTCGAACTCGTAGGAATCTATCTGCCACTGAAGATGATGAATCGGCCCACAGGAACCGATACGCTAGACAGTCCACCTCAGAGAGAATGTCTTGCAAGCCACCAAGTTGTCTGATCACTCGGCTGGGAAATACGAGGGTGCTTCCCAAGTGGCTAAGGAGGGGAAGTCCAACGATTCCGAGACATCCCATGATCATGGGGCCGTCGGGGTTCCAACGAGCGACCCATAAAAACTGTGTCGATGTGAGCTCCTCCAAGAACTGTCTCCACTCTGAAAAGCTATGAACGGGAGGTCGAAACACTGGGAGTAGGAGTGCAATCAGAGAGCGGTCGTCGATGATGTAGGAAAACGGATGTGATGAGCAGAACGGTCGGATATGTGCGAGAAGCCAAATCTGCAAGAGATGCGGAGACCATCTCATCCTGCCACGTCGAATCTCTCTAACATAGTCAAGAGATTGAATGGTCTCGACTAGTAAAGCTTCAACATAACTATGACCTTCTACCGCTTGAAGGACGACTTGGGTAAGTGCCCTATCTATGAGATTCGAGGCATGCGGAAACAAGAGAGTCCTGAAAATTAGGAGAAGGAACCAATGGCAAGCGTTGCGCTAATAGGATTCTACAGTGGCATGTAGTGCACGAATGTGTGTCCAATTCAGGAGCCATGTGGTTTTAATACCGTTGTGCGAACCCGAATTTTGTTTCGTCGGGGACAGCATGCGTGCGCCATCGCATGGCTTGGGAGTGTCCACCTTCCCGTGGGGACGCGTGATGGATATGCGTGAGAATGAGTCTCCACTTGCCATTTTACGACCCGAAAATCGAGGGTCGGCAAGTTACCCAGGCCTAAGGGTACGGGTACACCTAGTTGCTAAGGCATT
Source organism: Punica granatum (assembly GCF_007655135.1). NCBI lineage: Eukaryota > Viridiplantae > Streptophyta > Magnoliopsida > Myrtales > Lythraceae > Punica > Punica granatum. Next base: position 33,647,255 of record NC_045127.1, on the reverse strand, counting down.
GGTTTGCAGAATCGAAAATTCAGATCCGGGAGTCCTATTACGTGCGGTCCTATATTCCGCACGCCCTTTTTGTACTCTATTTGTCTAGGGTGCCATTTTATTTCATTTAATGCATGAATTAGGTTGAGCACTCCTCACTCGTTTTGACACCGTAATTTCGATAAAACACTCAGACCGTCTGCTCACCGACCGGGGTCCTTACAACGACTAAATGAAAATTCAGAAAATGTCCTTACAATGTGCTCTCAAATAAATACAAAATACAGACTCGATACAGTATATGGACCCGGTCAGTTTGCATGAGCCAAACATTCCACTCGTGCTCACTGCGTGATTTTGAATGACCGAAATCGAAATTAAGGCAACGCGGGCTCAAAGAGTCGAGGGTCGGGTCTGACTGAACCGACGGATAACAGAAGAGTCGTTTGACTCTCGTGATAGCCATGGGATTGGTCGAGCTCCCAGGTCATGTTCGGCCATGCCTTACCTATCCGATCCGAGTCGTCATCTGCATAGACACTACTAGGAGCGAAGCAGTAAGTCGAGGTAAGACCCGATTCTATACTAGTGATCGACGGTGAGAGGTGTTGGACCCCATGTGCATCGTATCCTATGGGCTAGGGCTCGAACCGTGATAAAAATAGACGAGAATGGACAAAAATAGATAACAAGCAAAAATAGACAAAAACAGATGATAACTGACAAAAACTGATAAAAAAACAAATGAATACATATAAATTGTGCATTAAGTGCCGAGTTTACGTGATTAGCCAATTATGAACTAGGATTGTTTGGATACAATTTCCTAGTCTAAAACAGATCATGAACAGATGCAAAGCTAGGCCAACTAAGTATGTGTGGATCTGTTTTAAATTATTATGTATAATGACAGTACGACTTTAACAGATTATGCCAAGAGCATGTTTTTCACCTGAAACCCAAAACCTATCCCTTTTTGCCTATTTGCCTGTGTTTGATTATGCCGAGTGCACAATTAGTCAAATTCTGCATTTTATGACAGAAGAACCCGTTCTAAAATCATCGATGCGGTTACCAGTGATTTATCAATTTATGCGCTTTGCTTAAAGCCAAGTGATTTATTTAGCCAAGTTACACGTCCTTTTTCCCATATGTGAAATTATTTTAGTGATTATCGTCCTATGCCTTGGATACTACGGATTTATTAGGTGATTTGTGACACAAAGACCAAGACGGGTCCTCGAAGGCCAGGAATGCCCAATCACTGATGGCCGATACACTCTTGGACCCTCGTGGGCCCGAGATAGTCACCAATACCCAAATCCATGCACATTAATTAAGACTAATATGTTTAACTTATGATTTATCATCCTATCAATGTCAAACAAAAAATACAGTTGCATGCAATCACATGTCAATCACAATTATAATATATATCTTACAAAGTCGGCGCCGCCATGATCACAAGAAACGCATGCAAACATGTAAATATACACAAACATAATATTGACATAATCGATAAAACGGCGCCGACTCATGAAAGCGGATAAACATTAACACACGTAGCCATGCTACATACGCATAATAAGCAAGACAAAAACGTATTAAAAGAACACGTATATTGTCGGTCGGGGACTCAAATAGGACAGGTTGGAAGTCCTTATTATTATTTTTTATTTATATTTTTAAAAGTTATCCAAAGACCGAATTGAGATAATTTCAAAAGAATTGGTGCTGATTTGAAAATTCGACTAAAATCCCAGGGACTGATTTAGGACAGCTCAAGAAGTCAGGGATTGCTTTGAGAAATATCAAATTCGACCAAGGACCATTCTGGATTTGTTAAGAACACAAGGACTAAACTGAAAATGGTGAAAAGCTCTCTAGACTGATCCGAAAAGGTGAAAAGAGTTGCAGGGACTGAACTGAAGCAGATTGAAAAGTTCTTTGGACTAATTTGAATCACCTGAAAAGTTCAGTGGTTGAACTGAAGATGCTGAAAATGGCCCCGGACTTGACTGAAATAAATTTGAAAGTTTAGGGCTAATCAAAAGAAATGAAAACAGCGACAGGGACTGAATTGAAACAGTTAGAAAAGTTCTCTGAACTGATTTGAATCGCTTGAAAAGTTTAGTGGCTGAGCTGAAATTGCTGAAAATGGTCCAGGACTTGATTGAAACAGATTTGAAAGTTTAGAGCCAATCGAAAAAAATAAAAGTAGCGGCAGGGACTGAACTGAAGCAGTTAGAAAAGTTTATAAAACCGGGTTTAGAATAATCCTATTTGGCAACACGATTCACGAACATTCATTTCACGTTATCACCATCCAAGTGAGGCCCTATGCATGTTGCTAAGTCGAGATTTACCTAACTTCTGGGAGAGGAGAAGGGATCCAAAGGTCGGGTCTGTTGGGCGAGTCGGGCACCCGATCAGGTCGGGATAGACCCGACTAAAAGAAAATGCCTGGAAAAGAGAGTCCGAATGGAGCGAGCAGTTCGGGCACTCGATCGGGTCGGGACAGACCCGATTGGAAGGTAACATCCTGGGAGAGTAAGTTGGGTGGCTCCGATGGCTCAGGCGACTTCTCTGGGCTGGCGGGATGGTTCTAAGTTCCCTAGAGACTCTTGGAGGCGGACGAGGGTGTCTTCCCAATTGGAGGGTGTCAGTTCAAGCTGGAAAAACACAATGAAACCTGGTCAGAGTAAAGAGAAACCGGGAGAGAAAGAAGGTGATCTTGGTGGCTTTGAAGGTCATGCACGATTGCACCCGACCCTTGGAAGGTCCTTAGGCGTGGCTTGAGGTGGCCTTATGGTTGGTGCTCATATGATCCCCTTGGTGGGTATTTAGACGTGCCGGAGACACCTATGCTCTCTGTTATATCAAAACAGGGCTTGTACTGTCTATCGGGCGCGTGCACTTGAACAGTTTTTGACTTTGCTCGGGCAATGTGATTGACTCCTTGAATATGCTCAGGAAAGATTTTCAATTTGGGACCAAGCAGTTTGACGTGCTCAGTGATTGTTGTATGCTCTGTTCTACAAAAAATGGACCTCGACGGTTCATTGAGCTCGCGCGTTTGGGCCTATTTTGGATTTGCTCGGGAAATATGACTGATTCCTTGAATGTGCTCGGGCAAATCTTGAATATGGCACCAAGGAGGATACAGATGTGCTTTGCAGCTCTTGTGCGCTATGTTCAGTCAAAAATGGACCCCGACTGCTCAACGTGAGCATGCGTTTGAGCTCAAATTGGATCTGCTCGGGACAATTGCATGCTTTCTCGGATATGCCCAGGGAAAAATATGAATTTGACACCAAGAAAGTCTACTAGAGCCCTCACACCCTAATGCTCCGGTCGGCCACTGGAGAGTAGCATTGTAATGAGCCGACTTCTGTCATTCTGTAGTCGACTGTCTTTTTGGTCTCTTTAGGCTACGCTCTGTGACTTTTGTGCATGACTTGATGTTTCTCCTGCTTAATCGCACCTGTTGGGCATGTCTGTGGATAGTAATCCAGGCATTGTTGAGCCTTGATCTGTCATATCTATCGGGCTGTGGCTAGATTTGCTATTAATGCTCTGTTTGAGAGCTAGTGGACCAAAATAAGGTGCTGACAGTTGCGAAGGCTCGATATCGATTTTGATCAATATTCGATCTCCATCGATGAAAATTGGAATTCTCATGAAGCCGATTATTTTTCGAATTTCTCAATTTTAAAGTTTTTATTCCGAAACTGTCGATGAATCTCGAGAAATTGAATGCCAACCGAAGGACGCCTGTATGAATAAAAAAAGAAACACACTTACACACACACACACAAATGTCAGACGGGTCGGCCAAATGGCCAACTTGGTCTACCCCATGGCAATTGGTTGACTGGCATCCCTTCTTCTTGTTTTCGTTTTCGTTTTCTTTTATCTTTTGTCTTCTTCTTGCAGGGCAAGCTGGCCTGCTTATCAGGAGCCTGAGAATGCAACTTATTGCCTTTCTGCTTCCTTCTTGCAGACCAGGAACGCCCATCCTCTGCTAATCCAACATGCATGCAGACTGAACATTAACTCCGACATCTCTGCTAGCAACTAGTTCTACAAGGCCCATGCCCTGCAATTTGCTTTCTGATATTCTGCTCTTAGCTTTTCTACCCCTTGCAACATGTTTGGGGTCCAGGCTAGTGCGCCCTATCCCTCTCTAACCGATTGCAATCTGCATGTTCATCTTGATCAATTTCTTCCTGCTTTTTTTTTTCACTTTTCCCTGGGCTCTGGATGGGATCTGGCAAAAGGACAGAACAGGGAGCTAGCCACCAGCTCGGTCATCTTCATTTGTAACCATCAGCCCATTCATCCTTTTCTTCTGCTCTTCTTCCTTTCGGCTGCACTTTTTTTTCCCGGGTTTTGTAGATCAGTTCTGGTGCTCCTACATAGCATAGCCATGATAGCCTGCCTCTACTCCTTCTAGTCTCAGTAGCAGTCCAGGCTGGGACAACAACCATCTCATGGTTCCTTCCTTTCCCTTGAATAGCATACACCCACCACGACCATCTTCATTCACTTGCTCGGCTGCCTCTATTTCTCTCAGCCAAAGACGACTACCATCAGATTTCTCTTCTACTTCCTCCCTCTCTTTCTTCATCCATCACACCTCAGCTCCATCACGTTCCCTCTTGGAGATCCCATTTTGCCTTTACTATCTTCCTCTCTTCCTCAACCTTTCCTCCTTCAACATCACCAACATCTTACATCACCATCAGCTCTATCTCGAACTTTAGGGACATGCATAGGGCTCCGTTTTTGTTTGTTTAATGCTTGTGATGATGATACAAGATGAATGTTTGACTGGAAAGAATGAAAAATGGCACGAAACGGTATTAATTGAACTCAACTTTTAAAAATCGATTTTGTGACAGAACGACCCAATCGAAACTCGAACTTGACTTTAAATGGACCGGACCTAAAATCAGTTGTTTGAAACGAAGATGAACCCGCACGAATTAGTCTCATGCTGACTCAGTTTTAAGGAATAAAATCAACTAAAAACACCAAAACCGGCTTAATTGGTTACACGAACATAAAAACGGAAAATTAAATTTTGTAGTGATCGTTGTGCCCATGTTCGTGTGCTTTGGAATGTTTGAATCCTTTTTTGATTAAAACGCCACACATACCGAATTAATCATATAAACTCGGGTTTAAATCGGATTTAATTCCAGAGCGGTCGAGGATTAGAGCTTTTATCGAATGACCAATCAATGGCCGACTCGACGGCTTGCAACTCGCAAACCAAAGCATTCACAAATATTTTAAACCAATAATTCCACACATGGGTAATTGGGACGCACCATTCAGCTAATTAATCCACTCGGCTTTCTGTTAACTTGCATGAATTGGCTAATAATTGGTAACCGAGTCGATAAGTCATGAACTAGTAATCGTGCCCTTTTTAAAACATATGTTTTGATAAACTATCGAGGCGCGTGGTCCAAGTAGCATGGATGTTTGGGGAGAACTCAAGCATCCTGACTTGGGCCCTTGCTTGATTTCAGGCTACTCAGGTCGTAACACAGGAGTTCTTCTTAGAACACTTCCGGACAAACCGACCGATCTTCTGGCACCCTTAGGGCTTTCATACATCCCTGGGAATCCAGGGGGTCGATCGACACCAGTGACAGGCCAAGGTGACCCACATTGTGCAGTCTCGCCTTTCGCAAAACAATTTTTTCATCTCAAGGGTAGGATTATCTATTCATGACTTACCGACAATCCTAGGGTTAGGGTGGTCAAAACACGCTCAGTCACGCGTAAAGACAGGGTAGTCTACACAAGTGCATATCTCATATGCATAGCCCTTTTTACCCGGTTCGAGTGTTTCTATCATTCTAGCATAGTTACAAGTATTTAGATCAGGTATTTTTGTCATAAAACACAAAACCTAACTAATCATTCACCCGACATAATTAAACACGGGGAAACAATTAAATGTAATATCAGGTTTTGGGTTTCAAGCAAAATCACACTTCTGTCATAATCTGTTAAAACCGCAGTGTCACAAAACAAAACAACTTAAAACAAACCAACACATTCGGGACTTGACAATAAATATCATGTTTGTCAAGTTCCATCTTTCAGAAAAGTTGAATGCCACATACCTTCCGAGGAGGCCCATGGCCGATTGTGTCTTCTCTGTTTTTGTCTGCTTAAGATAGAGATATATCTGCCAAGCAACCCCGGTTCATACTTTGATAATCACGTAAACATGACACTTAATTCACACCAATTATCTGTTTTCACCTGTTTTTGTCTGTTTTTATCTGTTGTCGTATGTTTTTCTTGTGAGTCAAGCCCGACTTTATAGAACACAATTCACACTAGGCCCAACACCCCAACCACCGATCAAGGGGGCTAACGCCCCTACACACACTGAGCGCGCGTGACCTGAGAGCGGTATGGGGTCTAGCCTCGAGTCGCTATTTCGACCCCTGTAGTATCCAAGCGGAGGATGACTTGGGTCGGGATGTACGAAATGTGGTTGGACAATCACCTAGGAGATTGACCAGCCGCACGGCTATCTTGAAGACCATTCGGTTCTCTTGGGACCCGTTGGTTCAGTCGGACCCGGCCTTCGGCTCTCATGAGCCGGCGCCGCATTAATTTCGGTTTTGGTTGTTCAAACCTCACGGTGAGCTGGAGCGAAATATTGACCAAGCACAAACCGACGAGGATCTCGTCGTTGTGATTTGTATTTATTATTAGAGAATACCTTTGTGAAATATTTGTTTGTACATATATTCTTGTAACGATCCCGATCGGCATGTGCAAGGTTTGAGAGTTGGAATCGGTTGAATCGGTGTACTGGTCCCCAAGACGAGTGGGACCACACGAGTCACAGGCCCGGTCCACATGGTGAATCGGCCATCATGGCATGGTTAGCCGAGATGCGAGGACAATGGATTGATCCTCTAACCCGAAGATCCGCTCCTCCTTCGGTCCCTTAAACTGACTCGATCATTTCCACAAAATTATGGTGTCAAACCGTAAAGGGTCGAGGGAAACCTAATCAACACGGTAAATAAATTAAAAACGGCAAACTTTAGACAAATTAGAGTATCGATAGGGCGTGCAAGATATAGGCCCGCACGTAATAGAACCCTCGAACTTGAAACCTTCGGTTTTGCAGACTATAGGCCTTAACAAACTAGGTGTATTACCCCCAGACCCGAGCAACTCACCGGCCCTCGACCTTTGGGTCGTAAAAAGGTAGTAGTGAATCATTCTCATGCGTGTCCGACACGTGTCTCCTGGGAAGGTGGACACTCTCAAGCTGTGTGATTAGAGCGCATGCATACGGGCCCCGACTAGACGAAATTAGGGTGCATACAGCTTGGCGACTTCACACTGGACACTTTAGAGGGTTCGAGCTTGATCCCATTTTTCAGTTTGCTGTGCTTATTTATTTGTCGCTTTTATTTATTTTATGTTCATCTATTTTCTGCACATTTACTTTTCGCACCAGCATTGCACATCATCCTAGTTATACTTAGGCACAATGCTCGAAATTCCACTGGCGCCAATAAGAGCTAGGATTAGAAAGTGGTTCCGAATGGGGGAACGGATCAAGTAGCTCGGCCACCGCTTCGGCCCCCAAGGATCCTTGCTCAGTTTTGGGGATGTTACTACCCCTTGATCAATGGTCTCCATCCCTTGATAGTACGGTCCCTGAAGTATCAAAACCTGCATCGTGCTATGTCACCATGCCAACCTCTAACCCGGCTTTATCGACAATCCATTGAGTCAGACAATGGGCTCTTGAGACTTTTTGTTTTGAGAAAGATGTACATGTAATTATTCTGTAAGCTGTGGGCATTTTCTTATGTATTATTTTTTAGTATATGCACCTTTGCGGGTAGACCACCCGCAGTCTTCCCCTCTCCACGGTGAGGCGCACCATGACTAGAGACCGCTCATCCCAACCACCCACCTCGCACGACTAGGCGACTCGTGCCCACCTTCGCGAGTAGACTACCCGCGGTCTTCACCCTCCATCCACAACAAGGCGAGTCGTGACTCGAGGGCAGACCTACCTTCCCAAGTGAAAGCTGACAAACACAAACTTCCGCTAGACTAAGCATATCCCCGGCGCGGCCAGACACATCTCCAGTGTGCCTTGTGCACATCCCTCCACGTCGTGCGAGCACATCCCTCCATGCTCGTGCACATACCCTCAGTGCACCCCGCAAGCGTTTCCTCGCGTGCTCAAACGATGCCTACCAGGCCAGTTCCTTTCCTTGTGCCTTTGCAATAAAATTTGAGGACAGTTTTTGCTTCTTCATTGTTTTTTTCTTTTTCCATTGCAGGAAATACCTAATAAGAAGGTAGTCTGAATCCCGAACGACTAAAACTGGCACAACAAACACCTCTCATCTAGCTCTTTGGAATTTCAACACCGAGGCCCAACCCTCCCTTCGCAAAAGATCACAAGCGACAACTCCGACAAACAAAGCAAGGCCTAGCCCACCCGCCATGGGAGATTCTACCACGGTTGCACCTCCGATCAAAAAATAGGCTAAGCCCGCCCACCATTGTGATTGCCAATCAGCCATCGGACCAACTCGCATACCCCTTCCTAAACTCCCTTTTATTATTTTTATTTTTATTTCTACTTCAATGCATTCTCAAACAAGCTCCAAGCTAGAAGAGACCATTCAAAAAGGGCACTAGGACAGTTCCAAAGACGCTCTATCAATTATGTCGGACCTGTTCGACCTGCCTGTCCTATGAGACCCATCTCCTCGAGCATTCCCTAGGACGGCTATAGGACCCATGTCCTATGGGCCTCAGCCATGGTCTAACCACTCTAGTGTGGTGATGATTAGACTCCCGAAAACGAATGTCCCCCGAGCGCAGCACCCTATGGGTCGTGCGCTGGACGTGGGGATTTTTCCCATAGGTCAACCCATGGTTATCAGAATCGTGATTCGAATCTTAGAATCGTACGATTCTACGATTCGAGGGGGTTTCTACGATTCCGATTCAATGGGTTGAGTTGAAAAATATAAAATCGCAGGTGAATCGGGCCATGAATCGCGGAATTGCGGAATTGGGCCGGTTCTGCGATTCCGGATTCAGTCCAAACTCAGGCGAAGCCCAGTCCTAATTCGAGCCCTCGGGGCGAAGGCTAGGCCAGAGTCGGGCCAAAGCCCAGCCCATTGGTCTTGAGCCTGAAACCTTTTTGTTTTTCCTTATCTTTTCCCTTTCTTCTGCTCCGGCATTCCCCCCTTCTCCTCGACTGTGCCCTAATCGGCTAATCCTTTGAGTCTTCGACAGTCCGAGCTTCAGCGATTTCTTCTTGAAGTTCTTGTTCAGCCAGTGCCCATTTCTTCTTGTTCTGAGTCTCCAACGGCCCGATGTCCAAGCTTGAAGCTTCCGAAGTTCTGCGATCTCTTCTTGTTCTGCCTATGCCCATGCTTCGACCAGACCAGGTGGTGGAGTCTTGCTCAATTGCTTGCTCTACCTCTGCCCGAGCTTCGACCGTCCAGACTCCAGCGTCCAATCCAGGTAGCGTGACTAGTATTACTGAATTGATTGCGTTGCTCTGCCTCCATCTTGCTCAGTTGCTCAGTTACTCTGCCCGAACATCAAGTTGATTGCGTTGTTTTTAGTTGGAAAATGGGAATTGCTTCTTGCCTTCTTCGACATTGTGTCACGCTGTCGCTGATTAGTAGGAGCCTGAGATAGGCCAGTTGCCTTCGAATCAATCTGACGTTGCTTTGAATCAGTTTGATGCAAATTGTTGTGCTGATAGTATCTGAATCTTAGGTTTTGATGAGTCTATTATGATCCGAGTTTGATGATTATGTTTTGATCTAAAAATTGTGCTGCAATTTCCTATTTTGCTGGAAGATTTTTTCTTGAGTTTCTGTTAGATTGGTTGAGTGAGTGATTGTTAAGTTTGGGTCGAACAGAGATAGCTTCTGCAAGTGGATCTGGCAGTGCATCGGCTAGTAATACCGAGGCAGTGGACAAATCTAGAAAAAAAATGCAGCTGGAGTTGAGATGATCTGGCATGGGCACACGATTATGAAGTTCCAGGAGAGAGGCTAAAGATTAAATGTAAATACTGTGACAAGGTAATTTCTGGAGGTCCTTATAGATTGAAGCATCACTTGGGATGTACCATGATTAACGTGGCACATTGTCCTGCAGTTGTTGATGATGTTAAAAATAATATGCTCACTATTTGTATGCATTTAGAGAATCTTTCAATGAAGAAAAAACAAGCTAGTAATTGTGGGTTGGAAGATGATGATGTTGTAGACATTGATAATGATGATGGAGATGCAGGGGTTGGTACAAAGAGAAAGAGAAAGGAAACAACTGAAATTTTTAGTTTCTTTAAGAAGAGAATTTGAACATTCAAAGCAAGCAAAAACAATCAACAATTAATCAGATGATGAATAAAGATTTTAGAGAGGATGTTTTCATGCAGATTGCCCTTTTTTCTATACAAGTGCAACTCCATTTAATTGTGTGAAGAATCTTGAGTTTGAGAAGATGTGTCATTTGATTGGGAAGTATGGTATTGGATTGAAACCGCCGTCTTATCATGGAATTAGAGATAAATATTTGAGAAAATAGGTTGATAATACTATGTCATTGCTTGAGGAGCATAAAGCTATGTGGAGAAGTCGGGGTGTTCTGTAATGTCAAATGATTGGACTGATAAGAAGATGAGGTCCATATGCAATTTCCTAGTGAATAGCCCAAAGGGAACAATTCTTTTGACTTTTATTGACACATTAGACATCTCCAAGACTGCAATTAAAGTATTTGAGATGATAGATGATATAGTGAAGCAAGTTGGGGAAGAGAATATAGTTCAAATTGTCACGGATAATGCTGCCAATTACAAGGCAGCAGGTGAAATGTTAATGGAGAAACATAACAAGTTATTTTGGACTCCTCCTGCAGCTCATTGCATAGATCTTATGCTAGAGGATTTGGAGAAGAAGATTAAAGTACATGAGCTGACGATAATGAAGGGTAGGAAGATTACGACCTTCATTTACTCGAGAACACTCCTCATCACAATGTTAAAACATTTCATCAAGGGCAAAGATTTGATTAGACCTGCTGTGACTCGCTTTACTACTGCTTATCTGACTTTGGGATGCCTCTTCGACAATAGAAACGCTCTAAGGACTATGTTTGCATCTAGGCAATGGAAAGGGAGTCGATTTCCAAAGTTAGAAGGTGTAAAGTATACGGAACGTACTGTTATGGATAACAGATTTTGGAATGATGTTAATACATGTTTGAAGGTTGCATAACCTCTCATTAAGGTGCTCCGCATGGTAGATTCGGATGACAAGCCCGCAATGGGCTTTATTTATAATGAGATGGAGAAAGCTAAGCAGAAAATCAAAGCAAACTTCAAGGATGATCGAAAGAGGTAAAATTATTTATAAATTGCTATATGCTTAGTCTTTAATTACATATTCATAATTATATTAGAAATTTGAAAGTATCTAATAATGACTTGTTTCGTGCTTTTAGCTATGCTCATATTTGGAAGGTTATTGATGAGAGATGGGAGATTCAACTTCATAGGCCTTTGCATGCTGCTGCTTATTACCTGAATCCGCAGTTGCATTTCTCTTTTGAATTTAGAGCTAATAGGGAAGTCATGCGTGGATTATATAAAGTTATGGATAGGATGCTAGACGATGAAGAGAGGGATAAGATTGATTTGCAGCTAGAGGAATTCAAACATGAGAGAGGGCTCTTTGGATTCTCATCTACAAAATCTATGAGGTTTAAGAAGACACCAATAGATTGGTGGGAGTCATATGGTGCCGATACCCTAGAGTTGCAAAAGATTTAGTATAAGGATATTGAGTTTGACTTGTAGCAATTCGGGATGTGAGCGTAATTATAGTGCTTTTGAAATGGTATCCTATGGATTCCCCTTTTTTTAACCATATGTTACTGTCAGCACCCTGTTTTGGCTTAACAGCTCAAGCAATGCGCATCAGCAGCAATTGAGCCCACGACTTGAGCATTGATACAAAAGGAAACTCGATAGACGAGCGGGTCATTATTCGTCCTCAAGTCAACAAAGTCAAGCATATGACCCAAACGCACAACAGAAGAACTTCCAGTCATCCAACAATCCTATGGAGCAAACAGAGAGCCCAAACAGTCCACAAACGGGCATCAGCAGAATACAACGCTAACAATACTATTTTTCGCCAGTTCAACGATTCGTCGGAAAATAGTTAATATGGGGCTTCAAAAATCTCTCGCGATGCCAAACATATTAAAAGTGTCTCCTTATTTTTCGCAGATCTTCTGCTCCATATAGAGCAATTTCTGCCAAATACAGACAACTTTTCACATGAAGTCCCAAAGTGTCGATTCGTCAGTCAAAAGTTAATGCCCGATGTCAAGCTCAGTTAAACCCCGTGGTTCTACAGATTATAAGCATTGCTTTAGATTGTTTCTCGGAAATCATTCAAATTTCCAAAATGACTCCTGGGTTCCAGAACAAGCCTACCTTTCGGTGGAAACCTCTAACCGGAGACTGGCCTGGCAAAACGTTGGCAACTGAAGTTAGCCCTGCATTGCCCCGAAAACTGCAGTGGTTAGACACAATTTGCCAAATCAGATAGCACGATTGCTTTCAGTTTCACAAGTGACCTCCAAGTTGCAGAAAACGCCGTTTTCAACACAAATCCATAACCGAAAGTCCTTTTGGCGACAATTTGACGCCAGGCGGCTGGCTAACACGGTGCTAGCAATCGCAAGGCTCAATGTGGAATTTTCAGACTGAACTACATAAATCATCTAAGCCTCCATAATAGTGCTTCAAAGGTCTCAAATGCCCCTCGGCCGTCCTTCGAGATCGGTTTACGACAAACGGAGACCGCAGCGATCTCCGACTCGCCCAAGCAACTCAGGAAACAATCTGAGAAATCCGATTGCAAACTCCTAAGACATCTCCGGTCCCATATTTGTGATACCGTCTTATTGGTCAACTGTTTGGTCTGAACGACAATGCATGTCAAAACGACCAATGCGGAACTCAGATGCGAGATATGCTATCAAAAACGGCTAAGTTTGCTCTGATCGCCTGAAACGAGCAAAACCGACTTCCGATCCCCAAAACCACCGGAGCATCTCCTCATGCAAAACATGGCAATCTTTGGCTCATTTGAATTGTTTTCGCTCGCACATCACCAATTTGACGTTCATTTGAGCCACGGGCCTCGAACGCGTCACTAATCGAGACCCAAGCTTTCCCGACTGACCTCCAAGCCATGTGGGACTCACAACATCTTCCTCCCCCCTTACCATCTAAGTCTAGCCGAAATTTTGCCACTTGCAATTCAATCTTTCTCAAAAAATATCTAAGTCTTCATTTTAACACTCCACCATCACCATCCATCAAGTAATGCAATCCTATCTTCCAATCCATCTTAATTTCCCCTAATCAACTGCCTCCCTCTAATCTCCCTCTTAATCTCACTTTGTTTGCATTAATCTAGCCATTAGCATTGCATATATATAGCCTTAAGTTCATTAAGCAAATGACACACACATTGCCATCTTCCTTGCATCTTCCATCCAAGCAAAAAGCTCTCAAGCTTCCTCATAACTCCAGCAAACCGCAGCAGCAAGCACAGCTTAGCCACAGCCCGAGCAAATGCCAAAATTGCTAGAAAACTCAACCGTTTTTCGGCGACCACCCACCCGACTTAACCAAGCTTCAAACAAACTATTTATCCCACATGTATTCGACCTCCCGAGTCCATTCCCAGTGTTAGTTTTGTGATTTGAATCTTCCAGCCCATCATTCCAAGCCTGACCAGAATCGGGTCAAAATTGCCATTTCTCGGTTTTCCAACAACCACCTTTCAGACTTAACTTGGAACTAATCCAAACTTCATACCCCACCTATTTTGGACCCTCTAAGTCCATTTCCAAGCTTAGATTTTCCATTTGAAACCTCCAACCCATCGGATCAAACTAGTATAGAACCGGACTGTGTCAAGCCGAGGCTTTCCTCTTCAAGCGACCACCACAGCCATGTCCAGGGATCTCTTGGGAGTCAGAAGCCACTGATCGTGCAGCTAAAGACCACCTGGAGCCTCCCGTAGAGCTCGTTTTCTCTCGGGTGCCAGTCGGGTTTGTTTCTGACCAATCAGATCTATTTCATTTCTGACTAACCCGACCTCTCTCTTGGATCCAGGAAAATCTAGGTGTGTACTCCTCCCGAAACCACCGCAGCGGCGTTCCACAGTCTATTGGGAGCAGGAAACGCCCGTGCCGTTTTGGATAAGTCGTCCCGAGCCACCTGATCCAGCCTGTTTCTTCCTGGGTGCCAGTCGGGTCAGCTCCGTCCAGTCGGGTCTGTTCAAGCAAAACCGGCCTAGACCCGACCCACCAGTGGTTCCACCCGACTCTTAAGAGTCCCATCCCGCATCCCGGGACTAGGTATAACCATTCCCGACTTAGAGGAGAGAGGACTTTTATGTTTTCGTGCGTTTGCGTGGCGATAAGGCTGTCCAAGGGCCGCATGGAAAGTTGTCATTTTTATGCATTTTTACATCCTATTATGCATGTTTTCACCGTATAACGCATTTAGCATGTCGAGAAAAGGCTTAAATCGGAGTCGATGAAACTATCCCATCTCGGGAAAGCTAAGGAAGCTCTCGACTTTGCTTTCAAGTGATGTAGCCGAGAGCTCTCTTGGCATTTTTGGACCAAAGATGGCCTCTTTGCCCCAACTTAAGTCGTTTCCTGAGTTTTTATGCTTTTCTCATTTCCATGATGTCGATACCGTGTTATCAATTCCGTTAATACCATGTTTGTGTATACTTGTATGTTTAAACATGTTTTCTGAGATCATCACTGTACCGACGTTGCAAAACACATGTCATTCATTGTATTTGTTGTTCGAGCATGCAAGAAATAGTCAGAGTCGGATTAAAGAGACCGCCTAGAATCCGCAATGGGTCAAGGAGACTCACGACTATCTTCAATGACAACCTCTTTACCTCGATGAAATCCATTTCTCGGATTTTGTGCAAATCACATTTTTTAATATCATCATAAACAAAGCATTAAAGCGCCTTTTTAGAACGTTATTTTTCAAGCAACATACAAGAATTTGTGTATCGATGATCGTTATGGGCCCATGAAGATCCGAGAGTATTTTGATCATTTTGACCGAATTTTCCTCGACCTTCCTGGACCCGTCTTAGTTGCCGTGTCACAAATTGTTTTCATCAAGTTAAGCTTTTTGGGTATTCAGACTCCATTTAAACGGTCAATTTATGATCTATCTGATTGTTTGTAACCCGCACATTTAATGCATTCGGTAATAATCCTTAAGTTGTAATCCCACAAACCGGTTAATCGGGATGCTCACATGATTAATCCACTCGACATTATCTTGCACGAATTGACCATTAACCGATAAGTCGCGTCGAAAAATTGCAAAATGACGTTAATGCCTTTTTCAAAACTTGCACTTTTCCAAAACCCGAGACGCGTGGTACGATGTAGCACAAATTTTTAGGAATGACTTCCACATACTCACTTGAGATCTTGCCTGATATCAGGTAACTTAGGTCAAGATGTGAAAGTTCTTTCTAGATCACTTCCAGATAGATTGACCGGTTCCTTGATTTTTTTTTTCAAGGTGCTTACATAACCGTGGAAGACCCAAGGAATTGGTCGATACCGGCTACAGGCCGAGGTGGCCCGCATCGCGTTGTTTCCCTTTTCTGAAAATAATTTTCAAGTAAATGGCAAAGCAGTTTTTGTTGCAATTTAACAACACCCCCAAGGATTAGCTTGACAAAAACACTACAATATTAGGATAAGGACGGACTACCTGTTCAGGTGGAGGTTCATCTATATAACCCTTCTTGTTCGATTGATGAGTTTCTGTCATCCTAGCATAATTTTGGGTATTTAGTTGAGTATTCTAGATAAAAACATAATTACCTGACTAAGTATGCATTCGACTTAAGCATACAGGAGTAATAGTGGGTTAAAGCATTAGGTTTTAGGCTTTTCAGGCAAAAAGGCATGTTCTGCAATAATCTGAAAGCACTGTAGTATCGCAATACAAAACATCTTTTAAAAGCAATCCACGCATAGAGGATTTGACTACGGACGTCACATATGTCAGGTCTTTGAAACAAAGCCGAATGCAAATGTCTTACACGTGTTTGTCTGCTTAGGTTATGATATTTGCATGCCAAAATACCTCAATTAATAACTTGCTAATTCACGTACACTTGGCAATAACAAATCCCTTGCTTGTTCATATGCATGTTGTTTGTTATTTTTCTACTCATGTTTGTCTATGCGAGATGAGCTTGACTCATAGGTCGCATTGCACTTGGGGTCCAACTCCCTAACCATCAATCATGAGTTCAACGCTCCATTCACTGAGTGTGCAGCTAAGTTCAATTTTCGGTCTTTTCCTTAAACTCACGGCGAGTCTGAGGGGAAAAATAACCGAATGCGAACTGACTGGGATTCAACCATTTGTAATTTGTATTTATTATTTCGAGAGCACATTGTAAGGGCATTTACTTTGTACATTCGTCTTTATAAGAATCCCGGTCGACGAGCGAACGGTCCGAGAGTCAAACTAATCGAGTCAGTCTAATGCTTGCCTTGAGAAAAGTAAACCCGAGCTTTCGTGGTTTCGGTTTGCACGGGAAATCGACCACCATGGTCTGATGAACCATAACGCGAGGATAGTGAACCGATACCTCGACATACGGGTCTACCTTTCTGTCGGCTTCTCCACCCACATCGTTTAATTCATCGAATTTATGGTGTTAAAACGTGTAAGCCTAGCACAGCCTAATTCATGTGGTAAATAAATAAAATGGCAAGCCTCGCAAGCTAGAGTATCGAAAGGGCGTGCGGGATATAGGCCCGCAACATAACGAGAACCCTTGAACTTGGATTTTCCGGTTCCGCAACGACCAGTACCTTAGCAAAACTAGGTGTATCCTTTACCCTTAGACTTAGGCAACTCACCAGCCCTCGACCCTCGGGTCATAAACAGGTAGTGGCGACTCATTCTTAAGTGTGTTTGTCACGTATCCCCGGGAAGGTGGACACTCCCAAGCCGTGTGATTTGATCGCACGCATGCAAGCCCTGACGAGAGCAGATTCGGGTCCGTATAGCTTGACGACTCTGCTGGGGAATTCTTTTAGAGGGTTCGGGCTCGATCCCGCTTGCTTTCATGTTTATTTATCACTTTCTGCACATTTATTTTAAGCACATTTACGTCACACATATATATTTTCTGCATTTGCATCGTATTATCCTAGTGGTTTCTAGGTACGACGCTCAAAATCCCACGGGCGACCAATAGAAAACTAGGCTAGACAGAGGTTCCGAGTAGGGGAACGGATCGAGTCTGCTCTACCACCGATCCGGCCCCCAAAGATCCTCGCTCGGTTTTTGGGAAGTGATTACCCCTCTATCGAGAGCCCCCATCCCTAGTTAGTTGTTTTCCCAAAAGCACCAAAACAATGCATAAACAGGGCCCGTCATGCTGGACCAAATTTGCCTTCATACCGTCAACCGACCTAAAGTTGAGTCTTTGAGTCGGCCCTTAGTCATTTTTTTAGGTGGGCCTTTTGTTATTTTTAAGAAAGAGCGATGTACAGTGTAAATGACACAGTTATAGTTTATTTTTTCCGCACCTGCATGCATGTTTTCAAACAAATTAGGACATTGCATTGGTTTGATTTTAAACATTGAACCGACATTTTCTCCGTCTAAGTAAGGATGGATCGCCTGAATCCCTGTCTCAGGCTTGACTCCATCACTCCACCAGTCGACCATGCTTATATCCTCCTCATTATAGGGGATTTATCATTGCTTGCTGAGTCCCCCATCGACTAGACTTTTCTTTGGACCACCATTGAGTTCTGGGACCCACAGCGCGCCGTGTTCAACTTTCAGGGAATTGAACTGACCCCTACAGTCAAGGAATACACGGCCCTCATTCAGAGACCGATGCCTTCTC
Organism: Punica granatum; assembly: GCF_007655135.1. Taxonomy (NCBI): domain Eukaryota; kingdom Viridiplantae; phylum Streptophyta; class Magnoliopsida; order Myrtales; family Lythraceae; genus Punica; species Punica granatum. The sequence goes on along the minus strand of NC_045127.1, from coordinate 33,629,217 downwards.
AAGACATCGTGGTACCTAACCAGTTCACCACGATATAGAGTCAACTCTCCATCCTCTTAAGCATTCGCACCGAGGAGGTCCATCTTGAGCTCTAGAACGGGTGGTGTCAGCACCCCGTTTTGGCTCACCTCTCCAAACAACGATATCAGCAATGGTCCAAGCCACAACTTGAGCAGAATACAAAAAAATGACTTAACAGAGCAGAAATCACTATTCATCCTCAAGTCGGCAAAATTGAGCAGAAGACATGCACATACGACAGAAGGACTCCAGGGGTCACCAAAGGGTAGCAGAGTGACTAGAGACTCAACAATGTCCAAAACTGGCATTTCCAGTGTACTACATGGACAATCCTATTTTCCGATAGTTTGCTCGTCCGTTGGAAGATAGCCAATATTGGACCTCAAAAATCCACATCGATGCCAAACAGATGAAAAGTGTCTTCAAACGCATTTCGCAAATCATTTGTGCTAGTTTCACGGGACGTACGGAAGCGTAAAAGGAATAGAAATTCAAAATTTCCTACCCGTGAAACTAGATCCCGAGACTTACTAGTAGAATGGGAATAGATAAAGTGTACCTGAAATATTTTGAACTGTCGATCAAGCGTCCCACGCGTGACGCCTCTACCGGTATCCACACCGACTTCGTCGACGAGTCTTCGAGATCAGCGGTGCTAGCAGCCAATGCTCGAAGGAAACACCGGTGCGACTCCGGTCCTTATTAGATGAATTGAGCTCTTCGAAATCGAACAATTCGATTAAACGTTCATACACATATATGGGTACACACTTACATAAAGAGACTTACAAATGCATCATATGCATTTCTAACCAAAAAAAAATCACAGCCATTCTCCATCATGTATGTATATATATATACATGCAAGGGAGTTGACCATTTGCATGGTCATGCACCGTGGCCATCAAATGGCCTTCCATGTGGCCATGCATGCATGCCATTATATGGTCGTCCATGCAAAAGCCAAATGGCTTTATTTCGTGCCGCCGTGCATCTCTATTTTGTGTATAAATCGAGTCCAATTAATCTAGTAAATCGGGTCTAGTTAATCGGTAAATTAATCTCATTAAATATCCGATTAATCGATTACACCTTAAATAATCTAATCTCTATTAGACGATTATAGTGTTTCGAAAGTATCTCGTCGATTTGGTCGTAGTGTGTGACCCTGTAGATTCCCAATTACGTTGACAGTAATATCGAAATCTCTATTTCAATATTACAAACAGTGAGCGGCATCTAGCAATGCATCACTGCTACTCAAGTAATCGAAAAGTCAATTTCTCGACGAACCTTGTAACCTATGTTACCGTACAGTATAATCCTTTTGTCCTCTATATCTCTATTGAGCCCAAGGCATGGTCGTTGTCATCCTTGTATGGCTCAATCTCTCTTTCTTGGTTTACCGAGTAAGTCTATCAGAACAAATGAGCTCGATATCCCTATATCGACTCATTTGGGTAGGCATACACTTATAGACTCTGCCCACCAAGCGGCCGTGAGATATCACTCCCATTACGTAGGAGGGACAAATCCTATCTTGGTCACTCACATTCCTCTCCATGCTCTGTGGTATACCCAATTACTGTCTTTATAACCAGCCTGTTACGGTGGCGTTTGACAGTATCAAAATATACGACATTACATGTAGGAAACTATGATGACCTCAAGTCAAAGGACCACTGCACCATAGTCACTATGAGATCTGCTAATGATAGTCACGTAACAACCCATGTAGCAATCTCATGACGGGTCAGTCTAGTACACATTACTCCTAATGTATACCTGCGATGTGACTCGATGTCTCCACATCCATGATCTGTGAGATTTGGTCATCAATCTACACTCACACTAGTCTAACCGCATTATCGTTGTCCTAATTAACGATAATACTTTGACTAGGGACATTTAGGAATAGTGTTTAGTCATTACAGGATCTCACAATCAAGTCACACTCGATGCCTGTTGTACCTACTATTCCAAGGACGTTATTGTGTAAAAATTAATATTCAGCACAACCTACACAATAACATAAATGCCTCGTATTTTAATGAAATATATGTCATATTACAAAATTGATGACAGATTGCCTCTAGGGCATACACCAATTCCCAACAATCTCTCACTTGCACTAGAGCCAATCTGGCATATCCCTAATGCCTAAGGATCTAGTGTGAGGCTCGTGCTTGCGCTGTACAAGAGGCTTCGTAAGTGGATCTGCGAGATTCTCATATGTTGGTATTCTGCATATCTTCACATCTCCTCTGTCGACAATCTCGCGAATGAGATGGAAGCGCCTGAATATATGTTTGGATCGCTGGTGAGACCTGGGTTTCTTAGCCTGCGCAATGGCTCCATTGTTGTCACAATAGAGTTCCACTGGGTCTGCGATGCTCGGAACCACTGCAAGTTTTGTTACGAACTTCTTGATCCAAACAGCCTCTTTTGCGGCGTTAGAGGCAGCGATATACACGACCTCTGTGGTAGAGGTTGCTACTGTCTCCTGCTTAGAACTCTTCCAACTCACAGCACCTCCATTGAGGCAGAACACATACCCTGATTGCGATCTACTATCGTCCTTATCGGACTAGAAGCTAGCATCGGTGTAACCTCTTACAACGAGCTCTTCTTCGCCCCCATATACCAAGAACATCTCCTTAGTCCTTCGCAAGTACTTAAGGATGTTCTTTGCTGTGATCCAGTGTCTCTCACCTGGATCTGACGGGTACCGACTCGTCATGCTCAAAGCATACGAGATATCAGGTCGAGTGCATAACATGGCATACATGATGGATCCAATAGCTGATGCATATGGAATCCTACTCATGCGATCCTCTCCTCCTGAGTAGAAGGACTCTGAGCCTTCGAAAGGCTTATGCCATGTAACATGGGCGATCCTTTCGTAGAATCTTGCATACTAAAGCGCCGAAGCACTTTATCTACATATGCACTCTAACTTAAGCCAAGGACTCTCCTGGATCTATCTCTATAGATCTTGACACCTAACACATAGGTAGCTTCGCCTAAGTCCTTCATGGAGAAACACATTCCCAACCAGATCTTCACAGACTGTAGAAGGAATGTCATTCCCGATCAGAAGTATGTCGTCTACATACAACACCAGGAAGATCACTGCGCTCCCACTAACCTTCTTGTAAACACAGGGTTCATCTTCATTCTTAATGAAGCCAAACTCTTTGACTGCATCATCAAAGCGAAGATTCCAGCTCCTAGAAACTTGCTTCAGTCCATAAATAGACCGTTGCAGCATACAACCCTTTCCTGCACTTTGTGGATCGACAAAACCCTCAGGTTGTGTCATGTACACATCCTCGAGGAGCCTTCCATTTAGGAAAGCAGTTTTGACGTCCATCTGCCAGATCTCATAGTCATAGTAAGCTGTAATTGCAAGCAAGATCCTGATAGATTTAAGCATAGCCACCGGGGAAAAGGTTTCGTCATAGTCAACACAATGAACTTGTCTAAAACCTTTCGCCACTAGTCGACCCTTAAAGGTAATCACATTACCATCCATGTTTGTCTTCTTCTTCAAGACCCACTTACACCCAATAGGTTTTACCCCTTTAGGTGGATCAACCAAAGTCCACACTTGGTTGGTGTACATGGACTCCATCTCAGATCTCATGGCCTCCAGCCATTTCTCGGAGTCTGGGCCTGTCACGGCTTCCGTATAGGTTGTAGGCTCATCATTATCTACGAGCAATACATCATTATCTTGAGTCACGAGAAATCCATATCTCTCGGGCTCATGACGTATCCTACCAGACCTACGAGGCTCCTGTGTCACCTGTGTAGAAGATTGTACCACAACACCTTGTGGTTGTTCTGCGACCTTACCCGTCGACTGGTCAATGTCATTTTGTGGTAGAACTTCCCCAAGTCCTAATTTCCTTCCACTTGTTCCTTTGAAGAGAAACTCTTTCTCAAGGAATACCGCAGTTCGAGCGACAAACACTTTGCCCTCGGTGGGATTATAAAAATAGTATCCTCGTGTTTCCTTAGGATACCCTACAAAGTAACATTTATCCGATTTAGGGCTAAGCTTATCCGAAGAAAATTTCTTCACGTAAGCTTCGCAACCCCATATCTTTAGAAAAGTCATATTGGGACGCCTCCCATACCACATCTCATGTGGCGTCTTTTCAACTGATTTCAACGGAGCATGGTTTAATATAAGAGCCGCCATCTGTAGAGCATATCCCTAGAAGGAGTCCGGTAAGTCTGCATGACTCATCAAAGATCGAACCATATCTAATAATGTTCGATTCCTCCTCTCAGCTACACCATTCCGCTATGGTGTTCCGAGTGGAGTCAGATGGGATAGAATCCCACACTGTCTAAGATTGTCAGCAAACTCATAGCTCAAATATTCACCTCCTCGATTTGATCGAAGAACTTTAATACTCTTACCCAACTGATTCTCCACTTCATTCTTAAATTCCTTGAACTTTTCAAAGGATTCGGATTTGTGTTTCATCAAATACACATATCCAAATCTACTGAAATCATCAGTAACTGTAATGAAGTAGAGATACCCACCTCTAGCAAGCTTGTTCACTGGTCCACATACATCGGTATGTATGAGAACCAGAAGATCACTAGCTCGCTCACCCTTTCCAGTAAAGGGGGCCTTAGTCATTTTCCCCATTAAACAAGGTTCGCATGTCTTGATTGATTCAAAATCAAACGAGTCCAGTAATCCATCCTTATGGAGTCTGGAGATACGATTCTCGCTAATATGGCCTAAACGACAATGCCAGAGGTAAGTCGGGTTCGAATCATTGGACTTAAGCAGTTTGGTTTCCACATTATAAACGGGTGTGTCTAGATCAAGAATATACAGACCATTACTTAAATATGCACTGCCATAAAATACATCATCCATGTACATAGAACGACACTTGTTCTTGATAGTGAAATAAAATCCCTTCTTGTCCAAACAAGAAGCAAACATTATGTTTCTACTAATAGCAGACACATAATAACAGTCGTCAAGATCCAGTACAAGCCCAGTAGGCAAAGACATGTGATAAATCCCTACAGTTAATGCAGCAACCCTTGCTCCATTTCCAACTCGTAGGTCCACCTCGCCCTTTGCCAACGATCTACTGTTTCTTAGATCCTGCACATTTCCACAAATGTGAGCACCACACCCGGTATCTAATACCCAAGATGTAGAAGCAGTAGATACATTGATCTCTATAACATGGATACCTGAAGCGGAAGTCTCACTTCCCTTATTCTTCTTCAACTCCTCCGGGTATACCTTGCAATTCCGCTTCCAATGGCCACTATTGCCACAATGGAAGCAGCAATCATCCTTTGCCACTTTGGCCTTGGGCTTCAATGCACTCGAGTCATACTTGGATGCGCCCTTAGCCTTCTTGCCTTTCTTCTTGCCTTTGCCCTTTTTCTTGGTCCCTTGGACCATCAGAACAGGTGTCCCTTTGTTGATATCCTGCTCAGCTGTTCTCAACATGCCAAGCAGTTCAGGCAATGGTTTGTTATAGTCATTCATATTATAGTTCATGACGAACTGACTATAATTGCTGGGCAACGACTGCAGGATTAAATCTGTGGCCAACTCTTGACCTAGAGGAAATCCTAGTCGTCCCAGTGTCTCCACGTAGCCAATCATATTAAGTACATGAGGACCTACCGGGCTGCCCTTAGTCAACTTTGCCTGAAAAAGTGCCTTCGATACGTCGAATCGCTCATGCCGGGCCTGCTCTTGATAGAGTTGCCTGAGATGTACGATCATATCGTATGCCCCCATGTGCTCGTGTTGCTTCTGAAGCTCCGGATCCATGGTGGCTAGCATGAGACATCCAACGCTCACGGCATCATCTTGATGCTTCCTATAAGCATCTCTCTCAGCTCGGGTGGCATTAACAGGCGGTGGCGCAGGAAGAGGTTGCTTCAAGACATATAATTTTCTCTCCTGAGGGAGAACGATTTTCAAGTTGCGGTACCAATCCAGGAAATTATTCCCGGATAGTTTTTCCTTATCAAGGATTGATCGTAAACAGAAGGCACTAGATGTGTTTGCTGCCATGGAAACTACCACAGAAATACACATAATAAGTATTATGACATAACAATATTTAATGAGGACTTTATTAAATATTGTTCCCACTATTTTTATGAAATCAATGACCGGTACCATTGATTCGGAGAATCTCATTCTCATAGCTGTCCAAGATCCATATTTCACCAAGTTCTGAGTCAGCGAGGGCTGAAACTCCCAGAACTGGCTATTTAGGTAGGGAACCCTCTTTCCCGATTGCATCACATGCAACTCTTGGTTAGTTGGGTGAATAACACCTTATTCCAATCTACCTTGTAGATTGACGCCCAACTCCTTGCCTCTGAACTCCTAATCCTATTAGGCTTGTTCAGTTAAGTCCGACCCATCGGTAAACACCACGCCTTACCAGGATAGATGAGGGCATCTAGCGAGGGCTAGGTCTACACACTTATCAATCTTAGTCTTGACGAGCATTACACGATGGAAGGCTATGGACTTAATATTATTGAGGGATTTTGACAATTTTAAATCCATCTCACCATATACTATTATGTAACCATTACATAATAGTTCTTGTGTATAACAATTATACCACTAACAGTCATGCAAGTACAACCATTATACTAACACAACTATAGCCTAGTCGAGGTCTAACAGTCATGCTAGCACCAAGCACACATGTAACAAGCATAAAATCCTATTTCATGCTTCTATCTACCCAGATTCTAACTAGCTAGGCTCTGATACCAATTGCTAGTTTCACGGGACATACGGACGTGTAAAAGGAATAAAAATTCAAAATTTCCTACGCGTGAAACTAGATCCCAAGACCTACTAGTAGAATGGGATTAGATAAAGTGTACCTGAAATCTTTTGAATTGTCGATCGAGCGTCCCACGCGTGATGCCTCTACCGGTATCCACACCGACTTCGTCGACGAGTCTTCGAGATCAGCGGTGCTAGCGGCCAATGCTCGAAGGAAACACCGGTGCGACTCCGATCCTTATTAGATGAATTGAGCTCTTCGAAATCGAACAATTCGATTAAACGTTCATACACATATATGGGTACACACTTACATAAAGAGACTAACAAATGCATCATATGCATTTCTGACCAAAAACAAATCACAGCCATTCTCCATCATGTATGTATATATATATACATGCAATGGAGTTGACCATTTGCATGGTCATGCACCGTGGCCATCAAATGGCCTTCCATGTGGCCATGCATGCATGCCATTATATGGCCGTCCATGCAAAAGCCAAATGGCTTTATTTCGTGCCGCCGTGCATCTCTATTTCGTGTATAAATCGAGTCCAATTAATCTAGTAAATCAGGTCTAGTTAATCGGTAAATTAATCTCATTAAATATCCGATTAATCGATTACACCTTAAATCATCTAATCTCTATTAGACGATTATAGTGTTTCGAAAGTATCTCGTCGATTTGGTCGTAGTGTGTGACCTTGTAGATTCCCAATTACGTTGACAGTAATATCGAAATCTCTATTTCAATATTACAAACAGTGAGCGGCATCTAGCAATGCATCACTGCTACTTAAGTAATCGGAAAGTCAATTTCTCGACGAATCTTGTAACCTATGTTACCGTACAGTATAATCCTTTTGTCCTCTATATCTCTATTGAGCCCAAGGCATGGTCGTTGTCATCCTTGTATGGCTCAATCTCTCTTTCTTTGTTTACCGGGTAAGTCTATCAGAACAAATGAGCTCGATATCCCTATATCGACTCATTTGGGTATGCATACACTTATAGACTCTGCCCACCAAGCGGCCGTGAGATATCACTCCCATTATGTAGGAGGGACAAATCCTATCTTGGTCACTCACATTCCTCTCCATGCTCTGTGGTATACCCAATTACTGCCTTTATAACCAGCCTGTTACGGTGGCGTTTGACAGTATCAAAGTATACGACATTACATGTAGGAAACTATGATGACCTCAAGTCAAAGGACCACTGCACCATAGTCACTATGAGATCTGCTAATGACAGTCACGTAACAACCCATGTAGCAATCTCATGACGGGTCAGTCCAGTACACATTACTGCTAATGTATACCTGCGGTGTAACTCGATGTCTCCACATCCATGACCTGTGAGATTTGGTCATCAATCCACACTCACACTAGTCTAACCGCATTATCGTTGTCCTGATTAACGATAATACTTTGACTAGGGACATTTAGGAATAGTGTTCAGTTATTACAGGATCTCACAATCAAGTCACACTCGATGCCTGTTGTACCTACTATTCCAAGGATGTTATTGTGTAAAAATTAATATTCAGCGCAACCTACACAATAACATAAATGCCTCGTATTTTAATGAAATATATGTCATATTACAGAATTGATGACAGATTGCCTCTAGGGCATACATCAATTCCCAACAATCTCTCACTTGCACTAGAGCCAATCTGGCATATCCCTAATGCCTAAGGATCTAGTGTGAGGCTCGTGCTTGCGCTGTACAAGAGGCTTCGTAAGTGGATCTGCGAGATTCTCATATGTTGGTATTCTGCATATCTTCACATCTCCTCTGTCGACAATCTCGCGAATGAGATGGAAGCGCCTGAGCATATGTTTGGATCGCTGGTGAGACCTGGGTTCCTTAGCCTGCGCAATGGCTCCATTGTTGTCACAATAGAGTTCCACTGGGTCTGCGATGCTCGGAACCACAGCAAGTTCTGTTACGAACTTCTTGATCCAAACAGCCCCTTTTGCGGCGTTAGAGGCGGCGATATACTCGACCTCTGTGGTAGAGTTGGCTACTGTCTCTTGCTTTCAACTCTTCCAACTCACAGCACCTCCATTGAGGCAGAACACATACCCTGATTGCGATCTACTATCGCCCTTATCGGACTGGAAGCTAGCATCGGTGTAACCTCTTACAACGAGCTCTTCTTCGCCCCCATATACCAAGAACATCTCCTTAGGCCTTCGCAAGTACTTAAGGATGTTCTTTACTATGATCCAATGTCTCTCACCTGGATCTGACTGGTACCGACTCGTCATGCTCAAAGCATGCGAGACATCAGGTCGAGTGCATAACATGGCATACATGATGGATCCAATAGCTGATGCATATAGAATCCTACTCATGCGATCCCTCTCCTCCTGAGTAGAAGGACTCTGAGCCTTCGAAAGGCTTATGCCATGTAACATGGGCAGCGATCCTTTCGTAGAATCCTGCATACTAAAGCGCCGAAGCACTTTATCTACATATGCACTCTAACTTAAGCCAAGGACTCTCCTGGATCTATCTCTATAGTTCTTGACACCTAACACATAGGTAGCTTTGCCTAAGTCCTTCATGGAGAAACACATTCCCAACCAGATCTTCACAGACTGTAGAGAAGGAATGTCATTCCCGATCAGAAGTATGTCGTCTACATACGACACCAGGAAGATCAATGCGCTCCCACTAACCTTATTGTAAACACAGGGTTCGTCTTCATTCTTAATGAAGCCAAACTCTTTGACTGCATCATCAAAGCGAAGATTCCAGCTCCTAGAAGCTTGCTTCAGTCCATAAATAGACCGTTGCAGCTTACAAACCTTTTCGGCACTTTGTGGATCGACAAAACCCTCAAGTTGTGTCATGTACACATCCTCGAGGAGCCTTCCATTTAGGAAAGCAGTTTTGACGTCCATCTGCCAAATCTCATAGTCATAGTAAGCTGTAATTGCAAGCAAGATCCTGATAGATTTAAGCATAGCCACCGGGGAAAAGGTTTCGTCATAGTCAACAAAATGAACTTGTCTAAAACCTTTCGCCACTAGTCGACCCTTAAAGGTAATCACATTACCATCCATGTTTGTCTTCTTCTTCAAGACCCACTTACACCCAATAGGTTTTACCCCTTTAGGTGGATCAACCAAAGTCCACACTTGGTTGGTGTACATGGACTCCATCTCAGATCTCATGGCCTCCAGCCATTTCTCGGAGTCTGGGCCTGTCACGGCTTCCGTATAGGTTGTAGGATCATCATTATCTACGAGCAATACATCATTATCTTGAGTCACGAGAAATCCATATCTCTCGGGCTCATGACGTATCCTACCAGACCTACGAGGCTCCTGTGTCACCTGTGTAGAAGATTGTACCACAACACCTTGTGGTTGTTCTGCGACCTTACCCGTCGACTGGTCAATGTCATTTTGTGGTAGAACTTCCCCAAGTCCTAATTTCCTCCCACTTGTTCCTTTGAAGAGAAACTCTTTCTCAAGGAATACCGCAGTTCGAGCGACAAACACTTTGCCCTCGGTGGGATTATAAAAATAGTATCCTCGTGTTTCCTTAGGATACCCTACAAAGTAACATTTATCCGATTTAGGGCTAAGCTTATCCGAAGAAAATTTCTTCACGTAAGCTTCGCAACCCCATATCTTTAGAAAAGTCATATTGGGACGCCTCCCATACCACATCTCATGTGGCGTCTTTTCAACTGATTTCGACGGAGCATGGTTTAATATAAGAGCCGCTGTTTGTAGAGCATATCCCTAGAAGGAGTCCGGTAAGTCTGCATGACTCATCAAAGATCGAACCATATCTAATAATGTTCGATTCCTCCTCTCAGCTACACCATTCCGCTGTGGTGTTCCGGGTGGAGTCAGTTGGGATAGAATCCCACACTGTCTAAGATCGTCAACAAACTCATAGCTCAAATATTCACCTCCTCGATCTGATCGAAGAACTTTAATACTCTTACCCAACTGATTCTCCACTTCATTCTTAAATTCCTTGAACTTTTCAAAGGATTCGGATTTGTGTTTCATCAAATACACATATCCAAATCTACTGAAATCATTAGTAAATGTAATGAAGTAGAGATACCCACCTCTAGCAAGCTTGTTCACTGGTCCACATACATCGGTATGTATGAGAACCAGAAGATCACTAGCTCGCTCACCCTTTCCAGTAAAGGGGGCCTTAGTCATTTTCCCCATTAAACAAGGTTCGCATGTCTTGATTGATTCAAAATCAAAGGAGTCCAGTAATCCATCCTTATGGAGTCTTGAGATACGATTCTCGCTAATATGGCCTAAACGACAATGCCAGAGGTAAGTCGGGTTCGAATAATTGGACTTAAGCAGTTTGGTTTCCACATTATAAACGGGCGTGTCTAGATCGAGAATATACAGACCCTTACTTAAATGTGCGCTGCCATAAAATACATCATCCATGTACATTGAACAACACTTGTTCTTGATAGTGAAACAAAATCCCTTCTTGTCCAAACAAGAAACAGACATTATGTTTCTACTAATAGCAGGCACATAATAACAGTCGTCAAGATCCAGTACAAGCCCAGTAGGCAAAGACATGTGATAAATCCCTACAGTTAATGCAGCAACCCTTGCTCCATTTCCAACTCGTAGGTCTACCTCGCCCTTTGCCAACGATCTACTGTTTCTTAGATCCTGCACATTTCCACAAATGTGAGCACCACACCCGGTATCTAATACCCAAGATGTAGAAGCAGTAGATACATTGATCTCTATAACATGGATACCTGAAGCGGAAATCTCACTTTCCTTATTCTTCTTCAACTCCTCCAGGTATACCTTGCAATTCTGCTTCCAATGGCCACTATTGCCACAATGGAAGCAACAATCATCCTTTGCCACTTTGGCCTTGGGCTTCAATGCACCCGAGTCATACTTGGATACGCCCTTAGCCTTCTTGCCTTTCTTCTTGCCTTTGCCCTTTTTCTTGGTCCCTTGGACCATCAGAACAGGTGTCCCTTTGCTGATATCCTGCTCAGCTGTTCTCAACATGCCAAGCAGTTCAGGCAATGGTTTGTTATAGTCATTCATATTATAGTTCATGACAAACTGACTATAACTGCTGGGCAACGACTGCAGGATTAAATCTGTGGCCAACTCTTGACCTAGAGGAAATCCTAGTCGTCCCAGAGTCTCCTTGTAGCCAATCATATTGAGTACATGAGGACCTACTGGGCTGCCCTCAGTCAACTTTGCCTGAAAAAGTGCCTTCGATACGTCGAATCGCTCATGCCGGGCCTACTCTTGATAGAGCTGCCTGAGATGTACGATTATATCGTACGCCCCCACGTGCTCGTGTTGCTTCTGAAGCTCCGGATCCATGGTGGCTAGCATGAGACATCCAACGCTCACGGCATCATCTTGATGCTTCCTATAAGCATCTCTCTCAGCTCGGGTGGCATTAACAGGCGGTGGCGCAGGAAGAGGTTGCTCCAAGACATATAATTTTTTCTCCTGAGTGAGAACAATTCTCAAGTTGCGGTACCAATCCAGGAAATTATTCCCGGATAGTTTTTCCTTATCAAGGATTGATCGCAAACAGAAGGCACTAGATGTGTTTGCTGCCATGGAAACTACCACAGAAATACACATAATAAGTATTATGACATAACAATATTTAATGAGGACTTTATTAAATATTGTTCCCACTATTTTTATCAAATCAATGACCGTCACCATTGATTCGGAGAATCTCATTCTCATAGCGGTCCAAGATCCATATTTCACCAAGTTCTGAGTCAGCGAGGGCTGAAACTCCCAGAACTGGCTATTTAGGTAGGGAACCCTCTTTCCCGATTGCATCACATGCAACTCTTGGTTAGTTGGGTGAATAACACCTTATTCCAATCTACCTTGTAGATTGACGCCCAACTCCTTGCCTCCGAACTCCTAATCCTATTAGGCTTGCTCAGTTAAGTCCGACCCATCGGTAAACACCACGCCTTACCAGGATAGATGAGGGCATCCAACGAGGGCTAGGTCTACACACTTATCGATCTTAGCCTTGACGAGTGTTACACGATGGAAGGCTATGGACTTAATATTATTGAGGGATTTTGACAATATTTAAATCGATCTCACCATAAACTATTATGTAACCATTACATAATAGTTCCTGTGTATAACAATTATACCACTAATAATCATGCAAGTACAACCATTATACTAACACAACTATAACCTAGTCGAGGTCTAATAGTCATGCTAGCACCAAGCGCACATGTAATAAGCCTAAAATCCTATTTCATGCTTCTATCTAACCAGATTCTAACTAGCTAGGCTCTGATACCAATTGCTAGTTTCACGGAATCTACGGAAGCGTAAAAGGAATAGAAATTCAAAATTTCCTACCCGTGAAACTAGATCCCAAGACCTACTAGTAGAATGGGAATAGATAAAGTGTACCCAAAATCTTTTGAACTGTCGATCGGGCGTCCCACGCGTGACGCCTCTACCGGTATCCATACCGACTTCGTCGACGAGTCTTCGAGATCAGCGGTGCTAGTGGCCAATGCTCGAAGGAAACACCGGTGCGACTCCGATCCTTATTAGATGAATTGAGCTCTTCGAAATCGAACAATTCGATTAAACGTTCATACACATATATGGGTACCCACTTACATAAAGAGACTTACAAATGCATCATATGCATTTTTGACCAAAAACAAATCACAGCCATTCTCCATCATGTATGTGTATATATATACATGCAATGGAGTTGACCATTTTCATGGTCATGCACCGTGGCCATCAAATGGCCTTCCATGTGGCCATGCATGCATGCCATTATATGGCCGTCCATGCAAAAGCCAAATGACTTTATTTCGTGCTACCGTGCATCTCTATTTCGTGTATAAATCGAGTCCAATTAATCTAGTAAATCGGGTCTAGTTAATCGGTAAATTAATCTTATTAAATATCCGATTAATCGATTACACCTTAAATCATCTAATCTATATTAGACGATTATAGCGTTTCGAAAGTATCTCGTCGATTTGGTCGTAGTGTGTGACCTTGTAGATTCCCAATTACGTTGACAGTAATATCGAAATCTCTATTTCAATATTACAAACAGTGAGCGGCATCTAGCAATGCATCACTGCTACTCAAGTAATCGGAAAGTCAATTTCTCGACGAATCTTGTAACATATGTTACCGTACAGTATAATCCTTTTGTCCTCTATATCTCTATTGAGCCCAAGGCATGGTCGTTGTCATCCTTGTATGGCTCAATCTCTCTTTCTTTGTTTACCGGGTAAGTCTATCAGAACAAATGAGCTCGTTATCCCTATATCGACTCATTTGGGTATGCATACACTTATAGACTCTGCCCACCAAGCGGCCGTGAGATATCACTCCCATTACGTAGGAGGGACAAATCCTATCTTGGTCACTCACATTCCTCTCCATGCTCTGTGGTATACCCAATTACTGCCTTTATAACCAGCCTGTTACGGTTGCGTTTGACAGTATCAAAGTATACGACATTACATGTAGGAAACTATGATGACCTCAAGTCAAAGGACCACTGCACCATAGTCACTATGAGATCTGCTAATGACAGTCACGTAACAACCCATGTAGCAATCTCATGACGGGTCAGTCCAGTACACATTACTGCTAATGTATACCTGCGGTGTGACTCGATGTCTCCACATCCATGACCTGTGAGATTTGGTCATCAATCTACACTCACACTAGTCTAACCGCATTATCGTTGTCCTAATTAACGATAATACTTTGACTAGGGACATTTAGGAATAGTGTTCAGTCATTACAGGATCTCACAATCAAGTCACACTCGATGCCTGTTGTACCTACTATTCCAAGGACGTTATTGTATAAAAATTAATATTCAGCGCAACCTACACAATAACATAAATGCCTCGTATTTTAATGAAATATATGTCATATTACAAAATTGATGACAGATTGCCTCTAGGGCATACACCAATTCCCAAAAATCTGCTCTATACAAAACAACTTTCTGTATACAGACAACTTTTCAGTGGATGTCCAAAAATGCCGATTTCTCGGAGAAAAGTTAATTCCAAATATCAGATGCGGCCATGCCGCACAATCATACAGATCACGAGCAGTGCTTCAGATTGTCTTTTGGAAGCCATACAGACACCCTGAATGACTTCCGAGCGACAAAACGGGCATACCCCTTTTCGGAAGAGTATAACCGGAGACTGGTCTGATGGAATTACGGCAAATGAAGTTCACACTACATTGCCCTGAAAACTCTAGCGGACATTCGCAATTGGGCAAAACAGACAGCAAAACCCTTCACGGTGTCCCGAGTAACCTCCGAGGAGCACAAAAGGCCATTTTCAGTGGAGATCCATATTCGGAGGTCCTCTTTGGGAAAACTTGACGCCGGATGCTTACCTTACACAATGCTAGCCTTCTCAAGGCTCAATGTGGAATCGTCGAAATGAATCACACAACTCATTCAGACCCCTCGAGCAGTGCTTTAAGGGTCTTAGATGCACTTGTCATATCCTTAGAGGCCCAATCTCGGCAAAAAGAGATCACAGTGATCTCCGGATCGCCCAAGAAACTCAGAAAGCAATCTGAGAAATCCAATTTCGGCCTCCTAGGACATCGCCGGATCCATATTTGCATTTACCGACTTAAGGGTCAAGTGTCCACGTAATTTGACAATTTATGTCAAAATGACCGACGTGGGATGCAGATACAAGATATGCTGTCAGAAATGGGTAACCTCGCTCTGAATGCATAAATGGAGCAAAACCGGCTTCCGAGCCTCATACAGACATTTGGCAATTTCTCACGGAAAATGCCAATCTCGGACTCATTAAATCCGTTCCCTCGCGTATATCGACAATTCGACGTTCAATTCAAACCACGAACTTCGAATACGCGACCAATCGAGACCCGAGCTTTTTCCCGGTTTCTCCTCTTCGGTCGTGGGACCCACGAGCTACCCAAGATGAGTCACCCTTTGCTCTAGAAGCTTTTTCTTCTTCTTCTTCAATGCAAGAAGCCAACTTGCCCTCTCTTAGCCAAAATATCTTGGAGAGGTTGAAGACAACACTCCACTTGTCATCAATGCTCATCAATGCTCATCAATGTCTTATCTCTTCTTCATTAATGCAATGGAAGAAGATGAGGCTTGATATTTTCTTAATCAAACCGAAATTTGCTAAGCATGGGGGTTAAGAGCACTTGCTTTTGCTAATTGTGTCATTAGCTTTGCCTATAAATGGCCCAAAAGTGATTAAGATAATCACTTCTCCCCTTGCACTCTCTCTCCAAGCTTTCTCCCTCAAGAAAAGCTCTCAACGCCATAGCCAAAACCAGCAAGCTTCAACACTTCAAAACCAAGAGAGAAAAAACCGAAGAAAACCCGAAGAAAACTTTGAGTTTTTTAAGTCGGAAGCCGATATTCATCATCCCGACTTAAGTTCAAAAATTCTCAAACTCCATGGACCACATGTTTTGGACCCAAGGAGTTCATTTATGAACTTAGATTTTTGATTTGAAGTCATTTGCTCATCATTTCAGGTCATTTAGGTGATTTCGGGGGAAGGACGTGCTCTCCGGTGAACAGTGCACCCGTAGCCGCACGCTCCCGCGCGCCCGCGCGTCCAGTCGCGCTCACAGCCGCGCGCCAGCTGCGCGCCCCGCGCGCCTACCATGCACTCCAGCCGCACGCCCCGAGCACCTAGCTCCCCGAACGTGTATGCCCTTGCACCCGAGCACTCTTCCAATCGTTCAACCGAGTCACCCGACTCTCGAACACTTCCACGACTCTTTCCTCGTATCTCGAGGCACGGTATAACATTCTCGACTTAGAGAAGTTAGAACCTTTTCCGTTATTTGCATGGTTATGGAGTAATATGGCGTTTTATGCATATTTAACTTGCAAGACTTAATTTTTATACACTTTCATGTTATATTATGCATGCTCGTTATCATATAACATGTTAACATGTTGGGAAACATTTGGATCGACCCTCGGAAGACCTTCCCGACCCGAAATAAGCAAAAGAGCTCTCGGGTTTGCCTCAAGAAGAGGTAACCGAGACTTAGCTTGCTTTCCTCGGGTTAAGAACGGCCTTCTTAGCCCGATTCAAGTTCGATTCCAGAGTTTTCTCGTATTTTCTTACATGCATGAAGTCGGTATTGTTTTATCGATTCCTTAAATAGCTTGTTTGTGCATGTTTCCATGTTCGAATGCGTTATTCAAATCATGGCAATACCGACTTTCGTTTAATCGTGTCATTTATCATGTTAGTCGTTTAAGCATGCGAGAAATGATTCGAAACGAGACGGGGAAATCTCGTGGAACCCATTCGGGCCATGGGACCTCTCGGCTATCTCCAAGGAGAAGTAACCGAGAGCCTCTTAGACTCGTACGGGTTGCATGAGGCTTCCTCTTCCCGTTTTGAGTCCGTTCTAGGCTTTCGTGTAATTTGCAATTTACATTATCGTCGCAAATATCGCATGAAAATGTCTTTTCAAAACAAAGCATGCATGGATTTGGGTATCGATGACTCATTCGGGTTCATTCGGTTACGAGGGTAGTTTCGGTCATTGGACCAAATTATCTTCAATCCTTATGGAATCGTCTTGGTCGTCGAGTCACGAATCGTTTTCACAATTAATGCATTCGGCACAACCCTTAAGTATTAATTCCACGAACGGGTTAATCGGGACATTCACACGGTTAATTCATTCAATTTAAACGACTTTGCACGAGTTGGACATTAATTTGTAACTCGTGTCGACGAATTACAAAACGGTGTTAATGCCCTTTTCAAAACCCTCATACTTCCAAATACATATTGTGTTGTCTCCCTTTTATGAAAATAAATTTTCAAATCAAGGGCAAGAATAACATTTTATGATTTGTCGTCATCTTAGCATCGTTTAAGATGTCAGTTGGGTATTCTGTATCAAAATACAATTACCTGACTAATCATTTCATTAGACTTAACCAAACGCTAGAAAATGGTTAGGCGGAACTCTAAGTTCCAAATCTAGAGTCAAAATACAAGTTTGGATCAATTTAGTGGTAATTCAGTGTCACAACACCAAATCATTGTAAAAGTAATCCATACACACAAAACTTGACTACGGACACCCGATATGTCAGGTTCTCAAACCAAAGCCGAATGCTAAAACATTGGCACGCGTTTGCTAATCCACGTACATTCAGTGAATACAAACACATTGTCTGTTATTAATCTGCTGTTTGTTATCTTTCCGCACCTGTTTGCCATGCGGGTCGAAACTGATCCCTAGGCCGAATAATATTAGGGTTCAATGCCCTAATCATCGAGCACAGGGTCCAACACCCTAATCATCACTCACAGGGTCCAGCGCTGTATTTAGTGAGAGCGTCCATTGAATTTCAATTTTTCGGTGTCTCCCTAAACTCACGGTGAGTTAGAGTGGAATAATAACCGAACGTGAGTCTACTGGAATTCGGCCATTTGTAATTTGCATTTATTGTTTTCGAGAGCATTGTAAGGATTTCATTTTGTACATTCATTCTATAAGAATTTCAGTCGGTGAGCGAACGGTCCGAGAGTCGAATTAATCGAATCGGTCTAATGCTTGCCCAGATACAAGTAAATCCAAGAACTCGCGGCTCTGGTTCACGCAGGGATTCAACTGCCATGGTTCAATGAACTGTAACGCAAGATTGTGAACCAACTCCCCGACATACGGGTTTACTTCTCTCTCGGCTTCTCAACCGACATCGTTTAATTCACCGAATCTCCGGTGTGAAAACGTGCGAGAGCAAAACTGGCGCGTCCACTAATCCTAGGGATGGGAGATCTCGCGCGCCCTTGCACGCACTCGGTCTAAAGTAGCGTTCAGGCGGGCCATCTCCCTGTCTAAGGTCGCGACTCGAGCACGTGCTCGAGCCAACTCCGTCTGAAGCTCCCTGTAGTCCGCGACTTCCGCACGAGAGTCAACAAGCTCACAACGGAGTCTATCTCGTTCCTCCCTGATGGACTGCAGCTCTGCGCGCATAGCCGCTTGGGTGGAGCTTTCGGCTTCGGGAGCGGAGGTAAGTGTAGCTCGAGGAATCGGGGTGGTCTGGGACCGTTGCGGCGACGTCGATCCCTGTGAATGGAATTGAGTCACGTATGCTGATGTGGCAGAAAATGCTCACTCTTCGTCGGTGGGATGCTCGGGAAGTAAAGACGCTGTATGGTGCTAGCGTCCCGTTGACGGTGGATCTCTTGGATGTGTAGGAATCTTGCGGGGGCCGTGGATGTGGAGTCGGCCCACTGGATGCGATAGGGTAGGCGGTCCGCCTCGACGGGAATGTCCTGTAGGTTGCCGAGTTGTCTGATTACCCGGCCGGGGAATATGAGCGTGCTCCCCGAGTGGCTAAGAAGAGGGACTCTCACTATTTCAGGACACCCTGTGATCATGGGGCCGTCGAGATTCCAACGAGTGACCCATAGGAACCGTGCGAGTGTCAACTCGCGCCAAAAATGCCTCCATTCTGAAAAGCTGTGCTCGGGAGGTGGAAAGACCGGTACCAGGCGCTCGATCAGCGAACGCTCATCCGCAATGTAGGAGAAATGATGTGATGAGCAAAAGGGGCGAATATGCGCGAGGAGCCAAATTTGTAGTAAGTGCGGGGATCCTCTCATCTTGCCGCGCCGAACCTCTCTAACATAGTCTAGAAACCGAACTTTCTCGGCTAGCAAAGCCTCCACATAACTATGGCCTCCCATCGCCTGGAGGACGACTTGGGCTATAGCCCCGTCAATGAGGTTCGGCGCGTATGGGAATAGGAGGGTGCCGAAGATCAATAGTAGGAACCCGTGACACGCGTCGCGTTGGTAGGACGCCGTCGAAGGTGTCAATGCACGGAGAAGTGTCCAGTCAGAGAGCCATGCGATCTTGACGCCGTGATCCCATCCTTGATGAAGCTCTTGGTGGACTTCTTGGGTGGGTATGCCGAGAAGGTTGGAGAGTTGACTCCGAATTACTGCGAATGGGTTGGGCACAAAGATGCCTTGGGTCATGGGCGTGGGCCTCTGGATGAGCGCTGTATACTCCTCGATTGTGGGTGTCAATTCTGTTCCCTGAAAGTTGAACACTGCATGTTGGGGGTCCCAAAACTCGATGGCGGTCCTCAAGAAGATGCAATCCACCGGAGTTTCCGTGAACATAACCACGTCTCCGATGATGCCTTGAATGAAGGCGCGATCCACCGGGCGGAGAGTCCTCCAAATGAGCATGATTTCTTGCCTAGGCGATGTGATTGCTTCGAGCCTGAGACCGGGAGCCGGGCGGTCCATCCTTACCTGAATGGGGGAGATGTCGGCTTAACGTCTTAAGAATCAAACCAATGTAATGTCCTAAGTTTTTTTCGGATATAATGCATGCAGTGCGGAAAGATAAACTATAACCGTGTTCTTTACAGTATACATCACTCTTTCTCACAAAAAAACAACAAAATGCCCGTCCTAAAAAAACTACGGGCCGACTCAACGACTCGACCTTGGGTCGGTTGGCGGCATGGAGGCAAAGATTGGTCCAGCATGACGGTCCTTGTGTATGCATGGCTTTCGGTGCTATTGGGAGAACCGCTAACTAGGGATGGGGGCTCCCGATACAAGGGTATGAATTCCTTGAAATCGAGCGAGGATCTTTGGGGGCCGATTCGGTGGCATAGCCAACTCGATCCGTTCCCTTACTCGGAACCTCTGACTAATCTAGCTTCCTATTTTGGTGCCCGTGGGATTTCGGCCAAGGTACCTAAGAACCCGCTAGAATGATGCGATGTAAGTAAGTAAATGCCAGAAATAAATGTCCTTAAAAATAAATGTACGGAAAGCGATAAATAAACATGCAAGCAAGCAAACGGAATCGAGCCTGAACCCTCTAGATGTCCCCAGCGGAGTCGCCAAGCTGTGCGCACCCGAATTTTATCTCGTCGGGGCACGCATGTGCGAAGCCTATGCAACGCGGCTTGGGAGTATCCACCTTCCCAGGGACGCGCGACGGACGCACGTGAGAAGGAGTCGCCACTTACTGTTTACGACCCGTAGGTCGAGGGCCGTTGAGTCGCCCGGGTCTAGGGGTACGGGGTACACTTAAATACTAAGGCAATGGTCATATGGAACAGAAAATTCCAGATTTGGGGGCTCTATTACGTGCGAGCTTATATCCCGCACGCCCTTTCGGTACTCTAGTTTGCTAGGCTTGCCGTTTTGTTTAGTTACCGCGTGATTTAGGGTTGCATTTGACTCGCCCATTTTGACACCGTAAAGTCGATGAATTGATCAAGTTGGGCCAAGAACCCAAAAGATGAGTAGGCTCGTGCGTCGAGAAATCGGTTCACTATCCTAACGTTTACAATTTGTCAAACCACGGCGG
Source organism: Punica granatum (assembly GCF_007655135.1). Taxonomy (NCBI): domain Eukaryota; kingdom Viridiplantae; phylum Streptophyta; class Magnoliopsida; order Myrtales; family Lythraceae; genus Punica; species Punica granatum. Next base: position 33,607,947 of record NC_045127.1, on the reverse strand, counting down.
TCGACTCCCTGCGTGAACCGAAACCGCGAGTATTCGGGCTTACTCGTCTCTAGGCATTAATAGACCAACTTGACTGGTTCAACACTCGGACCTCTCGCTTGCCGATCGGGGATCCTTACAAATGAATGAATAGATGTACAAATAAGATCCTCACAATGTACACTCGAATAATTACAGAATACAACTAAATAAAGTAAATGGATCCCGATCGGTTTGCATTGGGCCAATATTCCGCTCCGGCTCACCGTGTGTTTTGAATGACCGATAAATAAATTAAGGCAACGCGGGCTCAAAGAGCCGGTGGTCGGGTTCAATCGAACCGACGGTTTGCAGGAGAACCGATTAGTTCCCACTGTAACCGTTGGACCGATCGAGCTCCCGGGTGATATCTAAACATGTTTCACACATCCAATCCAAATTGCCTTCCACATAGGCCATGTTTGGAGTATGATGGTGAATCGAGACTAGATCCCATTCCGCACTCGGGTTGCACGCGCTCAGTGAGTTAGGAGGCGTTGGACCTCGTGTTCGGTGGTTTGGGGGATTGGACCCCGTGCAACACGTAACGTATGGGCTCGGACCCGAACCGCAACAAATTAGCAAAGACAAATGGAAGACGGAAGAAAAATGATAAAACTAACGAAAAACAGACAATAATTGACAAATACCGGTGAATACAGACATGTAGTGTATTAAGTCGAATGTACGTGATTTAATCAGTTATTAACTGGGGTTGAGTAACAAACAAAGTATCTAACCTAGGCAAACATAGATGGTGGGCTAGAATATGGTTCTAAGCCAATTATGTGTGTGAACTTGTTTTAGAACTCTTATTCAGTTAGGTGTCACTACGGTTTCACTGAATTAGCCAAACTCGTATTTTGACTCTAGATTGGAATCTAGCATTCCACCTATCCATTATCTAATGTTTGATTAAGTCAAATACATGATTAATCCAGTTCTTTGTGTTTCGTAATAGAAATAAAATGTTCACCACCGAATCTACGATAGGAAGATAGAAACACCGAAAGTGAACGGAATGGGCCGTACGAATGAAACTCGCACCCGAACGGGTTGCCCTTACCGCTCCTAGATCGAGGTGTTTCCAACTCCCTAACGCCTAGGATATCGGTGAATCACGGAAAGACGGTTATGCCCTTGGATAATAAAACGTGTGATGTTCGTATGCAAATTAAAGATCGAGTGACACGAAGAGGTCTAAAAAGAACTCGCGCATCTCAACTCGAGCCACCTCAAATTGGGCCCGGACTCGAGTCGTAGCACGCGAGTGCTCGCTAGACGTCGATTCTATTCGTGTTACGCGTCTCGGTGCTTTGAAATTGTGAGTTTTTAAAGAAAAGAGCATTTCCGCCGTTCCGTGAACCATCGATGCGTTTACGAATTAATAATCAATTTATCCAATTATTTAGTCCAAGTGATGTAATTAGCCGAATGATACGTCTCGTTTCTCTCATTCGTGAAATTATTCGGTGACGGTGATCTTGTGTTATGAGTATTATGGGTTTAACGAGTGATTGTCCGAAACCAACGTACCTAATAAGTAATTAACATGTAGTCGACAATTAAAAGGAAGCGTGATTACGAACAATTCCAAGGATCAACTTCGGAATGATGAAGAGGCCAGCCGGAACTCAAAAGAGGTCACGAAGGAGTCGACCATCCCCTAAGGATAATTGGCCGAATACTCCTTGACCCGATTCGAGTTTCGGTGGGTCTCTCGCGTCATTCCTAATCGTTCCTTGCATACATCAAGTAACATACACGTGAGAATACCACACGTTACATTAAGCCAATGTCAACATGATCTCGATTTACACAAATAAACACGTAAGACACACTCAAAACACCATATTCAAGGAATCAACAAAACGTCATTGACTCATTTATCGGTAAACTCAGAAGTGAATAACGGGAAACGCACGGCCTCACGAGATGAAGAGCTCCAAAGCTTCGGGTGGGTCAAGGAACCTCACGGCCCCCATTGCAAGGGAGATGGCCATAGGTTCCTTGACACAACCGACCCCCTAAGGACTCTCCTCCTAGATTCCGAGCCTTTCCCGTCGTACCATCACATTTTAATCACGATTAGAGACAATAAGGTGTAGGGAGCAACGAGCTTCGTGGCGAAAGAGCTCCCCGTGCGTCCGTGAGGGACAAGGGGACTCTCGGCCATCCCTTCGGGAGGCATGGCCGTGAGTTCCCGTGACCCCTACGGACCACAAGGGCCTCTCCAACCTCGAAGTAGGTCGTCTCCCACTATAGCATGCATGTTCATACAACGTCCGGACGTAGCAAAGAAAATAAAACACGTAACAATGCATGGGGTTGCATGGGGAGCACGGATCTAAAAGGAAAAACGAGTAACTTTCATGCTTTCCGGTTTATAAATCACATTAACACTTCATAACATACAAACATCGAGGATCCTAGCTTCTCTAAGTCGTAGAGGAATGTTACCTAGCCTCGATGCACGAGGGAAAGAGTCGGGGAAGTGGCCTTGGGAGTCGCAAGACTCGGCTGGTCGTGACGGGCAATGAGCACCCGTAAGGCAGCAATAGCGGCAGCTTGGAGAAAATGGAGTCGGCACGCTAGCTCTGACCACGGCACAGTGCAAGATCGGGTTCCTTGGACTCCTAAGGGACAGGTCTAGGCATTCGTGAAAGGTCCCGAATGTGCCAAGGCCTAAACAAACCCGAAATAGTGAGGAAAGACCCGGTAAAAATCAATGAACCCGGTAAAGAGAAAACAGATGAAACGGAGGTTGTGCACGGTGGTATGGCTCTCGGACCGTGACCACCTCTTCACGGGGGAGAGTGAGGGTTATGAGGGACCCTTTGAACGTGATGGCACGACTCGGCAAATTCGTGGAAGGAAATGGCACGTTGTTGAAGCCCGGATGCACCCGGGAGACGTTCTTGAGACCCGACTTCCTTCACGGCTGGAACGTGATGTTGGAGGCTTCAAACCGAAAATCTAAGCCCGGAAATGGACTTAGGGGGTGGGAAATATGTAGGCTAGGAAGTTTGGGGATGTTTGGCTTGAGTCGGGTCGGGCGGTGCTCGGAATACCGGGTGGTTTTTTCGTCAGGTTTGGCCGGTTTCGGCCTTGGGATGGGCTGAGCGAGGATGAGGGGATGGGCTGGAGGTTGAGAGCTTTCTAGAGAGAAGTTGGCTTGAGAGAGAGTGGAATTGAAGAAGTGATTAGGTTGATAAGGCTTAGGGTTTATAAAGGGAGGCTTAATGGCTTGCTTAAGTGAAGTTAAGTGTGGTTTAGGGAGGGGGAATGGGCTGCTGAAATTTGAAGAGTGATTGGGGAGGGGAAATGGTCACTTAGAGTGTGGGGGAAGCAAAGAAGAAGTGATGGGAAGTGATGGATGGGAGATAGGCGTAAGAAAATATTTGAATTTGTGGTGGGGGGGAGCTCTTGGGGGTTGGAGCCGCCGGCCAGGGAGGATCTAGCCGTGGCTTGGGCGGTGGAGCCGTGGCTTGGGGATTGAGCCGTGGCTTGGGGTTGAGCTGTGGCTTGGAGGCTTGGCTTGGCTGAGCTGTGGGTCCCATTCGACCAGGAGAAAAGTCGGGAGAAGCTCGAGACTTGATTGAACGCGCGTCCGATCCCCGATGTCCGATTAATTAATAGATTTGGAATGCTTGTACGAAGAGGATTTGAATGAGCCTAATATCGCCATATGTCATGTGAGCGAATATTCAGGTGACTCGGCACCTCGAGAGTCGGTTTTGCCCCGTTTGGATATTCAGAGTGGAGTTGACCGTCCCCGTTCTCCAATTGCTCATTTGTGCATTGTAGTGCTCGTCTCGGTGAGCTTTTTGTCCCGTGTGGGATCGTTGGCTCGCTGTCCCTGACCGAAGACCATTAACCGGAGGAGACCTAGAGACCTGCGACCGGGGTTTTCTCAGTGTTTCCCGAATGTCCTGAGGTGTTCGGAGACCGCTGTGGCCTCTGTTCGTCAGAAACACGTTCCGAAGACTCGCCGAGAGGCGTCCGTGACCACTGAAATGTCACTCGGGAGACCTAATTGACTTGCTTGGCCCGAGGCGAAATGATTTCTTTGACCCTAAGAGTGGTAGGAAACGAATGGTGTGAAGCTCGGACGTCAACTTTCCACCGAATGCGCTCCCCGCGTTGGATTTCGTTTGACAGGGGCCCTTTTTCGGGTCGGGACTCACTCGGGAGACCAAGAGGAGCCTCGAAAGGCGATCTGGAACTTGTTCCATGGTCCTGGTGGTCCTTAGGTGCTTGTGGACCCGTTTCCGGGTGCTGTTTACTCGTCCGTGGATCGGGCCTCCCGGAGCCCTGTCAGAAAAGGCATCTGTGAGAGTTTGGGGGGTGCCCCGGCTTAAGCAAGACACCTATGAAACACGCTCGGATGCGTCATTGGTCACTTTGGCGCCGGGAGGGATTTTTAGAGTCCCATATTGGGCACCTTTCGATGTTTCGGTGATTTGGTGATGAATAGTACCGCAGTGCCAGCTCCTGTTGCTCCGGGACTTGTCATCTGTTTACCTTTCTGATTGCTCTCCCCTGTCTTCTTAGTGGACCATGCTCCTCTCCCGTAATTCATGATTCCGTGCCCGCATGTTCACCTCCAATTGTCGGGTGATGAATAGTAATCCGGGCTTTGGCCGGGGATTTTCGTGTAGAGAGCCGGTGGGCCAAAATGGGGTGCTGACAGTCACCAAAGGGTAACAGAGTGACTAGAGAGCTCAACAATGTCCCACACCGGCATTTCCAGTGTACTACATGGACAATCCTATTTTTCGATAGTTCGCTTGTCTGTCGAAAGATAGCCAATATTGGACCTCAAAAATCCACATCAATGCCAAACAGATGAAAAATGTCTTCAAACGCATTTCGCAAATCATCTGCTCTATACAGAACAACTTCTGTATACATACAACTTTTCAGTGGAAGTCCAAAAATGTCGGTTTCTCGGATAAAAGTTAATTCCAAATACCAGAAGCAGCCATGCCCCACAATCATACAGATCACGAGCAGTGCTTCAAATTGTCTTTTGGAAGCCATACAGATACCCTGAATGACTTCCGAGCGACAAAACGGGCATACCCCTCTTCGGAAGAGCATAACCGGAGACTGGTCTGATGGAATTATGGCAAACGAAGTTCACACTACATTGCCCTGAAAACTCCAGCGGACATTCGCAACTGGGCAAAACAGACAGCAAAACCCTTCACGGTTTCCCAAGTAACCTCCGAGGAGCACAAAAGGCCATTTTCAATGGAGATCCATATCCGGAGGTCCTCTTTGGGGAAACTTGACGCCGGATGCTTACCTTACACAATGCTAGCCTTCTCAAGGTTCAATGTGGAATTGTCTGAATGAATCACACAACTCATCTAGATGCACTTTTAATATCCTTAGAGGCCCAATCTCGGCAAACAGAGATCACAGTGATCTCCGGATCGTCCAAGAAACTTAGAAAGCAATCTGAGAAATCCAGTTTCGGCCTCCTAGGACATCTCCGGCTCCATATTTGCATTTACCGGCTTAAGGGTCAAGTGCCCAAGTAATTTGACAATTTATGTTAAAATGACCGACCTGAGATGCAAATACAAGATATGCTGTTAGAAATGGGTAACCTCGCTCTGAATGCATAAAAGGAGCAAAATCGGCTTTCGAGCCTCATACAGACATTTGGCAATTTCTCACGGAAAATGCCAATCTCGGACTCATTAAATCCATTCTCTCGCGTATATCGACAATTCGACGTTCAATTCAAACCACGAACTTCGAATACGCGACCAATCGAGACCCGAGCTTTTTCCCAATTTCTCCTCTTCGGTCGTGGGACCCACGGGCTACCCAAGCTGAGTCACCCTTTGCTCTAGAAGCTTCTTCTTCTTCTTCAATGCAAGAAGCCAACTTGCCCTCTCTTAGCCAAAATATCTTGGAGAGGTTGAAGACAACACTCAACTTGTCATCAATGCTCATCAGTGTCTTATCTCTTCTTCATTAATGCAATGGAAGAAGATGAGACTTGATATTTTCTTAATCAAACCGAAATTTGCTAAGCATGGGGGTTAAGAGCACTTGCTTTTGCTAATTGTGTCATTAGCTTTGCCTATAAATGGCCCAAAAGTGATTAAGATAATCACTTCTCCTCTTGCACGCTCTCTCCAAGCTTTCTCCCTCAAGAAAAGCTCTCAACTCCATAGCCAAAACCAGCAAGCTTCAACACTTCAAAACCAAGAGAGAAAAAACCGAAGAAAAAACGAAGAAAGCTTTGAGTTTCTTAAGTTGGAGGCCGATGTTCATCATCCCGACTTAAGTTAAAAAATTCTCAAACTCCATGGACCACATGTTTTGGACCCAAGGAGTTCATTTATGAACTTGGATTTTTTATTTGAAGTCATTTGCTCATCATTTCAGGTCATTTAGATGATTTCGGGTGAAGGACGTGCTCTTGGGTGAACAGTGCACCCGTAGCCGCACGCTCCCGAGCGACTGCGCGTCCAGTCGCGCGTCCAGTTGCGCGCACAGCCGCTCGCCAGCTGCGCGCCCCGGGCTCCTGACGCCTCCCGCGCGTTTACCGTGCACTCCAGCCGCACGCCCCGAGCGCCTAGCTCCCCGAATGTGTATGCCCTTGCACTCGAGCACTCTTCCAATCATTCAACCAAGTCACTCGACTCTCGAACACTTCCACGACTCTTTCCTCGTATCCCGAGGCAAGGTATAACATTCTCGACTTAGAGAAGTTAGAACCTTTTACGTTATTTGCATGGCTGTGGAGTAATATGGCGTTTTATGCATATTTAACTTGCAAGACTTAATTTTTATACACTTTCATGTTATATTATGCATGCTCGTTATCATATAACATGTTAACATGTCGGGAAACGTTTGGATCGACCCTCAGAAGACCTTCCCGACCCGAAATAAGCAAAAGAGCTCTCGGGTTTGCCTCAAGAAGAGGAAACCGAGACTTGGCTTGCTTTCCTCGGGTTAAGAATGCCTTCTTAGCCCGATCCAAGTTCGATTCCCGAGTTTTCTCATGTTTTCTTACATGCATGAAGTCGGTATTGTTTTATCGATTCCTTAAATAACTTGTTTGTGCATGTTTCCCTGTTCGAATGCATTATTCAAATCATGGCAATACCGACTTTCGTTTAATCGTGTCATTTATCATGTTGTCGTTTAAGCATGCGAGAAATGATTCGAAACGAGACGGGGAAACCTCGTGGAACCCATTCGGGCCATGGGACCTCTCGGCTATCTCCAAGGAGAAGTAACCGAGAGCCTCTTAGACTCGTACGGGCTGCATGAGGCTTCCTCTTCCCGTTTTGAGTCCGTTCTTGGCTTTCGTGTAATTTGCAATTTACATTATCGTCGCAATATCGTATGAAAATGTCTTTTCAAAATAAAGCATGCAGGGATATGGGTATCGATGACTCATTCGGGTCCATTCGGTTACAAGGGTAGTTTCGGTCATTGGACCAAATTATCCTCGATCCTTATGGAATCGTCTTGGTCGTCGAGTCACGAATCGTTTTCACAATTAATGCATTCGGCACAACCCTTAAGCATTAATTCCACGAAGGGGTTAATCGGGACGTTCACACGGTTAATTCATTCAATTTAAACGACTTTGCACGAATTGGACATTAATTTGTAACTCGTGTCGACGAATTACAAAACGGTGTTAATGCCCTTTTCAAAACCCTCATACTTTCAAATACATATTGTGTTGTCTCCCTTTTATGAAAATAAATTTTCAAATCAAGGGCAAGAATATCATTTTGTGATTTGCTGTCATCTTAGCATCGTTTAAGATCTCAGTTGGGTATTCTGTATCAAAATACAATTACCTGACTAATCATTTCATTAGACTTAACCAAACGCTAGAAAATGGTTAGGCGGAACTCTAAGTTCCAAATCTAGAGTCAAAATACAAGTTTGGATCAATTCAGTGGTAATTCAGCGTCACAATACCGAATCACTGTAAAAGTAATCCACACACACGAAACTTGACTACGGACACCCGACATGTCAGGTTCTCAAACCAAAGCCGAATGCAAAAACATTGGCACGCGTTTGTTTGTCTAGGGTAGTATTTGCATGCCAAAATACCCCGAATTAATAAACTTGCTAATCCACGTACATTCGGTGAATACAAACACCTTGTCTGTTATTTATCTACTGCTTGTTATCTTTCCGCACCTGTTTGCCATGCGAGTCGAGCCTGATCTCTAGACCGAATAATATTAGGGTTCCATGCCCTAATCATCGAGCACAGGGTCCAACACCCTAATCATCACTCACAGGGTTTAACGCACTATTCAGTGAGAGCGTCCATTGAATTTCAGTTTTTCGGTGTTTCCCTAAACTCACGGTGAGTTAGAGTGGAATAATAACCAAACGTGGGTCGACTGGAATTCGGCCATTTGTAATTTGTATTTATTGTTTTCGAGAGCATTGTAAGGATTTTATTTTGTACATTCATTCTGTAAGAATTCCAGTCGGTGAGCGAACGGTCCGAGAGTCGAATTAATCGAATCGGTCTAATGCTTGCCCAAATACAAGTAAATCCAAGAACTCGCGGTTCTGGTTCATGCAGGGATTCAACCTCCATGGTTCGATGAACTGTAACGCAAGATTATGAACCAACTCCCCGACATACGGGTTTACTTCTCTCTCGGCTTCTCAACCGACATCGTTTAATTCACCGAATCTCCGGTGTCAAAACGTGCGAGTCGAGTGCAACTTAATTCAAGTGATAAATAATAAAACATACAAGCCTAGCAAACCAGAGTACCGAAAGGGCATACGGGATATAGGCCCGTACGTAACATGAACCCCAGAACTCGGACTTTGCAGTTCTGCACAGATCAATGCCTTAACAACAACTAGGTGTTCCATACCCTTAGACCCGGGTAACTTATCCGCCCTCGACCTTCGGGTCGTAAAATGATAAGTGGAGATTCCTTCTCTCACACGTGTCCGTCACGCATTCCCACAGGAAGGTGGAAACTCCCAAGCCGTGCGATCCAAAAGCGCGCAATGCGGGCTCTGACGAGAGTCCACATTCGGGTCCGTACAGGTGGGAGCACAACATTAGGACCACATGGCTAGAGAACTGGACATACATCCATGCACCCCGTGCTACCGGAGATTCCTATTAGCGCAACGCCTGCCACGGGTTCCTCCTTCTCGTCTTCGGGACCCTCCTGTTTCCTCATGCCTCGAATCTCATAGACAGGGCAATTGCCTAAGTCATCCTCCAAGCGGTAGAAGGCCGTAGTTATATTGAAGCCCTTGTGGCTGAGACCGTGCGGTCTCTTGACTATGTACTAGAGAATCGACGAGGCATAATGAGGAGGTCCCCGCATCTCCTACAGATTTGGCTTCTCGTACACATCTGACCATTCTATTCATCTCATCCATTTTCATACATCACTGACGACCGCTCTCTTATCAGAAGCCTATTCCATGTGTTTTGACCCGCTGGGCGTAACATTTCCGAGTGGAGGCAGTTTATGGAGGAGCTCACACCAGGATAGTTCTTGTGGGCCGCTCGCTGGAGTCCCAACGGCCCTATGACCATTGGATGTGCCGGGATCGGTGGACTTCCCCTCATTAGCCACTTGGGAAGCACACTGGTCTTCCCTAGCCGAGTGATTAGACAACTCGGCGACTGCAAGACATCCCCACCGAGGCGGACTACACTGCATATCAGTTCATGTGGTCAGACTTATCATCCTCAGTCGTAGAAAGGTTCCTGCGAGTTAGAGAGGTTCGACGGCTATAGGATACTCGCCTCACACAGGACCTCTACTTCCCGGATCACCCTACTGACAAAAAACGAGCCTTTTCCGCTACTTCAACATACGTGGCTCAGTTCTCCTCACATGACCCAGCACCCGTCTCTTGGCCCCGAGCAGCCCCGACTCCGTGGGCACCCCCAACAGCCGCTCCCGAGGCCGAGAGCTCCGCCTAAGCAGCTATGCGTATGGAGCTGCACACTATCAGGGAAGAGTGAGATCGACTCCGCTGCGACCTCGTCGAGACCCGCACAGAGTTTACAGATCAGAAGGTGCTACAACGGGAGTTAGCTCGAGCACGCGTGCTCGAAGAGAGCCTGAATAGGGAGATAGCATGTTTGAGCGCTATGCTGGACCATGCGCGGGCTAAGGCGCGCAAGCTCTCCCATCCTTAGGTTTAGTTCGTCGGCAGCGTCTTTGCCCCGCTCAGACCTACGTAGTGCTCACTTGGCTATCGGGCGTAGTAGAGTGTCAGTTTAATGTTTAGGTTCTCTTTTTCAAATGAACTATCTTTGTAAATTATGAAACTTGAATCAAACCGATGTAATGGCATTAGTGTTTTGAAGTTAATGCATCTCATGTGTCAGCACCCCATTTTGGCTCACCATTCCAAACAACGATATCAGCAATGGTCCATACTATGACTTGAGCAGGAATACAGAAAACGACTCGGCAGAGCAAGAAATCACTATTCATCCTCAAGTCGGCAAAATTGAGCAGAAGACATGCACATGTGACAGAAGGACTCCAGGGGTCACCAAAGGGTAACAGAGTGACTAGAGAGCTCAAAAACGTCCAAAACCGGCATTTCCAATGTACCACATAAACAGTCATATTTTCCGATAGTTCGCTCGACCGTCGGAAGATAGCCAATATTGGACTCCAAAAATCCCCTCCAATGCTAAACAGATGAAAAGTGTCTCCAAACGCATTTCGCAAATCATCTGCTCTACACAGAACAACTTTCTGTATACGGACAACTTTTCAGTAAAAGTCCAAAAATGCTGGTTTCTTGGAGAAAAATTAATTCCAAATATCGGATGCGGCCATGCCCCACAATCATACAGAGCACGAGCAGTGCTTCAGATTGTCTTTTGGAAGCCATACAGACACCCTGAATGACTTCCGAGAGACAAAACAAGCATACCCCTCTTCGGAAGAGCATAACCGCAGACTGGTCTGACGGAATTACGACAAACGAAGTTCACACTACATTGCCCTGAAAACTCCAGCGGACATTCGCAATTGGGCAAAACAGACAGCAAAACCCTTCACGGTTTCCCGAGTAACCTCCGAGGAGCACAAAAGGCTATTTTCAGTGAAAATCCATAGTCGGAGGTCCTCTTTGGGGAAACTTGATGTCGGATGCTTACCTTGCACAATGCTAGCCTTCTCAAGGCTCAATATGGAATCGTCGGAATGAATCACACAACTCATCCAGATCTCTCGAGCAGTGCCTTAAGGGTCTCAGATGCACTTTTCATATCCTTAAAGGCTCAATCTTGGCCAACAGAGATCACAGTGATCTCCGGATCGCCCAAGAAACTCAGAAAACAATCTGAGAAATCCAGTTTCGGCCTCCTAGGACATCTCCGGCTTCATATTTGCATTTACCGGCTTAAGGATCAAGTGCCCACGTAATTTGACAATTTATGTCAAAATGACCGACGTGGGATGCAGATAGAAGATATGCTGTCAGAAATGGGTAACCTCACTCTGAATGCACAAAAGGAGCAAAACCGGCTTCCGAGCCTCAAACAGACATTTGGCAATTTCTCACGGAAAATGCCAATCTTGGACTCATTAAATCCGTTTCCTTGCGTATATCGATAATTCAACATTCAGTTCGAACCACGAGTTTCGAATGCAAGATCAATCGAGATTTTTCCCGGTTTCTCCTCTTCAGTCGTGGGACCCACGGGCTGCCCAAGATGAGTCACCCTTTTACTTTTGAAGCTTCTTCTTCTTCTTCAATGCAAGAAGCCAACTTGTACTCTTGCATGAAAATATCCAAGAAGTTTGAAGACAACACTCAGGCCTTCATCAATGCTTATCAATACTTTTTGCTCTTCCACATGAAGGATACTTGGCTCACATTCACCTTCATCCTCATTAAGTGGCCGAAATTTGCTAAGCATGGGGGTTAAGAGCACTTGTTTTTGCTAATTGTGTCATTAGCTTTGCCTATAAATTGCCCAAAGTGATTAAGTTAATCACTTCTCTTCTTGCAAACTCTCTCCAAGCATTCTCCCTCTAGAAAACCTCTCAAACTCCATAGCCAAGAACACCCAAGAATCAGCAAGCTTCAGCTTTGAAAAACTGAAAAGAAAACATCGAGCAAAACTCGAAGTTCTTAAGTCAGAAGCCGGTGTTCATCATCCTGACTTAACTTAAAAAAATTCTCAAACTCCATGGATCACATGTTTTGGACCCAAGGAGTTCATTTATGAACTTAGATTTTTGATTTGAAGTCATTTGCTCATCATTTCAGGTCAATTAGTGCATTTCGGGTGAAAATCGTCATTCTCGCGCGCCACCCGCGCGCACGCCGTGCGCCTGCGTGCCTGACGCCTCCCGCGCGCCTCCCGTGCACTCCAGCCGCACGCCCCGTGCGCCTAGCTCCCCGAACGTGCATGCCCTTGCACCTGAGCACTCTTCCAAGCGTTCAACCGAGTCACCCGACACTCGAACACTTCCACTACTCTTTCCTCGTATCCCGAGGCAAGGTATAACATTCTCGACTTAGAGAAGTTAGAACCTTTTACGTTATTTGCATGGCTATGGAGTATTATGGTGTTTTATGCATGTTTAACTTGCAAGACTTAATTTTTATACACTTTTATGTTATGTTATGCATGTTTACCACCTTATAACTTGCTAGCATGTCAGAAAAAGTTTTGGATCGTCGTTCGAAAGACCATCCCGACCCGGAAATGGCAAGCAAGCTCTCGGCCAAGTCTCTAAATGGGATGGCCGAGACTTAACTTGCCCTTTTCGGGTTAAGATTGGTCTCCTTAGCCGATCCAAGTTAGTTTTCGAGTTTATTTTGTTGTTCTTGCATGCATGAAGCCGGTATTATTTTGTCGATTCCTTAAATAACACGCTTGTGCATGTTTACATGTTTGAATGAGTCGTTCAAATCATAATAATACCAGATTTTGTAAAAAGAAACGTGTTATTCTTTGTGTATGATGTTTGAGCATGCGAAAATCAATTAAAACTGAGGCAATGAAACCACTTGTGACTCGAATCAAGCCATAAAAGTTTTCGGCCATCCTCGAGAGATGAGGCCAAGAGCCTCTTGGCTTTTCTCGGATCAAGAATGGTTTCCTTATCTCGAGTTTAATTCGTTTCTCGGATTGTGTGAAGTTGTAAATTCGATATCTTCACGATTCCCATGTTAGAACATCGTTTAAAACCCTTTATTTTTTAAACAAACATGCATGGGTTGGTGTATCGAGAACTCATTCGGATCCATTCGGTTGTAAGGGTATTGTCGGTTATTTAACCGAATTATCCTTGATCATTATGGATTCGTTTTGGTCGTCGAATCACGAATCGTTTTCATAGTTAATGCATTCGGCAATAACCTTAAGCATTAATTCCACGAACGGGTTAATCGGGACGTTCACACGGTTAATTCATTTAATTTGAACAACTTTGCACGAATTGGACATTAATTTGTAACTCGCGTCGATGAATTACAAAACAGTGTTAATGCCCTTTTCAAAACCCTCATACTTTCAAATCCGTATTGTGTTGTTTCCCTTTTTCTGAAAATAAATTTTCAAATCAAGGGCAAGAACATCATTTAGTGATTTGGCGACATCCTAGTGCAGTTTAAGGTGTCAGTTGGGTATTCTCTATCAAAAATACAATTACCTGACCAATCATTTCACTCGACTTAACCAAATGCTAGAAAATGGTTAGATGGAACTCTAGGTTCCAAATCTAGAGTCAAAACACGAGTTGGGTTAATTCAGTGGTAATTCAGTGTCACAACACCAAATCATTATAAAAGCAATTCACACACACGAAACTTGACTACGGACCTCGATTTGTCAAGTTCTCAAAACAAAGCCGAATGCATAATGTTTTGCATGATTCTTTGCTTAGCATATGGCATTTGCTTGCAAAAACACCCTTAGGTTAATAAACTTGCTAATCCACGTACATTCGGTGAATACAAACACATTATCTGTTATTTTACCTGCTGCTTGTTATCTTTCCACACTTGTTTGCCATGCGGGTCGAGCCTGATCCCTAGGCCGAATAATATTAGGGTTCAACGCCCTAATCATCGATCACAGGGTCAACACCCAATTAACACTCACAGGGTCCAACGCTCTATTTAGTGAGAGCATGCATTGAATTTCAGTTTTTTGGTGTTTCCCTAAATTCACGGTGAGTTAGAGTGGAATAATAACCGAACGCAAGTCAACTGGAATTCGGCCATTTGTAATTTGTATTTATTTTTTTCGAGAGCATTGTAAGGACTTTTATTCTGCACATTCATTCTGTAAGAATTCCAGTCGGTAAACGAACGGTCCGAGAGTCGAATTAATCGAATCGGTATAATGTTTGCCCTAAGAAAAGTAATCCCAAGAACTCGCGGTTCTGGTTCACGAAGGGATTCAACCTCCATGGTTCGATGAACTGTAACGCAAGATTGTGAACCAATTCCCCAACACACGGGTTTACTTCTCTCTCGGCTTCTCCACCGACATCGTTTAGTTCACTGAATCTCCAGTGTCAAAACGTGCGATCCGAGTGCAACTTAATCCACTCGGTAAATAATAAAACATGCAAGCCTAGCAAATCAGAGTACCGAAAGGGCGTGCGGGATATAGGCTCGCAAGTAACATGAACCCCCGAACACGGACTTTCCAGTTCCGTACAGACCAATGCCTTAACAACAACTAGGTGTTCCTTACCCCTAGACCCCGGGTAACTTGTCCGCCCTCGACCTACGGGTCGTAAAATGATAAGTGGCGACTCCTTCTCTCACGCGTGTCCGTCACGCGTCCCCACGGGAAGGTGGACACTCCCAAGCCGCGTGATCCAAAAGCACGCATGCGGACCCCGACAAAAGTCCACATTCGGGTCCGTACAGCTGCATTCTATTCATTTAATTATTTACTTAGCACTTTTAAATTTAGCCGGCTTTCTATTACAACCGCACTTACACATTTGTAGATACAGGTAATCCCAACTGGTAACGCCATATCACTATAACACTTGCTCGCGAGCTAGAATGGCCAAGGAGCACTAACCTGCAATTCCCGAGCAGGATACTACACCGACTCTAACCTATTCTCAACCACCCACAACGCGTGCCCCTCCACCACCGCCAACTCCAGCAAGCGTGCCGATGGCATACTTAGGCGCTCCATCTATGCACTTCCCACCACTGACATTTTCGGGCGAGCTCCCAGCACTTTCAGGGGCATCTTTACTGCAGGCCCCACCGCTCGCAGCTCTAGCATCATCATCCAACACTAGCGAATCCGCGCGTATCGCTGTGCTTGAGGGAGCACTCATTCAAATGACTACTAAAATGGCCGAATTTATGGCCATGTTCAGAGATTAAAACTGCACCTCCTCGAATGTCACCCCTTTTCCACGGTACAGGCCAACGGTTGATCCAAACCCAGGGGTCCCGCCGACCTTTGCTTCGGAGAGCGAAGAGGCGCCTGCTCCAGCAATGACACACGCACCGGCGATCCACCCGGTCAGTGACCCTCTACCGCCTGCCCCAATGGCTGTTCCTCTGCTGCAGGTCGCTTTCCTATCAGTAGAATCAGCTATGCACGCACCACCGTCGCTATCCATGCCAGTCCCACCTCCAGTCTCCACAATTCCGCAGCCAATGGTCTCCCCGATGACAAGCTCCCACGCTCCCGCTCGCACTGCGGAGCCTTTCCCTTTCCCAACTCCACAACCCCATATAAGCTTTTCCTACCAAGCTCCACCGCCTCTAAATATTCATCTCCTTGAACCGAGAACCCCTACTTAGGCAACCGCTACAGCTCCATTGACAAATTTTATCCCCGAGATGGAGATAGAGCATGAGCGAAGATTGAAAAAGATGGAACAGACCATTAGGGCCCTTCAAGTAGGCAGTTCCTATCTTGATTATGGTGACGTCAACTAGAATCTATTCCCGGGCATGCAGCTACTTCCGAAGAGTAAGATCCTAGATTTCAAGAGATATGATGGGACCAAGGACCCGCGGCACCACTTACGCCATTATCAAAGCAAAATGTTGCAGTATTGGGATTATGAGGAGTTCGTCATCCAAACGTTTCAGGACAGTCTCACAGGATCGACACTTGACTGGTTCATGACGCTAAAAACTGCCGACATTCCCACATGGACGGATCTCTCTTAGAAATTCCTTGACTAGTACAGGTATTGCGCAGAGACACCCCTATCCTCTTGGATCTCAGCACGATGGAGATAAAGGAGGGTCAGACCTTCGAGGCATACGCAGCGAAGTGGCGAGGAAAGGCAGCGAAGCACAACCCTCTGATTAGTGAGAAACAACAGGTCCAACTGTTTCATTCTACGCTCAAGGGTGTGTATTACTTTCACCTTTTGTCTCACGCCTCCTCGTTTTCCGAGCTGATCGAGGCCGGGAAAAAGCTCGATATAGGCATCAAGCTGGGGAGAATCGAGGGTCCGGCTAGGAAGAAAGAAGGAGAAGCATCGAATAAGCACACTGCTAGAATGTCCAGAATGGGTAAAGATGTGACTGTTAGCGCTGTCAACCCGAGACGTCAACCCCGCAATAGTACACGGTGAGTCACATGCCTGCACCATCAACCTCTTAAGCACATACACAACCCGTGCATTACCAGCAGCCCTACCAAGTCTAACAGGCCTAGCACCCGACGCTGCCGACTATTATTCAGCCGCCACCCCCGTAACAACACACCCCTGCTCAAGCCCAGCAAAGCAGAGCCTCGGCTTTGAGACCTCCTCAGCCGGCGCAGCGGGCTCCAACTTAGCAGGTTCGGTAGGGCGGTGCCGCCCAACCACGCCAACGCAAGCACTTTACATCCTTGCCGGCTACTCCTTCCCACATATATTGGCAGCTTCTCACAAGCGGCAAGATTCGGCCGGAGGCGCTCGGTCCCAACTTTGACCCAACAGTGCAGAACCAAAGCATCCACTGTGAGTTCCATCAAGGTGCTCTTGGCCACACTCTTGAAAATTGTTGGAGATTATGAGAGAAGATCCAAGAGATGATTAATGCAAAGGAGATGTCCTTCAATGAAGTGAAGTCGCCAAACGTGTGCGCAACCCCCCCCCCCCCCTCCTGATCATGGGTTGAGCTCAGGACCCACCATTCAACATTATCAGTGTATGCGCCATTGGGGAGGAGGACGTACAGGAATCCCCGATCCCATTTGTTATCGAATATGTCCCGACGGAAGTTGTAGTTGTCTGCCCACATTTCACTTCTCGCCCTGCTTTTGAGTTTCAAACCGTATCGGGAGGCTCTGATGAAGGTCTTCACTACCGCACAAGTCCCGAAGGAGACCGCCCCAAAATAGGATTGAGGAGACTATAAACTCCATCTTCTCCAATCAGATTTCCTTCGTCGAGGATGAGCTTCCCTCCGAGGGTTACGGGCATTCGTGGGCATTGCACATTATTTGCAAGTGCAACAACCACATAGTCGGTCGGGTCATGATCGACAACGGCTCCGCTCTCAACGTTTGCCCCATCTCCACATTGAAGTAGATGAATGTGGACATGAATCGCATTTGTGCGAGCAAAACAACAGTTCGAGCCTTTGATGGCTTAAGGAGGGAAGTGAATGGAGAAATCAACCTCCTAATTGACGTGGGTCCTTGCTCGTTCTGTGACACCTTCCAAACCCTCAATATCCCCAACGCCTTTAGCCTTTTGTTCAGGAGGCCCTGGATTCACGCCGCCGGCGCTGTCCCTTCGTCGTTGCATCAAAAACTCAAATTCTTTGTCGAGGACAAGCTCATCACTATCAACGGTGAAGAAGATTACACGATCTACAAGGAGACAACTGTCCCTTATATTAGCATTGGGGAAGACTAGAACATCCCCTTCCACTCCTTTGACATAATCTCTATGACCCAAGACTACGGATAAGTTGGCCCATCTCAGGCCGATCGCATGATAGGAAAGGTTTTGTTGAGGAGCAACTACGTCCCCATAATTAGGCTCACTTGCACAGGGGATCAACCGCTTCATCGAAGTAGAGGAGTATCGGAATAGGAGGGGACTCGGTTTTCCCTCCTCCTGTCATGAGATAGTATAGGATCACCGATGCAGGCACCTCCACCGTCTCGCCGCATACTATGGGAGGCTTTCCATGGGCATCCCAGTACCGCCTCTCTCGTGGTTTTTCCCAAGACCTTCGCATGTCACCGGGGGTACCTCTATCAGTCCACCCCTTAAAGCGGATGACTCATCTTTGAATACAACTGAAGCGTCTTTTGCACTACCAGCCATCTACGCCGTCACAGCGGAGACAACTTAAGGGATCCATATCCGCCTCACGCAAGACGATGAGGAAATTAGCAATTGGACCTCAGTCTCGCGCTACTCGACCGTGGTTGCCGATGTGTAAGACGGTCTCTGTATATAACGCTTCCCGCATGTCGGCAATGCCATAAGTCACATGACGGAAGATGGGTTTTTGTTGTGGCTTGTTAATAGAATCCCTACATGCATTTTGAATTTCTGTGACTAAAGTTTCTCTCTTGTATACTCACTTCCAACACTTTAATTTCTAAAACAATTCGCTTCCATTGCCAGGCTCCCATCGAATCCAAATCACGGATGCAACAATTCGAATTCATCTGAAACACGTCTCGGAAAGCCCCTATCCATATACTTCGGGGAAGGATTTAACTAGGATGGTCGCGTGCCCGAGATAGAAAGAGTTTGCAACTGTCAGCATCCCATTTTGGCTCACCATTCCAAACAACGATATTAGCAATGATCCAAGCCACGACTTGAGCAGAACACAGAAAACGGCTCGGCAGAGCAAGAAATCACTATTCATCCTCAAGTTGGTAAAATTGAGCAAATGACCCATGGACATGACAGAAGGACTCTATGGGTCACCAAAGGGCAACAGAGCGACCAGAGAGCTCAACAATGTCCAAAACCGGCATTTTCAGTGTACTACACGGACGGTACTATTTTCCGATAGTTTGCTCAGTCGTCGGAAGATAGTAAATATTGGACTCCAAAAATCCACATCAGTGCCAAAAAGATGGAAAATGTCTTCAAAGGCATTTTGCAAATCATCTGCTCTATACAGAACAATTTTCTGTATACAGACAACTTTTCAGTGGAAGTCCAAAAATGTCGGTTTCCCAGAGGAAAGTTAATGCCAAATATCAGACGCGGCCATGCCCCATCAGCACACTGAGCATGAATAATGCTTCAGATTGTCTCTTGGAAGTCACACAAACACTTCAAATGACTTCCGAACGGCAAAACAAGCATATCCCTCTTCAGAAGAGCATAATCGGAGAATGGTCTGATGGAATTACGGCAAACGAAGTTCATACCGCATTGCCCAGAAAACTCTACCAGACATTCACAATTGGACAAAACAGACAGCAAAACCCTTCGCGGTTTCCCGAGTAACCTCCGAAGAGCGGAAATGACCATTTTCAGTGGAAATCCATATCCGGAGGTCCTCTTTGGGGAAACTAGACGCCGAATGCTTACGTTACACAATGCTAGCCTCCTCAAGGCTCAATGCGGAATCGTCGGAATAAATCACTCGACTCATCTAGATCTCCCGAACAGTGCTTTAGAGGTCTCAGATACACTCTTCAAGTCCTTGGAGGTCTGACCTTGACGAACAGAGATTACAGTAATCTTTGGAGTGCCTAAGCAACTCAGAAGTCATCCTGAGAAAACCAGTTTCGACCTCCTAGGACGTCTCCGGCCCCACGTTAGCATTACCGGCTTAAGGGATGATTGTTCACGTGGTCTGACAACTTATGTCAAAATGACCAACGGGAGATGCAGATACGAGATATGCTGTCAGAAGCGGACAACTTCGCCCTGATCACTTGCAATGGGCAAAATCGGCTTCCGAGCCTCACACACATCCGGGACATTTCTCAATGGAAAATTCAATCTCGGGCTCATTAACTCCGTTTTCACGCGCATACCGACAATTCGACGTTCAATTCGAACCACGAACTTCGAATACGCGACCAATCGAGACCCGAGTCTTTTCTCGGTTTCTCCTCACAAGCCGCGGGACCCACGGGCTGCCCAAGGGCAACCGCCCTTTGCCCCAAAGTTTTCGGCCTTTTCCTCTTCCTCCCTTGCCCTCACCTAGCCCAAAATATCTTTGGTCTTTCTAGTCAACACTCAAGCCATTAACTCCACCTCCATTAATGCTTCTTGGCTCTTCCTCATCAAGATACATGGAGGACATTCATCCTCATCTCCATTAGGGCAACCGACTTTTGCTAATGAGGCCCATAATGGTGCTTTGTTTTGCTTAATTGCTCATTAGCTTCACATATATATTGCCTACTTGTCATTAAGCTAATCACTCATGAAGCACACATGATCTTGCTAGTTTCTCCCTCTAGAAAATGCTCTCAACTTCTTAGGAACCAGCAGCAAGCAAAGAACTTCATGAAAACCAAGATCCATAGCGGGCACTATTCCGACTTATATCCAAAATTCTTCAAACTTCATAGACATGATCTTGCTTAATTGCTCATTAGCTTCACATATATATTGCCTACTTGTCATTAAGCTAATCACTCATGAAGCACACATGATCTTGCTAGTTTCTCCCTCTAGAAAATGCTCTCAACTTCTTAGGAACCAGCAGCAAGCAAAGAACTTCATGAAAACCAAGATCCATAGCGGGCACTATTCCGACTTATATCCAAAATTCTTCAAACTTCATAGACGACATGTTTCGGACCCAAGGATTCCATTTCTGAACCCAGTTTTTTAGTTTGGAGTCGTTTGCTCATCGTTTTGGTCGTTTCGGGTGAAGTTGGAGCTCTCGGGTGAACAGTGACGCGTCACCAGCGTCACCAGCATCCGTCACCGAGCGTCACCGAGCGCAACCCGCGTCCGTCACCGAGCGTTACAGAGCACAACCCGCGTCCGTCACCGAGCGTCACCAGCGTCTGTCACCGAGCACCCCAGCGTTCGTCACCCAGCGTCACCAACGTCCGTCACCAGCGTCCGTCACCAGCGTCACCGAGCGCAACCCGCGTTCGTCACCGAGCGTCACCAGCGTCTGTCATCGAGCGCGCCCGTGCCCGTCACCAGCACCCGTCATCAGCGCCTGTCACCGAGCTCCCCAGCGTCCGTCATCGAGCACGCCCGTGCCTGTCATCCAGCACGCCCGTGCCCGTCACCAGCGCCACCCGCGCCCACCAGCACGCCCGTGCCCGTCACCAGTGCCACCCGCGCCCGTCACCAGTACGCCCGTGCCCGTCACCAGCGCCACCCCCGCCCATCACCCAGCGTGTCCGTGCCCGTCACCAGCACGCCCGTGTCCGTCACCCAGCGCGTTCGTGCCCGTCATCAGCACGCCCGTGCTCGTCACCAGCGCCGCCCGTGCCCGTCACCGAGCGCCACCAGTGCCCGTCATCGAGCACGCCCGTGCCCACCAGCGCCCGTCACCGTGCTTGCCCGCGCTCGTGCACGTCCACCCTTGCACCCGAATACCCTTTTAAGGGTTCCACCGAGTCACCCGACTCTCAAACACTTCCCCGACTCTTTCCTCGTATTCCGAGGCTAGGTAAAACATTTTCGACTTAGAGGAGTTAGGGCTTTTTATATTTTTGCATGGCTATGGAGTATTATGGTGTTTCATGTATGTTTCACTTGCAAGATTTAATTTTTATACAATTTTATGTTATATTATGCATGTGCACTATCTTATGACTTGCTACCATGTCGGAAAAGGGCTTGGATCATCGTAAAGAAGACTATCCCGACCCGACTATGGCAAATTAATTCTCGGCCAACTCTCTAAATGAGAGGGTTGAGACTTAAATTGCTCTTTTCGGGTTAAGATCGGTCTCCTTAGCCTATTCAAGTTAGTTTCCGAGTTTGTTTTATCATTATTGCATGCATGAAGCCGGTGTTATTTTATCCTTTTCCTTAATTAACACGTTTGTGAATATTTGTATGTTTAAATGAGCTAAACAAATCGTGATAGCGCCGGCTTTTGTTAAAAAGGAGTGCTATTTATCACGGTTGATGTTTGAGCATGCGAAAAATAATTAAACCACGATTAGGAAATCATTTGTGACTCGGATAGAGCCATGAGAACCTTCGGCCACCTTTCATAAGATGAAGCCGAGGGCTTCTTGGCCTTCCTTGGGTCAAGAATGAGTTCCTTATCTCAAGTTTAATTCGTTGATCGGATGGTGTGAATTTTTACTTCAATGTCTTTACGATTCCTATGTTAAAGTATCATGTAAAGACTCTTTTAAACGAAGCATGCATGGATTCGAGTATCGATGACTCATTCGGATCCATTCGGTTACGAGGGTAGTTTCGGTCATTGGACCAAATTATCCTCGATCCTTATGGAATCGTCTTGGTCGTCGAATCACGAATCGTTTTCACAATTAATGCATTTGGCACAACCCTTAAGCATTAATTCCACAAACGGGTTAATCGGGACGCTCACATGATTAAACCCACTTCACACTGATAAAGTTTACCCGAATTGGACATTAACTGATAACTCGCGTCGACGAGTCGTCAAAGGATGTTGGTGCCCTTTTCAAACTTATCAATTTCAAAACCCAAAACACGCGGTCCGATATAGCATGGACGTCTAAAAAGGGCTTTGTGTCTCAACTTGAGTTTTTACCTGATTCTAGGTAGCTTAGGTCACGATACAGAAGATCTTTCTAGATCACTTCCGGGTAGATCGACCGGTTCCTTGGCTTTTCCGGGGTTCTTGCACAACCCTGGACGATCCAGGGATTTGGTTGACACCGGCTACAGGCCGAGGTGGCCCGCACTGCGATGTTTTCCCCTTTTCTGAGAACAATTTTCAAATAAAGGGCAAAATCGTCTTTTCACAATTCAGCGACACCCTTAGGGTTAGCATAACAGAAACACTACAGTACGGGATAAGAATGGGCTACATGTTCAGGTGCAGGTTCATCTGCATAGCCTTTTCTTATCTAACTGATGAGTTTCTGTTATCCTAACATAGACTCGGGTCACTAGAATGGTTATCTCTGTCAGAAAACATGCGAAATGCCGATTAACCTTTCACTCGACCTAACCAAAAACTAGATAATGGTTAGGAAGAATTCTAGATTCCAAATCTAGAGTCAAAACACGAGTTTGGTTAATTCAGTGGTAATTCAGTGTCACAATACAGAACAACTATAAAAGCAATCCACACACCTGAGATTTGACTCTCTTTGTCAAGTTCTCAAAACAAAGCCGAATGCTAAAACGTTGGCACATGTCTGATTGTTTAGCATATAGCATTTGCTTGCAAAAACACCCCTGGGTTAATAATCTGTTAATTCACGTAAACACGACAATAACAAACACTTTGTCTGTTATTAACATGTTGCGTGTTATTTTTCCGCACCTGTTTGCCATGCGGGTCGAGCTTGATCCCTAGGCCGAATAATATTAGGGTTCAACGCCCTAATCATCGAGCACAAGGTCCAACACCCTAATCAACACTCACAGGGTCCAACGCCCTATTCAGCGAGAGCGTCCATTGAATTTCAGTTCTTCGGTCTTTTCCCTAAACTCACGGTGAGTTAGAGTGGAATAATAACCGAACGCGAAACGACTGGAATTCGACCCTTTTGTAATTTGTATTTATTGTTTTGAGAGCATTGTAAGGATTCTATTTGGTATATTTATTCTGTAAGAATTCCAGTCGGTGAGCGAACGGTCCGAGAGTCGAATTAATCGAATCGGTTTAATGCTTGCCCAGACACAAGTAAATCCAAGATTTCGCGGTTCTGGTTCACGCAGGGATTCAACCTTCATGGTTCGATGAACTGTAACGCAAAATTGTGAACCAATTCCCCGACATATAGGTTTACTTCTCTCTCGGCTTCTCAACCGACATCGTTTAATTCATCGAGTTTACGGTGTCAAAACGTGCGAGCCGAACGCAACTTAATTCACGCGGTAAATAATAAAACATGCAAGCCTAGCAAACCAGAGTACCGAAAGGGCGTGCGGGATATAGGCCCGCACGTAACATGAACCCCCGAACACGGACTTGCCGGTTCCGCACAGATCAATGCCTTAACAACAAACTAGGTGTTCCATACCCCTAGACCCGGGTAACTTATCCGCCCTCGACCTTCGGGTCGTAAAATGATAAGTGGCGACTCCTTCTCTCAAGCGTGTCCGACGCGCGTCGCCACGGGAAGGTGGACGTTCCGACCAAGCCACGCGATCCAAAAGCGCGCAATGCGGGCCCTGACGAGAGTCCACATTCGGGTCCGTACAGCTTGGCGACTCCACTGGGGACATACTTAGTGGGTTCGGGCTCGATCCCGTTTGCTTGCCTGCATGTTCATTTACCGCTTCCTGCAATTTTCTGCTTATCTACTTTATGCACCTTTACTTTCTGCACTTGCATTACATCATTCTAGTGGATTTAGGTACCTCGCCTGAAATCCCACGGGCGCCGATTTAGGAAGCTAGGTTAGTCAGAGGTTCCGAGTAAGGGAACGGATCGAGTCTGCTCCGCCACCGAACCGGCCCCCAAAGATCCTCGCTCGATTTTAAGGAATTAACGCCCTTGAATCGAGAGCCCCCATCCCTAGTTAGTGGTTTTCCCAGTAGAACACTGAAACCATGCATAAACAGGGACCGTCATGCTGGACCAAAAATAACCTTCACGCCGCCAACCGACCCAAAAGTTGAGTCTTTGAGTCGGCTCGTAGTTTTTTCTTTTAGGCGAGCCTTTTGTTGTTTTCACTAAAGGAGTGTTGTATAATGTAAAGAACTCGTGCTATAATTTATTTTCTGCACCTGCATGCATATTTTCAAAACAAACTAGGACATTGCATCAGTTTGTTTATAAACATTAAACCAATATCTTATCCATTTAGGTAAGAATGGATCGCCCGCGTCCCTGTCCTAGGCTGGATATCATCATCACACCGTCTGCGGACATTACTCGCCTTTGGAACATATTCCGCCCAGTAGACCGTGCATTCCTCCGGCTCTTCATAGGAGACCTACCATTACTCGCCGATTCTCCCATTGATTGGACCCTACTCAGAACTGCTATTAGTTTTTGGGACACTCAGCGAGCCGTTTTCAGCTTTCATGGGACAGAGTTAGCCCCTACAGTAGAAGAATATGCGACACTTCTTCAGCTGTCTACACCGATTCATGACATCGTGGTGCCTAACCAGTTTGCCACGATACAGAACAGACTAGCCATCCTTTTAGGTCTCCGCAACGAAGAAGTTCATTGCGAGCTGCAGTATGGAGGGGAGCACAGCATTAGGACCACATGGCTCATAGATTTCATACAGACCCGTGCTCTGAATGCCACGGGAGAGTCTTATCAGCGGGACGCTTGTCACGGGTTTCTTTTACTCATCTTCGGGACTATGCTATTCCCGTACTCGTCGAACCTCACAGACGGGGCACTTGCTCAGGTCATCCTCCAAGTGGTAGGAGGCCATAGTTATGTGGAAGCCGTTTTGGCTGAGACCATTCGGTCTCTTGACTATGTACGAGAGAATCGACGGGGCAGGATGAGAGGATCTCCACATCTGCTTCAGATCTGGCTTCTAGCACACATTAGACCGTTCGGCTTATCTCATCCTTTTTCATGTGTCACCGACGAGCGATCACTCATCGCTCGTTTACTTCATGTGTTTCGACCCTCCGACCGTAACTACACCGACTGGATGCAGTTTATGGAGGAGCTCACCCCAGCACAGTTTTTATGGACTACACGTTGGAATCCTGGCGGTCCCATGATCATGGGATGTCCTTCGATTATAGGACTTCCCTTAATCAGTCATTTAGGGAGCACACTTATCTTTCCATCCGAGTCATCAGACAACTCGGTGGGCTACAAGATATTCCTATAGAAGCAGATCGCACTTCACACCGCTTCAGGTGGGCAAACACCACAATTTCACTCCCGGATAGGATTCTACAGGTTAGAGAGGTCCGATGCTTATGGAGCACGCGCATCGTCCAGGAACTGTACTTCCCAGAGCATCCCACTGACGAGGAGCGAGCTTTCGCAGCTACAGCAGCGTATGTGATGCAGTTCCATCCATATGGATTCGCACCTGTTCGTCGGCTACGCATGCCACAGATGCTGCCGACATCGCACGCAGACATTTCAGATGCAGAGAGCTCAGTCCAAGGAGTCGTGCGCACAGAGCTGCAGGTTATTAGGGCAGAACGAGATCGTCTTCGCTGTGAGCTAGTGGATATTCGTGCAGAACTCACTGATCACAGAGAGCTTCAGAGCGAGTTGGTTCAAACTCGTGCACGCGTAGCCGGCCAAGACAGGGAAATAGCGCGTTTGAACGCTACGCTGGATCGAGCGCAGGCAAGAGCGCGCAGGATCTCCCACCCTTGAGCTCATTTGCTGAGCGTTTTTGCCTGTACAGAACCCGCGTAGCGCTCACTCAGCTACGGGTCGTAACAGTTGGCGGTTTAATGTTTATGTTTCCTTTTGAATAGACTGCCTTTGTAAATTATGAAACGTGAATCAAGCTGATGTAATGGCATTAGTATTTTTTTTAAACTCATACATCTCACGCATTTATATATTGTCATTTACATCTCGAAGATGGTTAACACACAACAATTGCACTTACACACTTACACATATATAGGTACTAACAACTGGCGTCGCATCGATACCCTACTCGGGCACGCGGAAAAATGGCCGAAGAGCAACAACCTGTTATCTCGGAGCAAGACGCGCCACCGATGCCTGCACAGTCCATTCCGGAAGACACACGCGTGATATCATCTCCAGCATCTACAGCGTATTCCGGTGCTATTCCAACGCATTTCCCTTCTCCTGCACAGGCGTCATCCAATGTTGTCGATCCCGTGCGTTTTGCTGCACTTGAAGGGGTCGTTAATCAGTTGGCTGCCAACATGAACACCAATATGACAGAGCTCGTGGCTATGCTTTGGGATCAAAACCGAGCTTCCTCAAGCCATACTCCGCCTCCTGAACGCAGGACAACTGTTCATCGGAATCCGATCGACCCTCCTATTTATGTGACTGATAGCGAAGATATGTCTTTTCCAACAGTGACATATGTGCCGACAATCAGCCCAGTCAGTGATCCTATGCCACCACCACCGGCTCCGACATCAGTGCCATTTCCACCCGCGGCATTCCTATCAACAGATCCCGCAATGATCACTTTGCCGCCGCTCACCATACCTACTCAATCTCCCATTTACACCGTTCCACCACCGACGGTTCCTCCAGTCGCGATCACGCAAATCCCTGCTCCTGCTTCGGAACCTTTTTCCTTCCAAGCTCCACAAACCCAAATGAGCTTCTCCTACCAAACTCCACCGCCTCTAAATATTCCTCCCACTGAGCCTGACACACCTACTCATGCCGCACCTGCAGTTCTACCGACGAACATTCCTCCTGAAAATGAACAGGAGAAAAGAATGAAGAGAATGGAGGAAACCATTCGAACCCTCCAAGCAGGCACGTCCCGTCATGACTTCGGTGACAGTGACTGGAATCTCTTTCCAGGCATGTTGTTACCCCCTAAGATCAAAATTCCAGATTTTAAGAGGTACGATGGGACCAAAGACCCTCGGCATCATCTCCGTCACTACCATAGCAAAATGCTTCCGTATTGGGATTACGAGGAATTTGTCGTCCAGACTTTCCAAGACAGTCTTACGGGATCAGCGCTAGATTGGTTTATGACCCTGAAAGCCGGCGACATCCCTACATGGACAGATCTTTCTCAGAAATTCCTCGACCAATACCGATTCTGTGCAGAGACACCTCCTACTCTTCTTGATCTTAGCATGGCAGAGATGAAAGAAAGTCAAACTTTCGAAGCATACGCAACGGAATGGAGGGGAAAAGCGGCAAAGCACATACCTCCAATCACTGAGCGTCAGCAAGTTCAACTGTTTCATTCTACGCTCAGAGGCGCGTATTACTCACATCTCCTGGCTCATACTTCCTCTTTCTCAGACCTGATTGAGGCAGGAAAGAAGTTGGATATGGGAGTTAAGCTAGGAAGAATTGAAGATCCGGCAAGGAAGAAAGACGGAGAGACACCGAAGAAACAAACTGCCGGAACATCCAGAAGAGGCAAAGACGCGACTATTGGCATCGTCAATTCTGGACATCAAGCTCCACACCCAATGTCGGTGGACTACACCCCTGCATTACCGACTTCTCAGCCATATGCGCATCCCGTGCAGTATGTGCAACCTCATCAAACGCCGCAAGCTTATTTCTCAACCCCGCCCACTGTTATCCAGTCGCAACCTCCGCAACCGTACCCTCCTGTTCAAGTTCAACAAGCTAGACCCCCGGCTTCGAGACCTCCTCAGCCGGCTCAACGTGTCCCAGCTCCTAGAACTCAACAAGACAGTGCTGCTCAACCGCGTTCACGCAAGCAATACACCAATTTACCGGCTCCTCCCTCTCACATATTCAGACAGCTCCTTGCAGGCGACAAGATCAAAACAGAAGCACCAAATTCCCGTTTCGATCCGTCCATGCATAACCAGAATCTTCGATGCGAATTTCATCAGGGTGCTCCTGGTCATACCCTGGATACTTGTTGGAGACTCCGGGATAAAATTCAGGAGATGATTGATGCAAGACAAATCTCCTTTAATGAGGTGAAGCCGCCGAATGTCCGTGCAAATCCTCTTCCTGATCATGGATCAGGTTCAGGACCTTCTGTGAACATGATTAGCATTGCTGCTATTGAGGAGGAAGAAGACGCGCAAAAGGCCTCAACTCCATTTGCCATTAACTATGCTCCAGTAGAAGTCGCATTCGCTCCCGTCCCGTTCGTTATAGAAGTTCCTGCAAAGGAGCCTTATCACGATAGTCGAGTTCCCTGGACATATGAGAGCGAGGTTGCCAGTGCAGAACTGGAGATGAGCGCGATGGGAATCACGCGTTCGGGACGGGTTTATCAGGGTCCAGAGCCTGTTGACAAAGGAAAGGCTCCCGCTACTGAGTTCTCAATCGCTCCAAAAGCCGTGTCATTCTCTACAAAGAAGGTCACCGATCAAGAAGCCGAAGATTTCATGAAGGTGATCAAAGCAAGCGAATACAAAGTGGTCGAGCAAATGAGCAAGTCACCAGCTCATATATCGTTGCTCGCATTGCTTTTAAACTCCGAACCTCATCGGAACGCTTTGCTGAAAGTTCTCACTGCGGCACAAGTCCCGAAAGATACTGCACCGAATAGAATCGAGGAGACGGTGAATTCTATTTTCTCGAATCAGATTTCCTTTTCGGAAGACGAAATTCCCACGGAAGGACAAGGACACTTGCGGGCATTGCACATAGTTTGCAAGTGCAACAACCACGTCGTTGGTCGAGTCATGATCGACAACGGCTCTGCTCTTAACGTTTGCCCCGTCTCCACGTTGAAACAGATGAACGTGGACATGAGTCGCATTCGTGCAAGCAAGACCACCGTTCGAGCCTTTGACGGCTCTAAGAGAGTGGTGAACGGCGAAATTGATCTCCTAATCGATGTGGGTCCTTGCTCATTCTCTATTACCTTCCAGATCCTGGAAATACCCAATGCTTTTAGTCTCCTACTTGGAAGGCCATGGATTCACGCCGCCGGCGCCGTTCCTTCATCATTGCACCAGAAGTTGAAATTCTTTGCCGAAGGCAAACTCATCACTGTCAACGGCGAGGAAGATTACGCGGTCTATAAGGAAACGGCTATCCCTTATATCAGCATTGGAGAAGATCAGAATCTTCCCTTCCATTCTTTCGACATGATCTCCGTAATTCGAGACTACGGAGAGGTCAGTCCATCACGAACTGATCGCATGATTGGAAAGGTTCTCTTGAAGAACAATTATGTCCCTGGAACTGGACTCGGGGCACGTGCACAGGGAATCCTTCGACCGATTGAAATGGAGGAATACCGCAATAGGAGGGGACTCGGCTTTCGCCCCTCCTGCCATGAGATCATGCAAGCTCGTCGTGGAAAACATCTACACCGCCTTGCTGCATATTATGGGAAACTCTATAGGGGCATGCCGTTTCCACCACTCTCACAGTTTTTTGCAGCACCACCGCAAATCATGGGAGGCACCTCCGAGAACTCGATCACGGAAACAGATGACTTCTCTTCGGATGCAGTTGAAGCGTTTTGGCTTTGCCAGCCATATATGCCGTCACTGAGGAGACATCTTCTAAGGTTCATATCCGCCCTGTACAGGAGGATGAGGAGCTTACCAACTGGACTTCAATTCCGCTCTACTCGGCCATAGTTGCCGATGTGTAAGACGGTCTTTATACATAATGCTACCTGCATGTCGGCAATGCCATAAGCCACATGACAGAAGAGGGGTTTTTGTTATGGCTTGTTAATAGAATCCCTGCATGTTTTTTTGATTTCCTGTGCCTAAATTCTCTCTTGCACTCGCTTCTAACACCTTTAATTTCTAAAACAATTCACTTTCATGTCCAGGCTCCAATCGAATCCAAATCACGGATATAACGATTCGGATTCACTCGAAACACATCTCGGAAAGTCCCTACCCATATACTTCGGGGAAGGACTTGACGAGGACGGTCGCGTGCCCGAGATAGAAGAGAGTTTGCATCGTCTCGAAAACCACCAACTCACTTCCGTCGAGCCAACCGAAGACATCAACATAGGCAATGCAGAAGAACCACGCACCCTTAGAATCGGAACGGGACTCGACCCTGCACAGAGGGCCCGAATGATCGACTTCTTGACAGAGTATCAGGAGGTCTTTGCTTGGTCCTACGCCGATATGCCAGGCCTAGGCCCCTCAATCGTGAGGTATTTCCTCCCACTCGATACTGAAAGATTCCCACCCAAACGCCAACACTTGCGACGTCAACGAGCTGACCTTCTCTTATGCATTAAGGAAGTCATCAAGCAAGTAAACGCGGGATTCTTGGAGGTATGCAATTACTCTGAATGGGTAGCGAACATTGTTCCAGTGGAGAAGAAAAATGGGAAAGTCAGAGTCTGCATCGACTACCGAGATCTCAATAGGGCTAGCCCAAAGGATAATCTTCCGCTGCCACACAACGATGTCTTGGTGGACAATACAGCGCGCCACACACAATTCTCCTTCATGGACGGTTTCTCTGGATACAATCAGATTCAGATGGCCGAAGAAGACAAAGTCAAGACCACATTCATCACGATGTGGGGTACATTTTGCTACAAGGTCATGCCTTTCGGTCTCAAAAATGCCGGGGCAACCTATCAACGGGCAATGGTCACTCTCTTTCATGACATGATGCATAAAGAGATCGAGGTCTATGTCGACGACATGATCGCGAAGTCCAAAGAAGGAGAAGATCATTTGGTTAACCTCAAACGATTGTTCAACCGCCTCAAGAAATACAAACTCCGACTTAACCCAGCAAAATGCACATTTGGCGTCAAGTCAGGGAAATTGTTAGGGTTTATAGTTAGTGAGGAAGGCATCAAGGTCGACCCTGACAAAGTTAAAGCGATCATGGAATTGCCCCCTCCATCGACAGTGCGCGAAGTGAGGAGCTTCTTAGGACGGCTGAATTACATCGCGCGTTTCATTGCAAATTTGACAGACAAGTGCCAACCACTCTTCCGTCTGCTTCGCAAAAACGCAGCGGTCGAATGGGATGATGAGTGTCAGAAAGCTTTTGATACCATCAAGGCATATCTAATTCAGCCGCCGGTGTTAGTTCCACCTTCACCTGATCGTCCTCTCATTTTGTACTTGACGGTGCGCCGACAATCCATCGGATGCATGTTAGGGCAAAAGGACGAGTCCTCTCACGCAGAGCGAGCAATTTATTATTTAAGCAAAAAGTTCACTGAAGGGGAGTCCAACTACCCTGAGATAGAGAAAATGTGTTGCGCACTTGTGTGGGTCATGCAAAGGCTCCGGCAATACACTCTCTACCATACTGTTCGCCTGCTGTCGAAGACAGATCCTTTGAAATATCTACTTAGCACTCCGTCCTCCATGAGGAATATAGCAAAATGGCGTTGCCAACTGACGGAGTACGACATCGAATATGTGTCGCGCACATCAGTCAAGGGCCAAGCGATAGCAGATCATCTAGCAGAGTTCCCGATTGTCGATAACACACCGATCGACTCTGACTTCCCAGACGAAAAAATCCTCCAAATGAGTGGTGAGGAGGAAATCACCAGATGGAAGATGTACTTCGATGGTGCAGTCAATTCCACCGGATCAGGGATTGGCGCAGTGCTGATATCCCCGGAAGGGCGTCATTTTCCTGTTGCAGCGAAGATTGACTTCCCCTGCACCAACAACATAGCCGAATATGAGGCATGTATCCTTGGCTTGTGGGCGGCAATCGACCTCAAAGTCAAAAAGCTTGAAGTGTTTGGAGATTCCATGCTCACAATCTTTCAGACACTCAAACAGTGGAAGACGAAAGATCCAAAACTGGTGCCATATCATGAGTACCTTGAAGACTTGACAGAAAACTTCAAGGACATCTCATTTACATACACACCGCGCATGAAGAACCAGTTCGCCGATGCACTCGCAACACTCGCTTCCATGGTTAGCATCACAAAAGAGAATCTCATCGAGCCCCTCGAGTTTGAGATTGCTCAGGGTCCTGCCCATTGCGATGTAATCGACGCTGTCGACGGCAAACCGTGGTACGCAGACATTAAACACTTGCTACAAACGGGTCAGTTCCCAGCATTCACCGATCGACATGACCGGAGGACTCTTCGGCGCATTGCAGCAAATTTCTTCCTGAGTGGTGAAACCCTTTACCGCCGTTCATTCGATGCCACACTGCTTCGGTGTGTTGATGAGAATGAGGCACAACGCCTCATGGAAGAAGTGCACGAGGGAAATTGCGGACCTCACATGAACGGGCTCATGCTAGCAAAGAAGCTCATGCGACTTGGGTATTTCTGGTCCACCATGGAGACTGACTGCGTCAAACATGTCAGGCATTGTCACTTGTGTCAAGTTTACGCAAATCAGATCAGAGCACCACCCAACGAGCTGCATCCAATGGCTGCTCCGTGGCCCTTTTCAATGTGGGGCATGGACGTGATTGGTCCTATTAACCCCAAAGCATCCAATGGGCACTTGTACATACTGGTAGCTATCGATTACTTCACCAAATGGATCGAAGCTATCACCCTTGCATCGGTCACTGCGAAAACCGTGGCACGCTTCCTCAAACGCGACATTATCGCACGTTACGGGGTCCCTGCGACACTTGTCACAGACAACGCCAAGAATTTGAATAATAAGCTCATCGACGAGCTCTGTGCACAGTTCAAGATTCTACACCGCAACTCCTCTCCGTATCGTCCACAAATGAACGGCGCGGTAGAGGCAGCAAACAAGAACATAAAGAAAATCATTGAAAAGATGACAGTTAATTACAGAGACTGGCACGAGATGCTCCCGTTCGCACTCTTGGCGTATCGGACTTCTATCCGCTCGTCCACTGGATCAACCCCATATTCTTTGGTCTACGGCATGGAAGCAGTTCTTCCAATCGAAGTAGAGATTCCCTCTATGAGGATCCTTGCCGAGTCCAAGCTCAAGGAAGCAGAGTGGGCGAAGCAACGCTACGAACAGCTCAATCTCATTGATGAGAGGCGGCTAACAGCACTTTGCCACGGTCAGTGCTATCAGCAAAGAATGGCCCGAGCTTTTAACAAGAAAGTTCGTCCCCGCGAGTTCAGCCCCGCGACCTTGTCCTGCGGAAAGTTTTGCATATCGCCCCTGATTCCAGGGGCAAGTTTGCTTACAAATACGACGGTCCCTTCATTGTTAAAGAAGTCTTTGACGGGGGGGCAATCATTCTCAATGATATGGATGGGAACGAGAACGCTCTTCCGGTCAACGCTGATACACTCAAGAAATACTATCCGTGATGGTGTTTCTCTCATTCCACTGTGGACGTTTTCCTCAAATGCACATTACATTTTTAACTTTCTTCGCATGTACAATCTCCCAGCACTTTCATTTCTGCTTATTAATACACTCCCCGTTTCTGCTCTTCCCCTTTCTCTGAACTTGTCCTGAGAGAAAAATAATAAATCTCCCGCTAGGTTGAAAACCTCTTTGAGGCGGCCTGGGCAAAAATTAGGGAATGAGGGGCACGGTTTAAAATCCCGCCAAAGGGGGACCGTGGCAAAAGGAGAGTACAAAACGAAATCCTCGCTAGAGTGAAAACCCGAAAGGGTGCTCTAGGCAAAAGTTAGAGGAACCGAGAGGTATGACCAGATCCAAGTGGGACGGTCATAGCAAAAGGTGAGCTCTAAATGAGAGAAGAGTCTAAAAGAATACCCCGCTAGGTCGTCACGCACCTTGCGACCTAGGCAAAAGTTAGGGGCCTTCGGCAGCTCGACTATGAAATGACAGCTACACTCAGTGTGAAGCGACAACAAGTAGTAGTTTGGCAGTCTCCGATGCAAGCAAACTCTCTTTGACTCTCACAGCACAAGACACGTTTCGACATGCAGTCGAATCGTCGTATCCTTGATGTGGAGGATCCCAAAATCCCTCCGTTTTCCCTAATGCAAATTCTACGGGTCATGCCCGTTCTGTAAACATAAGCCTTTTTGTCGAGTCACAATTTAGCGGGAGACGACCACCCCTTTAAATGGTCATCATGTTCAAATCCCCAAAGCATTATTATTCAGACTTCTTTATACATCTTCATTATGGCTATAGAGTAGGATTGACAACCACTATTAGCCCTTTTGATTCTAGATGCAGGAAGCAGGATTTGAACCCCGAAAAGAGTTTCTCTTCGACGAATGCATGTCTGTCTTATGCCAAAGACTACAGTCTAAATTCGAAGAGAGACCTTCAGGATAACACTCCAGGCACTCAGTTGCATCGCAATCAGTTGGCAAGTAATGAAACGTCCTACCACAGCATCGATTGCGACATGGACGAAATCAACGAGGGAAGAAACACAATGATTCCTTCCACACCTCACACTACTCCTTAGTGTTTGCATTTACTTTGCGCACCTTTATTTCTGCAATGCACTTTCATTGGCGTGCACCTTCTCAGGATCGCAGTGCGCCTTTATTTCCGCAATGCACTTTAATTAGCGTGCACCCTCTCAGGATCGCAGTGCACATTTATTTCCGCAATGCACTTTAATTGGCGTGCACCCTCTCAGGATCGCAGTGCACATTTATTTCCGCAATGCACTTTAATTGGCGTGCACCCTCTCAGGATCGCAGTGCACATCGCAAGTCCACCGGGTAGGCGTCTTTGAACCATGCAGTTCATTCGGTATGCGCCCCGTGCATATTGCAAACCCGCCGAGCAAGCGCTCGTGCACCTCGCAAGTCCACCGGGTAGGCGCCTTTGAACCATGCAGTTCATTCGGTATGCGCCCCGTGCATATTGCAAACCCTTCGGGTCAGTCCCGACTATTTTCTTGCATTGGGGTCAGTCCCCTTCGGGTCAGTCCCGACTACTTTCTTGCATTGGGGTCAGTCCCCTTCGGGTCAGTCCCGGCTACTTTTCTTGCATTGGGGTCAGTCCCCTTCGAGTCAGTCCCGGCTACTTTTCTTGCATTGGGGTCAGTCCCCTTCGGGTCAGTCCCGCCTACTTTTCTTGCATTGGGGTCAGTCCCCTTCGGGTCAGTCCCGACTACTTTCTTGCATTGGGGTCAGTCCCCTTCGGGTCAGTCCCGACTACTTCTTGCATTGGGGTCAGTCCCCTTCGGAACAGTCCCGACTACTTTCTTGCATTGGGGTCAGTCCCCTTCGGGTCAGTCCCGACTACTTTCTTGCATTGGGGTCAGTCCCCTTCGGGTCAGTCCCGACTATTTTCTTGCATTGGGGTCAGTCCCCTTCGGGTCAGTCCCGACTACTTTTCTTGCATTGGGGTCAGTACCCGTCGGGTCAGTCCCGACTTTAATTGCCTGTTTCAGCTTTGTTCCGAACTCTACATGTCTATTGTGCGCATCTCACCATATTCCCTTTTATTAGGTACAACATCCTACATATCCAAAGCAAAAAGGAGAGGGCCATATAGGAAATTCCACCTTGATCATTGCTATCAAACTGGGGTGCTTTTGAAATCTTTGATTGCATCCTCTACTCGAGCAAGCAGTCAAAGAGGGGCAAGCTGTCAGCATCCCATTTTGGCTCACTATTCCAAACAACGATATTAGCAATGATCCAAGCCACGACTTGAGCAGAACATAGAAAACGGCTCGGCAGAGCAAGAAATCACTATTCATCCTCAAGTTGGCAAAATTGAGCAAATGACCCATGGACATGACAGAAGGACTCTACGGGTCACCAAAGGGCAACAGAGCGACCAGAGAGCTCAACAATGTCCAAAACCGGCATTTTCAGTGTACTACACGGACGGTACTATTTTCCGATAGTTCGCTCGGTCGTCGGAAGATAGTAAATATTGGACTCCAAAAATCCACATCAGTGCCAAAAAGATGGAAAATGTCTTCAAAGGCATTTTGCAAATCATCTGCTCTATACAGAACAATTTTCTATATACAGACAACTTTTCAGTGGAAGTCCAAAAATGTCGGTTTCCCAGAGGAAAGTTAATGCCAAATATCAGACGCGGCCATGCCCCATCAGCACACTGAGCATGAATAATGCTTCAGATTGTCTCTTGGAAGTCACACAGACACTTCAAATGACTTTCGAACGGCAAAACAAGTATATCCCTCTTCAAAAGAGCATAGTCGGAGAATGGTCTGATGGAATTACGGCAAACGAAGTTCATACCGCATTGCCCAGAAAACTCTACCAGACATTCACAATAGGGCAAAACAGACAGCAAAACCCTTCGCGGTTTCCCGAGTAACCTCCGAAGAGCGGAAATGACCATTTTCAGTGCAAATCCATATCCGGAGGTCCTCTTTGGGGAAACTAGACGCCGAATGCTTACGTTACACAATGCTAGCCTCCTCAAGGCTCAATGTGGAATCGTCGGAATAAATCACTCGACTCATCTAGATCTCCCGAACAGTTCTTTAGAGGTCTCAGATACACTCTTCAAGTCCTTGGAGCTCTGACCTTGACGAACAGAGATTACAGTAATCTTTGGAGTGCCTAAGCAACTCAGAAGTCATCCTGAGAAAACCAGTTTCGACCTCCTAGGACGTCTCCGGCCCCACGTTAGCATTACCGGCTTAAGGGATGATTGTTCACGTGGTCTGACAACTTATGTCAAAATGACCAACGTGAGATGCAGATACGAGATATGCTGTCAGAAGCGGACAACTTCGCCCTAATCACTTGCAATGGGCAAAATCGGCTTCCGAGCCTCACACACATCCGGGACATTTCTCAATGGAAAATGTCAATCTCGGGCTCATTAACTCCGTTTTCACGCGCATACCGACAATTCGACGTTCAATTCGAACCACGAACTTCGAATACGCGACCAATCGAGACCCGAGTCTTTTCCCGGTTTCTCCTCACAAGCCGTGGGACCCACGGGCTGCCCAAGGGCAACCGCCCTTTGCCCCAAAGTTTTCGGCCTTTTCCTCTTCCTCCCTTGCCCTCACCTAGCCCAAAATATCTTTGGTCTTTCTAGTCAACACTCAAGCCATTAACTCCACCTCCATTAATGCTTCTTGACTCTTCCTCATCAAGATACATGGAGGACATTCATCCTCATCTCCATTTGGGCAACCGACTTTTGCTAATGAGGCCCTTAATGGTGCTTTGTTTTGCTTAATTGCTCATTAGCTTCACATATATATTGCCTACTTGTCATTAAGCTAATCACTCATGAAGCACACATGATCTTGCTAGTTTCTCCCTCTAGAAAATGCTCTCAACTTCTTAGGAACCAGCAGCAAGCAAAGAACTTCATGAAAACCAAGAACCAAGCCAAATATCTTTGGAGTTTAGGTCGGGATCCATAGCGGGCACTATTCCGACTTATATCCAAAATTCTTCAAACTTCATAGACGACATGTTTCGGACCCAAGGATTCCATTTCTGAACCCAGTTTTTTAGTTTGGAGTCGTTTGCTCATCATTTTGGTCGTTTCGGGTGAAGTTGGAGCTCTCGGGTGAACAGTGACGCGTCACCAGCGTCACCAGCATCCGTCACCGAGCGTCACCGAGCGCAACCAGCGTCCGTCACCGGGCGTTACCGAGCGCAACCCGGGTCCGTCACCGAGCGTCACCAGCATCTGTCACCGAGCACCCAGCGTCCGTCACCAGCGTCACCGAGCGCAACCCGCGTCCGTCACCGAGCGTCACCAGCGTCTGTCATCGAGCGCGCCCGTGCCCGTCACCAGCGCCCGTCATCAGCGCCTGTCACCGAGCACCCCAGCGTCCGTCATCGAGCACGCCCGTGCCTGTCATCCAGCACGCCCGTGCCAGTCACCAGCGCCACCCGCGCCCGTCACCAGCACGCCCGTGCCCGTCACCAGCGCCACCCGCGCCCGTCACCAGCACGCCCGTGCCCGTCACCAGCGCCACCCGCGCCCGTCACCAGCGCGTCCGTGCCCGTCACCAGCGCCACCCGCGCCCATCACCCAGCGCGTCCGTGCCCGTCACCAGCACGCCCTTGTCCGTCACCCAGCGCGTTCGTGCCCGTCATCAGCACGCCCGCGCCCGTCACCAACGCCACCCGCGCCCGTAACCAGCACGCCCGTGCCCGTCACCGCGTGCCCGTCACCAGCACGCCCGTGTCCGTCACCCAGCGCGTTCGTGCCCGTCATCAGCACGCCCGTGCCCGTCACCAGCGCCGCCCGTGCCCGTCACCGAGCGCCACGAGCGCCCGTCATCGAGCACGCCCGGGCCCGTCACCGAGCGCCACCAGCGCCCGTCATCGAGCACGCCCGTGCCCACCAGCGCCCGTTCGTACCCACCAGTGCCCGTCACCGTGCTTGACCGCGCCCGTGCACGTCCACCCTTGCACCCGAATACCCTTTTAAGGGTTCCACCGAGTCACCCGACTCTCAAACACTTTCCTGACTCTTTCCTCGTATTCCGAGGCTAGGTAAAACATTTTCGACTTAGAGGAGTTAGGGCTTTTAATATTTTTGCATGGCTATGGAGTATTATGGTGTTTCATGTATGTTTAACTTGCAAGATTTAATTTTTATACAATTTTATGTTATATTATGCATGTGCACTATCTTATGACTTGCTACCATGTCGGAAAAGGGCTTGGATCATCGTAAAGAAGACTATCCCGACCCGACTAAGGCAAATTAATTCTCGGCCAACTCTCTAAATGAGAGGGTTGAGACTTAAATTGCTCTTTTCGGGTTAAGATCGGTCTCCTTAGCCTATTCAAGTTAGTTTCCGAGTTTGTTTTATCATTATTGCATGCATGAAGCCGGTGTTATTTTATCCTTTTCCTTAATTAACACGTTTGTGAATGTTTGTATGTTTAAATGAGCTAAACAAATCGTGATAGCGCCGGCTTTTGTTAAAAAGGAGTGCTATTTATCACGGTTGATGTTTGAGCATGCGAAAAATAATTAAACCACGATTAGGAAATCATTTGTGACTCGGATAGAGCCATGAGAACCTTCGGCCACCTTTCATAAGATGAAGCCGAGGGCTTCTTGGCCTTCCTTGGGTCAAGAATGAGTTCCTTATCTCAAGTTTAATTCGTTGATCGGATGGTGTGAATTTTTACTTCAATGTCTTTACGATTCCTATGTTAAAGTATCATGTAAAGACTCTTTTAAACGAAGCATGCATGGATTCGAGTATCGATGACTCATTCGGATCCATTCGGTTACGAGGGTAGTTTCGGTCATTGGACCAAATTATCCTCGATCCTTATGGAATCGTCTTGGTCGTCGAATCACGAATCGTTTTCACAATTAATGCATTCGGCACAACCCTTAAGCATTAATTCCACAAACGGGTTAATCGGGACGCTCACATAATTAAACCCACTTCACACTGATAAAGTTTACCCGAATTGGACATTAACTGATAACTCGCGTCGACGAGTCGTCAAAGGACGTTGGTGCCCTTTTCAAACTTATCAATTTCAAAACCCAAAACACGCGGTCCGATATAGCATGGACGTCTAAAAAGGGCTTCTGTGTCTCAACTTGAGTTTTTACCTTATTCTAGGTAGCTTAGGTCACGATACAAAATATCTTTCTAGATCACTTCCGGGTAGATCGACCGGTTCCTTGGCTTTTCCGGGGTTCTTGCACAACCCTGGACGATCCAGGGATTTGGTTGACACCGGCTACAGGCCGAGGTGGCCCGCACTGCGATGTTTTCCCCTTTTCTGAGAACAATTTTCAAATAAAGGGCAAAATCGTCTTTTCACAATTCAGCGACACCCTTAGGGTTAGCATAACAGAAACACTACAGTACGGGATAAGAATGGGCTACCTGTTCAGGTGCAGGTTCATCTGCATAGCCTTTTCTTATCTAACTGATGAGTTTCTGTTATCCTAACATAGACTCGGGTCATTAGAATGGTTATCTCTGTCAGAAAACATGCGAAATGCCGATTAACCTTTCACTCGACCTAACCAAAAACTAGATAATGGTTATGAAGAATTCTAGATTCCAAATCTAGAGTCAAAACACGAGTTTGGTTAATTCAGTGGTAATTCAGTGTCACAATACAGAACAACTATAAAAGCAATCCACACACCTGAGATTTGACTCTCTTTGTCAAGTTCTCAAAACAAAGCCGAATGCTAAAACGTTGGCACATGTCTGATTGTTTAGCATAAAGCATTTGCTTGCAAAAACACCCCTGGGTTAATAATCTGTTAATTCACGTAAACACGACAATAACAAACACTTTGTCTGTTATTAACATGTTGCGTGTTATTTTTCCGCACCTGTTTGCCATGCGGGTCGAGCCTGATCCCTAGGCCGAATAATATTAGGGTTCAAC
The DNA here is from genome assembly GCF_007655135.1 of Punica granatum. Classification (NCBI taxonomy): domain Eukaryota; kingdom Viridiplantae; phylum Streptophyta; class Magnoliopsida; order Myrtales; family Lythraceae; genus Punica; species Punica granatum. The sequence goes on along the minus strand of NC_045127.1, from coordinate 33,567,023 downwards.
GCCCTAATCATCGAGCACAGGGTCCAACACCCTAATCAACACTCACAGGGTCCAACGCCCTATTCAGCGAGAGCGTCCATTGAATTTCAGTTCTTCGGTCTTTTCCCTAAACTCACGGTGAGTTAGAGTGGAATAATAACCGAACACGAAACGACTGGAATTCGACCCTTTTGTAATTCGTATTTATTGTTTTGAGAGCATTGTAAGGATTCTATTTGGTATATTTATTCTGTAAGAATTCCAGTCGGTGAGCGAACGGTCCGAGAGTCGAATTAATCGAATCGGTTTAATGCTTGCCCAGACACAAGTAAATCCAAGATTTCGCGGTTCTGGTTCACGCAGGGATTCAACCTCCATGGTTCGATAAACTGTAACGCAAGATTGTGAACCAATTCCCCGACATATAGATTTACTTCTCTCTCGGCTTCTCAACCGACATCGTTTAATTCATCGAGTTTACGGTGTCAAAACGTGCGAGCCGAACGCAACTTAATTCACGCGGTAAATAATAAAACATGCAAGCCTAGCAAACCAGAGTACCGAAAGGGCGTGCGGGATATAGGCCCGCACGTAACATGAACCCCCGAACACGGACTTTCCGGTTCCGCACAGATCAATGCCTTAACAACAAACTAGGTGTTCCATACCCCTAGACCCGGGTAACTTATCCGCCCTCGACCTTCGAGTCGTAAAATGATAAGTGGCGACTCCTTCTCTCACGCGTGTCCGACGCGCGTCCCCACGGGAAGGTGGACGTTCCGACCAAGCCGCGCGATCCAAAAGCGCGCAATGCGAGCCCCGACGAGAGTCCACATTCGGGTCCGCACAGCAACGCCTAGAAAACCACAAATACACCTCAGTCGAGCCAATCGAAGAAATCAACTTAGGCACCGCAGAAGAACCATGCACCCTAAAGATCAGGACAGGCCTCGACCCTGCACAGAAAGCCCAGATGATTGACTTCTTAACGGAGTATCAAGAGGTTTTTGCCTAGTCCTATATCGACATGCAAGGCTTAGACCCCTCGATTGTAAAGCACTTCCTTCCGCTCGACACCGAGAAATTCCCACCCAAGCAATAACACTTACAGCTACAAAGAGCTGGCATTCTCCTCCGCATTAAGGAGAAGGTCGTCAAACAAATAGACACTGGGTTCTTGGAGGTGTGTAACTACTCCGAATGGGTAGCGAACATTGTGCCAGTGGAAAAGAAGAATGGGAAAGTCAGAGTTTGCATTGACTATCGAGACCTTAATAAGGCCAGCCCTAAGGACAATTTTCGCTGCCCCACATTGATATCTTGGTTGACAACACCGCACGCCGTACACAATTCTCCTTCATGGATGGCTTCTCTGGGTACAACTAGATCTAGATGGTTGAGAAGGACAAGATTAAAATGACCTTCATTACGATGTGAGGCACGTTTTGCTATAAGGTCATGCCTTTCAGCCTCAAAAATGTCGGGGCAACCTACCAGTGGGCAATGGTCACACTCTTTCATGACATGATGCACAGGGACATAGAGGTCTATGTCGACGATATAATCGCCAAGTCCTAAGAAGAAGAAGATCATCTCGTCAACCTCAAGCGACTCTTCGACCATCTCAAAAAGTACAAGCTCCAACTCAATTCGGTGAAGTGCACATTTGGTGTCAAGTCAAGGAAACTGTTAGGGTTTGTAGTCAGCGAAAAGGGCATCGAGGTCGACCCTGATAGAGTCAAGGTGATCAAGGAGCTGCCCCCTCCATCGACAGTGCATGAAGTAAGAAGCTTCTTGGGACGGCTGAATTACATCGCACGATTCATTGCAAACCTCATCGACAAGTGTCAACCGCTCTTCCGTCTGCTTCGCAAAAATGCAGCGGTCGAGTAGGACAACGAGTGTCAGCCGCCGGTTTTGGTCCCGCCTTTACCGGATCGCCCTCTCATCTTGTACTTGCCACTACGCCGACAATCTCTCGGGTGCATGTTAGGACAAAAGGACGATTCTAGACATGCCGAGCGAGCAATTTACTATTTAAGCAAAAAGTGCACCGAATGGGAGTTTAACTACCCGGAGATAGAAAAAATGTGATGCATGCTGGTGTGGGCCATGCAAAGACTCCGGCAGTACACTCTCTACCATCACATCCGCTTGTTATCGAAAGCGGACCCCCTGAAGTACCTGCTCGATAGTCCGTCCTCTATGAGGAATATTGCAAAATGGCATTGCCAACTGACAAAGTAAGACATCGAGTATCTGTCACGTACATCGGTGAAGGGTCAAGCAATAGCAAACCATTTGGCAGAGTTTCCGATCGATGACCGGAGGACCCTTTGACGCATCGCAGCACATTTTTCCCTAAGTAGCGAGACTCTCTACCGCCCTTCATTCGACACCACATTACTCCGATGTCTCGATAAAAATGAGGCACAATGCCTCATGGAAGAAGTAAACGAGGGGAACTACGGACCTCGCATGAATGGTCTCATGCTCGCAAAGAAAATCATGCGATTGGGCTACTTCTGGTCCACCATGGAGACTGACTGCGTCAAGCATGTCAGGCACTGCCACTTGTGCCAGGTCTACACGAACCAGATCAAAGCACAACCCAACGAGCTGCACCGAATCGCAGCTCCATGGCCCTTTTCAATGTGGGGTATGGATGTAATCGGTCCCATCACTCCCAAGGCATCCAATGGACACTTGTTCATCTTGGTAGCTATTGATTACTTCACCAAATGGATCGAAGCTATCACCCTCGTGTCAGTAACTGCAAAGGCTGTGGCATGTTTCCTCAAACGCGACATCATTGCACGATACGTGGTCCCCGCGACCCTCATCACAGGCAATGCCAAGAACTTGAACAACAAACTCATTGACGAGCTCTGTGCGCAGTTCAAGATCCAACATCGTAATTCCTCTCCGTATCATCCCCAAATGAACGGTGCGGTAGAGGCGGCAAATAAGAACATAAAGAAAATCCTCGAAAAAATGATAGTGAATTATAAGGACTAGCACGAGATGCTCCCATTTGCGCTCTTGGCATATCGGACATCCATCCGCTCATCCACCGGGGCAACCCCATACTCCTTAGTCTACGGCATGGAATCAGTTCTTCTAATCGAAGTGGAGATTTCCTCCATGAGAGTCCTTACCGAAACCAAGCTTGAAGAAGCAGAATGGGCAAAGCAACGCTACGAACAGCTCAATCTCATTGACAAGAGGCGGCTAACAGCACTTTGCCACGGCCAATGCTACTAGCAGAGGAGGGCTCGAGCATTAAACATGAGGGTTCACCACCGCGAATTCCGCCCAAATGACCTCGTTTTGAAAAAGGTCGTGCACATCGCTCCAGATTCTAGGGGCAAATTTTTATACAAGTATGACGAGCCCTTCATTGTTAAGGAAACCTTCTTAGGGGGCGCAATCATCCTTAACGACATGGATGGGAATGAAAACGGACTCCCAGTCAATGCTGACACCGTCAAAAAGTACTATCCCTGATAACATCTATGCCGTCCTGCTGTCTATTTCCTTTTTTTGTACACGTACTACCCTTCCTCCCCTCAAAAAGTACAATTCCTTGCACTTGCAATTCTGCAAATCTTGTACTCCCTTCTTCTTCTTTTTCCCTTCTCAGAATTTTCTTGAGAGAAAAAAAATAATTTTCCCGTTAGGTTGAAAACCTCTTTGAGGCAATCTAGGCAAAAATCAGAGAATGAGGGGCACAGTTTAAAATCCCGCAAAGGGGAACAGTGGTAAAAGGAGAGTATAAAGCAAAATCCTCACTAGATTGAAAACCCAAAAAGGGCATTCTAGGCAAAAGTTAGAGGAATCGAGAGGTATGATCAGACCCAACATGGGCGATCGTAGCAAAAGGTACGCTCTAACAAGAGAAATGTTAAATAAAAATACCTCGCTAGGTCGTCACGCGTCTTGCGTCAAGTTAGGGGCCTTTGGCAGTTCGACCACGAAAGGATAGCTACACTACATGTGAAGCAACAAGTAGTGGTTTGGCAGACTTCGACGCAAAGCAATTCTCCTTGACTCTCCGGGCACGAGACACTTTTCGACGTGAGGTCGAATTGTTGTATCCTTAATTTGGAGGATTCTAAAGATCCCTCCCATTTACCTTTATGCAAATTCTATGGGTCATGCTCGTTCTGTAAAAAGCTTTTCTTTTAAGTCAGAGTCTTGCGGGACACGGCCACCCTCCAAATAGCCACCGAGTCCAAATCTTCGAAGCATTATTACTTGGACTTCTTTGTACATCTTCATTACGGTTATACCACATGACTGACAACTAATGTTGGCTCCCGTTTTCCTATACACAGGTATGAGAATGGGGACCCTGAAAGATGTCTTCCCTTGACTGATACATGTCTGCCTTATGCAAAAAGCTAGTCTCAATCCGAGAGGAGAATCCTCGGGATAGCATTTGATGCTTATAACCACATTGCAATCGTGCAACAAGCTGCAGAACATTCTGTTGCAGCATCATTTGCGGCACATACAAGCCTCAATGTCAGGCAAACCGCAATGATTATTTCCACACCTTGTGCAATGATTCCTTCCACACCTTATGCAATTCCCCAGCATTTGCATTTCATCTTCCACACTTTTCTTTAAGCAACACACTTTTCTTTAAGCAATGCACTTTTCTATTAAGCAATGCACTTTTTCTTTAAGCAATGCACATTTCCATTTAAGCAGTGCGCGCAACCCGAGTGCGGAATGGGATCTTGCCTCGACTCATTGCTTTGCTCCTCGTAGTGTCTATGTGGGAAACGATTCAGATCAAGTAGGTGAGTCGTGGCTAGACAATCGCCCGGGAGCTCGACCTATCCTACGTCTGTCTCGAGAGTCAAGAGACTTTTTTGCTATCCGTCGGTCTAGTCGGACCCAATTCCCGACTCTTTGAGCCCGCATTGCATTAATTTATTTTTCAATCATTCAAAAACCGCACGGTGAGCACAAGCATAATATTTGGCCTAATACAAATCAATCGGGTCCATGTACTGTATTGCGTCTGTATTTTGTATTTATCCGAGAGCACATTGTAAAAACGTCTTTCTGTATTTTCATTCAGCCATTATAAGGACCCCGGTCGATGAGCAAAAGGTCTGAGAGTTTCATCGAATTTACAGTGTCAAAACGAGTAAGGAGTGGTAACCTAATTCATGAGGTAAATAAGTAAAAACAGCAAGCCCTAGACAAACAGAATACCGAAAGGGCGTGCAGGATATAGGCCCGCATGTAACAGAACCCCCAAATTCAGAATCTCCGATTCCGTCATAATCATACGCCTTAGCAAACTAGGTGTATCCCATACCCCTAGACCCGAGCAACTCACCGGCCCTCGACCTTCAAGTCGTAAACAGGTAGTGGCGACTCTTTCTCACGCTTGTCCGTCACGCGTCCCCACGGGAAGGTGGACACTCTCAAGCCGTGTGATCGGCTCGTGCGCATGCGTGCTCCAACGAGATGAAATTCGGGTGTGCACAGTAACACGTCAATCGTAATTGCTCGATTATTTCTTAAATGCAATCTTTTCAATTAGATATTCGAAAATATTTTGGGACCGCCGTTGTGTTCAGAAAAATTTATAGGATCGATATTATGTGGAAAGACATTTTTCAATCACAAGTATCGTCCCGGATTTAAAAAAAAATCGAAATTGATGCACGTAGGGCCTGAAATTCTCGTCTTTTGATCTGGCCATCCGAAAAATAATTCGGGATCACCATTGTATTCTGAAAAGTTCAAGAATCAATATTATGTGAAAATTTATTTTATGGCCTCGAGTTTTATTCCAGATTTTAAAAATCTAACTTGATGCACGTAAAATTCGAAAATGTCCTATAGAGTATTTTTTTTCTGAAAATATAAAATTAAAGTTAAATTAAGGAAATGCCTCGATTTCAAAAGCAATGAGTGTCGATAAATAAAGAATGTGGTCAGTTACTCCTTGATGGTTCCCCAGCGCCGGTGGACCAAAATGGAGTGTTGACAACTTCCTATCCCAAATTTACTATGAATTTATTCGTTTTGCTCTCCCATATATTCGTAAATTCGTATGGACCTATGAATCAATTCTCGAATTTAATTACCCTACAGACCTAGATTGGGTGGGCGTGAAATCGTATCCCCCCTCCTAAGGGCGATAGGCATGATGGTGGCTCGATATTAGCCATCAATGCGCAGATTGAGGCCTAGTGACCACTAAGGCCACCAGCGACCATATCCTAATGCGATCTAAACCTGCTTCTTGACTAGAATTAGTACTTCCATAATAATTATATCTCGGGCTTAACCCATATCCTAATGCAATTTCCAAATCCTTATTCCAAATCACCCGCGTCACCAAACACGACATCATTGTTTTTGGTAATTTTACACTTTCAGTAATACCAATGAGGTTTATGATTATTAAGGTGACATTTGATAATGGAGTAGAGTATGATTATACTTAACTCCATGGGATGAATACAAAAGTAGTTTGGGAAATTTATTATTAAAAAAATTAATTGTAATAATGGTTAAGAAAAAGTATGTGAGAGAATTTATTATTAAATTGAAGAATAAGATAAAAAAGTATTGATTGTATTATTGAATTGATAAAAAAGTAATAAATAGATAGAAGAATTTAGTATCAAAAAATTAATTGTAATAATGATTAAGAAAAAATATGTGAGGAAATTTATTATTAAATTGAAAAAAGATTAAAAAAATGATTATGTTGTTGAATTGAGGGAAAAGTAAAGTGGAGTTAAATGGAGTAGAGTATGATTTAATAAACAAACAAATTAAGTTTTTTTTTTTCAGTCTGTACTCAGATAACCAGAAGTCTAATGGAGTCCCGATTAATCCAGTTCAAGCAGTGTCGGCCCACTAAGGGGATAAAACTCTCGTTGTAAGGATTTTCTCCATTCATAAGAGTTGAACCCGAGACCTTATTTAAGAGAAATAAGTGTCGAACTGTTAAAACTAATTCATATTGATTGTCTATATTATATATAAAAATATGACGTGTTTCTCCAATTTTCATTAATCCAAAAATATCATTGTACCGTCGTGACTTTTCGTTGCACCATTTCAACTTCATTACTTTTGGTCGCATGCATTCATAATGCTTATATTTATTATTCCAAAAATACTTTTGTACCATTGTGAATGATTTTTTGTATTTTTTCCCTCATATCCATCTCAACCTAGTTAGCCCTTATCACATGTACGTTTGTTCTATTTTTTCATATCGATATATAATTTCAAAATTTCTCTATATCATTTATTCGTTGCCAACAATTTCACACAGTCTTGGTTTCCTACAGCTTTTCGCGCTTTCAATAGCAAAAATAAAATGAGATGTTTCTCCGATTTTCTTTCCATTTTGCCCATACTTAAATAATAATATTACAAAATTTACCCCTTTACATAATTAACAAAATTAAATTAATTCTTGAAATCATTGTATTTTTTTGGTAAATGACATTCATTCAAATAATACAAGTAAAACAAGATTGTGAACAACAGTTCAAGAGGCCCTTGCATCCCCTAGGGCTAAGCAAAATTTTTACATCTCGTAAGTTTTATTTTTTATTATAAAATTAACCTTCATCAGTATAACAAAAAAGTTATAAAAATTCAACATAAAAACTAAAGAGAAAGCTATAATTTAATAAGAAGATAAATTCAATAGGTAAATTAGTATAGATAAATTAAATCATCAAATAGTATTTCATATTTGGTTAAAATTGATTTATGGTAAAAGAATATAATTATTAAAGGGATGTGGCTATTCAAATAACAACATTTCTTTTTGCTATATATACTCTACAGTTTTCAAATAGACATATAAAAAGTCATTTGAACTTCCTTCTCCCTCTAAAAATTTTCCTCTTAGATTAATTCATTAAGAAACCTCAAAAGAGTCTCGATGTTATTGCTTGCAAATGTCAATGGTCATGTTCGTATATTTCAAAAGGTTTGTCATCACTTATAAGATATCAATTCCCTTTAATTTGTAGACACTTTATAGGTTTTTAATAGAAAATATTTATATATGACTCTCAAGTAACCCTTTATATCTTGTTATTTGTAGATTTTACTCTTTTCTTATGGATATCATAAATTTCCCTATATATTCCAAGATATTATTTGATTGTCTCTTGTCATTTTCTTTCTAATTTTTTCTCCATACACTTGGTCATATTTTCATAGGAAATAGGAAATTGATCGGTGGGAGCCTTTGCCCGACAACCATTGCCCACGACCTCGTTAGGAGTGGTGGTTACCTCCGACGAACCACCACCGATCGATATGCCTTTCTCCTTCGTTTTTCGATCTTGTAAGTTTGCTCTTTATGTGTATAAATGTAATTGTTCTAATTTTTAAAATTTACAGATTTTCGGTTTAACTTTTGAAACATAAAAATATTCAAATTATTGGAAAGGCCTTAAATAGATATTAACAAATATTATATCCCATTTATACAAAAATAAATGTTTTGCTCTGAAAGAGAAAAGGTTTCAAATGATTTTATTTCTTTGGTGCTTATTCCAAATGAAAAATAGAGAATAAATTGAAGTTTTATGTGATTTACACACAAAAGAAAATTAGCAATAATTATTCATTATTTCAAGGTAATTTTTTTACAAAGAATTAGAATTATAAGCAACAAGATTTGTGCTCGCACTACACGCGGCTTAGTTATCAAGAGTCCCACTTTCGTGAACTAACGTAATTGTTTTCATTGCTATCTTAAATTTTTTTCTCAAAAATGTAATTATATTCAGTACCTTTATAACATATATCAAATAGTTTAGATTATAAAATGTTTTTATGATTTTAATATTAAATCAAAAAATTAATTAAAGAAAGGACGTGCTAAAGGAAACAGGAGAGATGGGAGACCAATGAGACAGAAAGAGGGAGGGAGAGAGAAGAAAGGGAAAGTGGAATAGTTGTTAGTTAATGAAAATTTGGAATGACTATATTGTCGTTTAATTAACTTTTAATAGTTTAGGTCTTTTATTTAATTATACTATCTAACTAAGGGTATTTTTGGAAGAAGGAAAGTCACACAAACTACTTTCATTCCCCCATTATAATAGTATAGATTAGATGATCTTTTTTTGTTATTTTGCTTTTATCTCATTTTCCTTTAACAGTATTCACTCATTTTGCTCTTTATTGTCATGATTTTAATCATGATTTTTGCTATGGCTTTTTTATATTATTTTAACATTTATTATATGTACAATACAACAAGAATACTAAATTACTAATATACTTAAAATGAATGTTTATTGAAATTTATTTTTGGTTAAACATTATGAAAATTATTTCCTTCTTTTATTTCGATTAACTACTTCAATAGTCTAACAAATATATAATAGTCTGGTAATGTTCAATATTAAAATATTATACCTTCACTTCTTATATTAACCGTAACTTTATAAAGTAAAACGACTTAATTTTGGAAAAAAAAGAATTAATTACTTATAATTTTAGATATTATCAATTATGTTTTATTAAAATAAAAAATTATAAATATGCATTAATGATATTAAGTCATTCATATTTGATTTGGTATCTTTAAACCAACCAATAAGAGTATTAATGAGATGTTATATAATTAAGTATATATTATTCAAATGAAATTTAATTTTTTTTATATTTTCTAGCATTTTATAAGTATTCTATCTTACTACTTAATTGAAAAACCTTTTATGTACAATGCACGTCTAGATTCACTAGTAACAACTAAGTTTTTCTTCATTGACAACATCTCTAATGCTTTTCACTTCACGATGCCCCATCCATCATGTTGATCCTTTGTTTTTGTTTTTCGGTATAATGATAGAGATTACTGTGAATTTACCTGCGGGAACTCTGACTTGATTGAAACCTTGGAGCTGGAAAACCTTTTGATTAATGCCTGCATCACGATGCACTCTGCTGAATTAATAAAAGAGAGTAGAGGAGCACTTGCCCGTGAAGATTTTACGGTGGGTTTAACTTCCTAAAATATAATATGTCGATCTCTTGGGTTTGCCACCTTTCCTTGGGGTGATTCAATTTGTAAGTGAAGGAACAATTTTGTCTTATTTTTGCAGACAAGGGATGACGCAAACTGGATGAAGCACGCATTAGGGTAAGCACCTTTTCTTCTCGTAAGCTAAATTTGTTGCATGTTCATTTGCTCGTGTTTGTGGCTTAGATCTGTTCATATGGCTTAAATGTTTGCATAAAGAGCTAGTGATTTGCTTCTGTTGGTTCTTTGGTTGATAGAATTTAGGACACTTAACTAATCACTCCTTAGCTTCTGTTAGTGGGGGATTGGCATGACTGGTCATCTCATATCTCCTCAGTTTTAACCACGGAACCCCTTTATTAGATTAGCATTATATTATTGATAAGACCTTGGGAAATTCTTTTATGTTTTCTCTGAATTAAGTGTTGATGCAAATGAAGGACATAAGAGAATAATATATGAAGTGCCATGGAATCAAATGATGTTAGCCGTACCACGAAGCCCATCAAATTGATATTAGCTGTACCACGAAGCCCATGAGTGTTCAAATAGTAAAATTAATTTGTTGCTGAATCTTTTCCAGTGGTCGATGCTGCCATGATGTTTGATTTCTTTTGCATTGACTACTGATGATGTACTCCTATTTTTGCAGATACTGGGAGAACGAGAAGGTCTGGCTAGACTACAGGCCCGTCCACATGAACACATTGGACGATGAAGTCGAATCATTCCCTCCGAAAGCTCGTGTGTACTAGATATATGCTCAGTCAGCAGATGGGATGATGGTTGATTTTTGTTCACATGGTAAACACAGCCCAGCTACTTAAGTGCTTTCATTGAGGGGGATTTGGAAGCTAGAGGGGCATTGAATAGTTTGAAAGGTAAATTTACCTTCCTCTAAAGTCTCTTGTGTACGAAAGACTGCAGCATTGTTTTGCATCACTCGTTGCATATTTAGCCGGATCTTTGAAGTTGGAAGTGAGCCATTGGAATTCCTAATCTTGTCCAGCCAAGGCAATGGTTTTCTCGCCAGCATCTTTCTCCAGTGGCTTTTGTTTCTCACCTGCAAATCAGAATGTAACTTAAATCTCTGACCAATTGTACTAATATCTTATCACCCTATTAGCACAAGCTCGTCTGAAAACAACAATGTCCAGGAGAGAATTTGCACCGAGACGGTTAGCACCATGAACAGATGCACATGATGCCTCTCCAGCAGCCATCAGTCTAGGAACTACTGCATCTGGATCATTACCTTTGATGGTAACAACCTGGAAACGAGTACTCTCAGTTATGAGATTGATACTAAAATAATTTCCTCAACAATCTAACCACCTTTTTTTTCCCTAATGGTCAGCAGCAGTAGAATTATTGAGGACAATTGTAGAGTAAGGTCCCCCAATATAGAGTAAGGGGAGAGAGAAAATAGCACCAAAACCATCAATAACCACTCGCAAATAGAATTTGTACTATTTAGCTTGTTTTGTTATATTCTTAATAACAAAATGAATCAAGATTTACAAGCTAAATATAGAGAGAGCATTCAAATCGTCCAGCAAAAGATAAAATAGAAAACCATATGCGGAACAAATTTAACTCACCTCGCCATGGTAAGTCGTTGGAATTCCACCCATATTATAGTGCACAGTAGGTAAGACAGGGATAGGCTCTTTTGTCACATCCACACCGGCAAAAATAGCAGCAGTTTCTGAGATACCAGGAAGTTGCTTCTTAAGTTCATATGGAGGCAAGTGATTCAAATGAAGATATATGTGGTCCTTCAGAGGTCCTGCAAAATCGACAGCTATATAAAATAAGCGACTTTTGATGCATATTATAAAAGGAAAAATAGAAATTAAACGGGATTGCATGGGCAAAAATGGGGAAATAAGCTCTTTTTCTGCAGATAAGCCTCTTAGCAAAGGCCCACCATCAGCAAGAGCATAAAATAAATATGCGACTATTTCCAGAGTCATTGTTCTTGCATGTAAATCCTTGAAAATCTTACCTACACCACGACCTTCCCGTATCTCCATTGTCATGGACCTTGAGACAACATCTCGAGGCAGGATCCCTGGCTGTAGGGGCATAACGTTCCATGAACCTCTCACCCTCACTGTTCCTGAGAATACCACCTTCACCCCGAGAACCTGTATATAACAATAAGATCAATAACACTCCAAATGATTAATGACTTTGCAATGAGAAATATATACATATATATATTAAAAGGAAGCCTGCAATGTTTCAGTTATCAATTAAGTTCAGAACTACCCACCTTCAGTAATGAGGCACCCAGCACCATATATTCCTGTTGGATGAAACTGGACAAACTCCAGATCCTGAAAAAAGATTGTCCGTAAGAACAAAGAATACATATCCATAATAAACAACAATGAACAGAAGCAAGAAAACAGACCTGAAGAGGCAGGCCAGCACGTGCAACCATTGCATTGCCATCCCCGGTGCATTTATGAGCTGAGGTTGCAGAAGAGTATGCTCTACCGTAACCCTACAGGACAAGAGGAGAAAATTCTAAAAATGCCAAAAGATTTTTGCACTGCATGAAACCAAAAGACTAACGAAAAGCAGTGGGGTCAGGCCGGGGAAATGAAAGAAAGCAAAAAAGACAATTTCAGAAAGGGATTTTTGCCCCCCCCCCCCAAAATAATTAGAAAAAAGAAAAAATTCTTACTTAGAATCAAAAAAGTGGGCAGAAAAACAAATCCCTTGAGGTGGCACATGGACACCCCTAAGGATGGTTTGTTTCATCAAAAGAACCATTCATCACCTAAGGATCATATTTATCAAAAGAACCATTCATCACCTTGAACACCAGAAGGAGGACGTGAAAAACTAGAGTACCCCGGTAGCAAGAATTTGTTGATGAGGCATGGAATCGATGTAGTGTGCCATCCTAGCGGGCTGAATGTTTGGGGCCGAACCTAGGGCGCGCCACCCCTACCCCGTGAGAGTTGGGGAGGCCGGGCTGGTCACCGCACCTCTCCTCGAGGGAGGGGCGTGTCGTTTATAATAATAATAATAAGAAGAAGAAGTAAAAGGGATTGGGAAATTTTTACCAATAAGAATAATCAGAGCTTTTTTGCTCCAATTCTCTGCAATGAACCTTCTTTCTCAAAGTTGAACCGGAATAAATTTGGAGTCGTGGAGAAAAGGCCGCATCTAGAGTTTGACTCCAACTGGCGATGTTGTACAGTAAATGTTCATTCTTATATATATACTATACTATTAAACTCGTGCGTTACATGAATTTTTTAAAGAAAATTTATTATGTTGTTTTAGATATTAAAACAATTATTAATGTTGATTTATAGTTTATATTAATATAAAGAAAATAGAAAAATTGTTCTTATTACTATATAAATTTTAGGGAAAAATACAAAAATCTCCCCTTGTGGTTTGGAGTCCGGAAAAATTGCACCATGTGTTTTTGTTAGGGACAATTAGCCCCCATGTGGTATACTCCGTTAGACATAGGGGTTACGACGTTAATTTTGTTTTCCATTTTCAGTCATCAATCTTTAGCCTTTTAATTATTTTGGTTCTAAATCTTTTTCTTTTATCATTCCTATCCTAAACTTTTCATTTTATTTCATTGTAGTTCTATAAAGAAAATCGAAAGGAAAGGAGGGGTCGGGTTGCCGATTGGTAGCCCCAATGCCAAATTGACGAGGGACCTCCGACTCGGAGTCCCCGGTCGATTCAGGGTTGAGGCCGCCAATCAGCGATAGCGACCCCTCCACCGAGGTCGCCGGCATCCTCCGTGGGTACCGGCATCCTCCGTCCCTCCTTCCCTTTCGATTTTCTTTGTAGGACTAAAATGAAAAGTTGAGGGTTTAAATGATAAAAGAAAAAAGATATTGAACCAAAATGATTAAAAGGCTAAAAATTGAGGACTGAAAATGAAAAGTAAAATTAACGCCGTAACCCCCTATGTCTAACGGAGTACACCGCAGTAGGGCTATTTGTCCCTGACAAAAACACATGGTGCAATTTGTCCCGACCCCAAACCACAATGAGATTTTTGTACTTTTCCCTAAATTTTAATACAATAAATTTCATACATATGCTAAATAATATTAATTAAAGAGGTCATAAGCAGATAATTCATGTAAAATATTTCAAAGAAATGATCTCAAATATCAATTCAATTTATAAGAAGATTGATATAAATGAAAAAAAAATCCTAGCTAGTTTTATTATTAACGAAAGATTAATAATTATAGAGTCTATAAAATTTTAACATTAAGTATTTACAATTGTCTTTCAACACTTATATTTCATATTATTAAATTTTGTAAATTTGAATAATTTGAAATAAAATTACTTAACCAGTCTTCTCGAGCTATCTCCACCTGCGCCCCTTCGATTCTCAGGAGCTCTTTGACCTCCTTGAACAACCCCTAGAGCCGCCTGCCGCAATGCACTTCGTACGCTGGACATGATCCTAGTACTGGGTAATAATTCCAACACCATTGGTTAAATGCTGCCAACCACCGCCTCCCTCTCTCTCAAGACCTTATTCTGGATTTCTTTTTCTTTTTCTTAATTCCTAAAATTTCAAAATATTAAATTATATTTTAACCGGAAAAAGTAGCCGAGGCAGCACTTTGCCTCGTTTTTCATAAGTCAGGTGGCATGATACAATTTTTTAAAGGTCATGATGCACTTTGAAACTAGACTTTGTTGAGCTTTTTTTTTTTGGTGAACAAATACATTTTATTAAGGGGAATTCACCTAAAATGACCTATGGTTTACCCGTTTTGTCAAATCTATCCTATGCTTTTTTTGTCAAATCTATCTCATGGTTTATTTTTTGCACCAAATCTATCCCGGCGTTATCTTTTCCGTCGACATCTAACGGCCGCGCTGATGTGGCGCCCACGTGGCAAGTGTGGCCCACTATCTCTCCACGTCCCACGTCAGCACGGCCGTTAGATGTTGACGAAAAGATAATGCCGGGATAGATTTGATGCAAAAAGTAAACCATATGATAGATTTAACAAAAAAAAACATATGATAGATTTGACAAAACGAGTAAACCATGGATCATTTTAGGTAAAAACCCCTTTTATTAATCACACTAGTAATTTACATTACTATGTCTGCTAGAACAAACGATATTGATGGGTCACCGCTTTCTAAATTGGAGCCTGGTAGGAGACCGTCGGGGAGAGTAGACTGTCGCCGTTGGGAGATTGGTTGCAACTACTTGAGGAGAAGGTTGCATGTTATACAGGGTGTGTACGTGGAGATGGTTGACTCTGCAGGCTTCTTTGCTCATCTGCGACAAGGATGGGTCGCCGCAGCCGGAGATGGTGCATAGGGCCAATAATATTTGACACGACACGATAACACGACACAAATATGAGACGGAGTTAAACGGGGTTCGAGTTGGGCATTTTTGATATTCAGTCTAAACGGGACCAACCCGTATATACACTGTTAATAAGCGTGTCTTACCGAGTTGAACCTGTGTAATCCGATTATGCACAATTAAACCTATTTTATTTAGACATGTTTAATCGTATTACTATAATCTTGGAACCCGTTTATGTATCTGAATTTACCAAAATATCCTTATATAACCCTAAGGTGCTTAACCTAATTTCCTTCAGATCCTTCTAGGCTCTAGCAAATCCAGCCTCCACCTTCTTCCCTTCCGCGCAACAACACTCAGAGTCTTAGACCTCACCCGAGTCACCTCGACCCCGGCCCTGCCCTCGAGCCCTTTCTCCGACCTTAGACGAAGACGACCTCACCTTGACCTCAGACGAAGATGACTTTACCTCGACCTCAGAGGCTCAGACGAAGACGACCTCACCTCAACCGTGTGACCTCAACCTCGGCTTGACCCCGCAACATCGACCTTGCATCCTCAACCTCGCGACCGCAACCGCGACCCCGCAATCGTCGAGCCCTCTCTCCGAACTCATATCACCGGCTATCTCACTGGGAGCGACGGCAGAGATCTCTGATTGGTGCAAAGATTCCGTGATCGAGCTCAACATCCTTGTCCCCAAATCAGAGACAGAGACCTCGACCTCCAGTTACTGTGTCTTGAGGTCAGATCAGGTCTCTCTCTCCCTCTCTTTTATGAAACCCATATGATGATCCTCAACTATATAGACTCATGTTCATGCTTGATTTAGTCCTCGCCATAAAATTTCAGCTTTTGATCGTCCTTGTTCAAATATTCCGAGAAGGTGTCGTTTAAGATCATTGTTGGAGTCTCTAAGGGGGCGTTTGGTTTCAGAGTTAAAGTAATTTTGATTTTGATTTTGATTTTGATTGTGGAAAAGGACAAATGAGATTGTATTATAAATTTGATTTGGGAAACGTGTATTTTTGTTGTGTAGTGGACAGAGTTAAAATCAAAATCATAATTCTAAAATTATTTTCACAAACCAAACAAGCCCTAAAGAATTTTGATGAAGACTTTTGATGCTACAAAATGCAATAACTCGGCTACTATGTGGTTTACGCGGCTTGTAGCACTTGCTTATTTTGCAAATAACGGTTGGATTGTTAAGGAGGCTATTGTCTAGACTTACAGAGTTTTTAGCATTAAATTTATGCCTCCTTCCATGGGCTATTTCATTTGTATAGCCAAATGTTGGATTCTTGGCATGACATGCTAAAGTTGAACTCACATAATTTAATTCTAACTTTCAGGCCTAATATGGAATTTTTTTTCCCCTAATATGTCTTCAAATTACTTGGCAGTATGAATACCGGCACCCTCATTACCTATTTCATCTTATCTGTTTACAGATACTGTATGTCTTGCGTAATACTAAATGATGCCCTTGTGATGCTCTCGTGTTTCAGTTTCATGACTTGTCAATTGTATAAACGGGTAAACAGGTCATGTTGACGTGTCCGGGTAACTGGGTTGAACGAATAAACGGGTTGTGTTAACGTGTCCAGGTAACCGGGTTAATCTGATAAACATGTCGTGTTAACGTGTCCGGGTAACCGAGTATAATCGTGTCCTATATGGATACGTGTACCTATTATGACATGTTTCGATAAATAGGTTTAAACGTGTCATGTACAGGTTAACACAGATATAAACAGGTCATGTTCATATTTCCAATACTTGACCCGTATAATAATCGTGTCGTGTACGAGTAATGACTTCGATGACACGAACCTGTTTAGACACGACACGTATAAACACGACACGATATGAATTGCCAACCCTAATAGTGCAGGCTTCTTTGCTCGTCGGGGGAGAAGGCGCGGGTGGGGATTCGACGCCCTAATTCCTCTAGTTCATATGCTTTATATTTTTTATTTATTTTTTTCCAAGTAATTAATTGATGTAGATAATTTTACCCTTTTATTTTGACATGTGAGTGGCATTTGCTCTCTTTTGGCCGAAATTTTAATCGGAAATTGGTTGAGGGGGCATCTTGCGTATTTTCTGGTAAAGTCAGGATGTGTTCTACGAAATTTGAAGGTCGAGGGGTAAACTCAAACTCTCCTAGTAAGTCGGGGGTAAAGTGCATTTAACTCAGGAAAATAATAAGGAGACGAGGGGGAGAGAGAGACCATGGCGAACCACCAAAGTCTATCGAGTAGATTTCTTTCCTTTCATCGAAACCTTTTTCTAGTGTCTTTCACTATCCAATGTAACGTCTATCTCCTTCCCCTATTGAATCCAACACACACGCGCGCGCGCGCACACACACAAATATATATATTGCCCCGTCCCTTTCCTTGCAATGTGTCAAGGATGGTGACCTTTTTGAATTAGGGAGGAAAATATAAGAAATTTAATAAAATATCAGGAATCAGAGTCAGCCGTAGTTTTTGTGGTTTACGATACCTGTGGTCCTAGCATCATTAGTAAGTCAAGAGTGGGTTATTAACAGTGTGTAAGCACATGGGGGCTGTGAAAAGACATCGTTGTGACGCACGTCCTTCATTCTCGAGTCGTTTGAGCGACTCGCGAAGAATTTTGTTTTGAAAATGCAAGCGGGTCCCATTTTCGAAGGCCTCGATGTGAAGCCTCCAAGGGGCTCTCGTTGGCCATGCGTGGGCATATCGAGACATCCTCAATGATCCCTAACAATACTATCAGTTGCTCATTGTGCCCGTCAGTTTTCGGCCATTCCTGACAGGGTACCGTAGGGCGATTGTATTTGTAATCTGCAAGGGATTTCTATCCAAAATTAGTCAAACCTCGGTCTAGTCATTTCTAAAGTGTTATGACTAGACTCTCGGAGATGAATGTTTGAGATTTCAGGCTCTATAGCAGTCGATTGAAGGGTGGCTGTGACTCATTCGGAGTTATGAAATGGACCGAGAGAAAAGAGAAAGCTTGGGAAGCACGTTGCTTCACACTAAAAAAGATACACGGGTTTATGCCTGCAGCGAGATGTACCCTCCTCTTTTTCGTCCTGTTGTCATGTAGACTACCCTAAACTGCTCGGATGGCGTGCTCAATTACCCATTGTGCGTGGGGAAGAATCAACACTGGATGGTTGAGTTCTGTAGGAGAGCAGATTAAGATCGTATAGGGGTAGATAACCTGGCCACTTCCCATAAGGATCCCTAGTCTGCACGGAGTGTGTTGGGCTAGGGGATCAATTCATTTTATCATTCTCTCATTTTACTCTCATTTTGCTACGGTCGCCCATCTAAGGATTTGGCCGCATCTCTCAACCTAAAGGGGTGAGCTCTCCTTTTATTGCGATCGCTTATCTCGGGATTTTTGGTCGTGCCTCTTTTTACCCTAGCTTTTGCCTAAGTCACCCCCCATGGGATTTTTCGACCTAGCGGCCTCGATTCTTTTATCTCTCGAGTTTGCAAGGACGAAGAGTTCAGAGAGTTTGACTTCCAAGTCGGTGTTGTGTTCTGTCTCCATCGAGGAGTCGCGGTTGTCAGCACCCCATTTTGGCTTACTATTCCAAACAACGATATCAGCAATGGTCTAGTCTATGACTTGAGCAAGAATACAGAAAACGGCTCGGCAGAGCAAGAAATCACTATTCATCCTCAAGCCAGCAAAATTGAGCATATGACAGAAGGATTCCTAGGGTCACCAAAGGGTAATAGAGTGACTGGAGAGCTCAATAACGTCCAAAACCGGCATTTCCAATGTACCACATGGATAGTCCTATTTTCTGATAGTTCACTCGACCGTCGGAAGATAGCCAATATTGGACTTAAAAAATCCACACCAATGCCAAACAGATGAAAAGTGTCTTCAAATGCATTTCGCAAATCATCTGCTCTATACATAACAACTTTCTGTATACAGACAACTTTTCAGTGGAAGTCCAAAAATGCATGTTTCTTAGAAAAAAGTTAATTCCAAATATCAGATTCGGCCATGCCCCACAATCATACAGAGCACGAGCAGTGCTTCAGATTGTCTCTCGGAAGCCATACAGACACCCCGAATGACTTCTGAGCGACAAAGCGGGCATACCCCTCTTCGGAAGAGCATAACCGGAGACTGATCTGATGGAATAACGGCAAATGAAGTTGACCTTGTATTGCCCCAAAAACTCCAACGGACAGACACAATTGGGCAAATCAGACGGCAAAACCCTTCTCGGTTTCCCGAGTAACCTCCGAGGAGCACAAAAGGCCATTTTCAGTAGGAATCCATATCCGGAGGTCCTCTTTGGGGAAACTTGACACCGGATGCCTACCTTACATAGTACTAGCCTTCTGAAGGCTCAATGTGGAACCGTCGGAATAAATCACACAACTCATCTAGACCCCCCGAGCAGTGCTTTAAGGGTCTCAGATGCACTTTTCACGTCCTTAGAAGCCCAATCTCAACAAACAGAGATTACAGTGATCTCCGGATCGCCCAAGTAACTCAGAAAGCAATCTGAGAAATCTAGTTTTGGCCTCCTAGGACATCTCCGACTCCATATTTGCATTACCGGCTTAAGGGTCAAGTGCCCACGTAATTTGACAATTTATGTCAAAATGACCGACGTGGGATGCAGATACAAGATATGCTATCAGAAGTGGATAACCTCGCTCTGAATGCGTAAAAGGAGCAAAACAGGCTTTCGAGCTTCATACAGACATTTGGCAATTTCTCACGGAAAATGCCAATCTCGGACTCATTAAATCCGTTTCCTCGCATATATCGACAATTCGACGTTCAATTCAAACCACGAACATCGAATTACCGACCAATTGAGACCCGAGCTTTTTCCCGATTTTTTCCTCTTCGCTGTGGGACCCCACGGTTTGCCTAAGGACGGCCGAAATTTGCCAAGTCTTATCCTCTTCCACTCTTGCTCACTCTTAGCCCAAAATATCTAAGGAGTTTGAAGATAACACTCCAACTCTTCTTCAATGCACATTAATGCCCATTAATGCTTTGATCTTTTCTTCATTAATGCAAATGGAAGAGGATAGGGCTAGATATTTCCCTAATCAAACCGCCCCCCCAAGCATGCCCACTAATGATGCTTTGTTTCACTAATTATGTCATTAGATTTGCCTATAAATTGCCAAAAGTGATTAAGTTAATCACTTCTCTTCTTGCACACTCTCTCCAAGCTTTCTCCCTCAAGAAAAGCTCTCAACTCCATAGCCAAAACCAGCAAGCTTCAACACTTCAAAACCAAGCGGGAAAAACCGAAGAAAACCTGAAGAAAGCTTTGAGTTCTTAAGTCGGAAGCCGATGTTCATCATCCCGACTTAAGTTCAAAATTTCTCAAATTCCATGGACCACATGTTTTGGACCCTAGGAGTTCATTTATGAACTTAGTTTTTTGGTTTGAAGTCATTTGCTCATCATTTCCGGTTGATTTCTTCATTTCGGGTGAAGGACGTGCCCTTGGGTGAATAGTGCACCCGTAGCCACTCGCCCATCTATAAGTCCTCCAGCTCGCCCATCCTTGCCGAACGTGCATCTTTTGCACCCGAGCATCCTTCCAAGCGTTCAACCGAATCACCCGACTCTCGAATACTTCCCCGACTCTTTTCTCGTATCCCGAGGCTAGGTAAATCACTCTTGACTTAGAAGAGTTAGGGCTTTTTACATTTATTGCATGTTCATGGAGTTATATGGTGCACAAAGCGTTATCACTTGCAAGACTTCATTTGTATGCACTTTCACATTATGCCATGCATGTTCATCCTCGATTAACGTGCTAACATATCGGGAAACGTTTGGATCGTCACTCGGAAGACCATCCCGACCCAAAACAAGCAAAAGAGCTCTCGGGTTTGCCTCAAGAAGAGGTGATCGAAGCTTGGCTTGTTTTTCTCGGGTTAAGATTGGCCTTCTTAGCCCGATCCAAGCTCGATTCCCGAGTTTCCTCATGTTTTCTTACGTGCATGAAGCCGGTATTGTTTTATCGATTCCATAAATAACATGTTTGTGCGTGTTTACATGTTTGAATGTGTTAAACAAATCATGACAATACCGGCTTTTGTCAAAAACGTGTCATTTATCATGTTTGTTGTTTGAGCATGCGAGAAATGATTCAAAACAAGACGTGAAAACCTCGTGGAACCTAATACGGGCTATGAGACCTCTCGGCTTTTTCCAATGAGAATTGGCCGAGAGTCTCATGGAGTTATTCGGGTTCCATGAGACTTCCTCCTCCCGTTTTAAGTCCGTTCTCGGATCCCGTGCAATTTACAAGTTTCTTTACATCAAGAACCTTATATGAAATGTCTTTCAAGCAAAACATGCATGGATTCGAGTATCGATGACTCATTTGGGTTCATTCGGTTATGAGGGTATTTTTGGTTATTTGACCAAATTATCCTTGATCCTTGTGAAACCATCTCGGTTATCGAATCACGAATCGTTTTCACAATTAATGCATTCGGCAATAACCTTGAGCATTAATTCCACGAACGGGTTAATCGGGACGCTCACACGATTAATTCATTCAATTTAAACAACTTTGTACGAACTGGACATTAATTCGTAACTCGCATCCACAAATTACAAAATGGTGTTAATGCCCTTTTCAAAACCCTCATACTTTCAAATCCCTATTGTGTTGTTTCCCTTTTCTGAAAACAAATTTTCAAATCAAGGGCAAAAACATCATTTTGTGATTTGGCGTCATCTTAGCATCGTTTAGGGTACTAGTTGGGTATTCTATATAAAAATACAATTACCTAACTAATCATTTCACTCGACTTAAACAAATACTAGAAAATAGTTAGGCAGAACTCTAGGTTCCAAATCTAGAGTCGAAATACAAGTTTGGATCAATTCAGTGGTAATTCAATGTCACCACATCGAATCATTGTAAAAGCAATCCACACACACGAGATTTGACTCTCTTTGTCAAGTTCTCAAAATAAAGCCGAATGTAAAATGTTTTGCATGATTTTTTGCTTAGCATATGGCATTTGCTTGCAAAAACACCTCTGGGTCAATAAACTTGCTAAGACACGTACATTTGATAGTAACAAACACTTTGTCTGTCATTAACATGTTACGTGTTTACCTTTCTGCATCTGTTTGCCATGCGGGTCGAGCCTCATCCCTAGGTCAAATGATATTAGGGTTCAACGCCCTAATCATCGATCACAAGGTCCAACGCCCTAATCAACACTCACAGGGTCCAACGCCCTATTCAGTGAGAGCGTACATTGAATTTCTGTTTTTCGGTGTTTCCTTAAACTAACTATGAGTTAGAGCGGAATAATAACCGAACGCGAGTAGACTGGAATTCGGCCATTTGTAATTTGTATTTATTATTTTCGAGAGCATTGTAAGGACTTTTATATTGTACATTCATTATATAATAATTTCAGTCGGTAAGCGAACGGTCCGAGAGTCGAATTAATCGAATCGATTTAATGCTTGCCCAAAGGAAAGTAAATCCAAGAATTCGCGGTTCTGGTTCACGAGGGATTCAACCTCTATGGTTCGATGAACTGTAACGCAAGATTGTGAACCAACTCCCTGACATACGGGTTTACTTCTCTCTCGGCTTCCCAACCGACATCGTTTAGTTCACCGAATCTCCGGTGTCAAAACGTGCGAGCCGAGCGCAACTTAATTCAAGCGGTAAATAATAAAACATGCAAGCCTAGCAAGACAGAGTACCGAAAGGGCGTGCGGGATATAGGCTCGCACATAACATGAACCCCCGAACACGGATATTGTGGTTCCGGACAAATCAATGCCTTAACTGTTCCATACCCCTAGACTCAGGTAACTTATCCACCCTCGACCTACTGGTCGTAAAATGATAAGTGGCGACTCCTTCTCTCACGCATGTCCGTCACGCGTCCCCACGTGAAGGTGGACACTCCCAAGCAGCGCGGTCCATATGCGCGCATGCGGGCCCCGACGAGAGCCCACATTCGGGTCCGTACAGCTTGGCGACTCCGCTGGGGATTTCTTAGTGGGTTCAGGTTCGATTTATTTGCTTGCTTGCATGTTTATTTATCGCTTTCCGTACATTTATTTTACGCACATTTACTTGTCTGCATTTTGCATTGCATCATTCTAGCGCAATTCTAAGTACCTCGCCTGAAATCCCACGGGCGTCGAAATAGGAAGATAGGTTAGTCAGAGGTTCCGAGTAAGGGAACGGATCGAGTAAGCTCTGCCACCGAACCGGCCCCCAAAGATCCTCGCTCGATTTCAAGGAATTGACACCCTTGAATCGGGAGCCTCCATCCCTAGTTAGTGGTTTTCCCAGTAGAACACTGAAACCATGCATAAACAGGGACCGTCATGCTGGACCAAAATTGCCTTCATGCCGTCAACTGACCCAAAGTTCGGTCTTTGAGTCAGCCCCTAGTTTTCTTTTAGGCGGGCCTTTTGTTGTTTTTCTAGAATGAGCGATGTACATTGTAACAGATGCAATTATACTTTACTTTTCTGCACTGCATGCATGTTTTCAAACAAACTAGGACATTGCATTGGTTTATTGCTTAAGTTCCCTTTTTCAAATGAACTATCTTCGTAAATCTGCGAACTTGAATCAAATCAATGCAACGACATTAGTTTTTGAAAATTCATACATTGCCTGCATCCGATATTTGCACAGCAACTACCATGTCCCGCACGATAGGCGAGTTATGCCAACCTTCGAGGGTAGACCACCTGCGGTCTTCACCTCTCCATGGCGAGACGTGCTATGACCAGAGGCCATCCATCCCGACCATCCATCCCGACCATCCACCCCGCACGACAGGCGAGTTGTGCCAACCTTTGCGAGTAGACCACCCGCGGTCTTCACCTCTCCATGGCGAGACGTGTTATGACCAGAGGCTGTCCATCCCGGCCACCCACCCCGCACGACTAGCGAGTTGTGCCAACCTTCGCGGGTAGACCACCTGCGGTCTTCACCTCTCCATGGCGAGACGTGCTATGACCAGAGGTTGTCCTTCCCGGCCACCCACCCCACATGACAGGCGAGTTGTGCCAACCTTCGCGGGTAGACCATCCGCGGTCTTCACCTCTCCATGGCAAGACGTGTTATGACCAGAGGCCGTCCATCCCGGCCACCCACCCCGCATGACCGACGAGTCGTGCCAACCTTCGCGGGTAGACCACCTGCGGCCTTCACCCTTCCTCCATGGCAAGGCGAGCTGTGGACCGATGGCCAACCCACCTTCCCAAGCGAGACTAACCGACACTAACTTCTTACTAACAGAGAGCCTCACCGCGTGATCGGACGCACATCTCTCCACGTGACCCCACGCATCTACCAACGATCAAGCGTGCCTCATACATGTCCAAGCATGTTCAAACCAAATTATGCACGCATGCTCAGAGTATCAATGCATGTCTCTCGACGGGTTTGCATGACGCCTACTAGGCCAGTTCGCTTCCCTACACTCTTGCATTGAAATCCTGAACAGTTCATGCTCCTTCATTGTTTTCCTTTCCTATTGCAGGAAATTCTCAACAAGAAGACAACTTGAATACTGAGCGACCACAATTGAGACAACAAATGTCTCTCATCCAGCTCCTTGGGATTTCAACACTAAGTCCCCATCCTTGCTCCACATAGCAAGACAGCAAGCAAATCAGAGTCACCGCTTTGCAGCACCCTGCACTATTCCTCAACATTGACGTTTGCTTTCGCATTTCTTATCGTGCATGCATTTACCACATCGGGCTTTGGCTTTGCATTTACTGCATCGGGTTTCGACCCCACATCGGGCTTCGGCCCCGCATTGGGCTTCGGCCCCACATTTACCACATTGGGATTCGGCCCTGCATCGGGCTCCGACCCCGCATTTACTGCATCGGGCTCCGGCCCTGCATTTACTGCATTAGGATTCCGACCTTGCACCGGGCTTTAGGCCCAACATTTACTGCTTCTAGGTTTTGACACCCTGCATTTACTACTTTGAGGTTCATCTGAAATCCAAAATCGACTTGGATTCAAATTCATCCAAGCCGTACTTCGAGGAGCACGTCTAATCCTTTCACTGCAAAGGCCGAAAGTGACAGCTCCACAAACAGAGCATAACCCTCCCACCTGCAACAGTAGGCACAAGCACCGTCACGCTTCCGACCAAAGAATGGGTCCCACCCGTCCTCCGCCGTCGCTGCCGCCTAAACACTAGGGCAACATACGCAGTCTTCTTTAAACTCTCTTTTACTTTAATTTAAATCCATTCCCACAAATGGGTTCCCGACATGAACAAATCCTTCAAACTGGACATTATGACAGTCTTTGCCACGCCCTATTAGTTTTGTTGGCCTTGTTCGACTCACCTATCCTCATGGGACCCGGCTCCTCGAGCCTTCCCTAGGACGGTTGCGTATGCCTTATCGCAATTAGGGAAAACATGCTTATGTGACCTTAGTCATAGTCTAACCACTCCAGAGTGGTGATGACTAGATTCCCGGAAATAAATGTCATCCAAACGCGAGACCCCATGGGTTGCATGCGGGACAAACGGGATTTTCCCATGGGTACACCCCATATTTCTTACCGCATATTCCACCGCATAGTCGCCTAACACACCATCTTCTTTGTCATCTTTTACAGGGACACGCCGGTCACAAACGAAGAGTGATGCACGGGCTCACGCCTTTTCGAGAACTCCTCTCAAGCCTCCTCCCTTATACTTTGACAAGGAAGGGGCTTGGCACGAATGTACCCCCTACAAAGCTAAAGACAAAACCAACTGAGCGAGCTATATGCCATCAACGCAACCATTTCAATTGACATTGATGACATGAGACGGTCAAGGGCGACGGCTGCATAAACCGCCCACCACGAGTCACATCGATGATGAAGATCGGGGCATTCGCGTTCAACGCTCGCACCGAGACCACCTCGGACATCATCCACCCACGATAAGCATTTCCAAGCGACGTACACTGGGGCATTCTCAGTTGAAGTTCGCACCAACACAACCTCTGCAAGCGACGTACACTGGGGCCTCCCTGGTTGAAGTTCACCCCGAGGTCGCCATAGTAGGTCACTCCATCAAGTGATGTTGGAACGCTCCCGGTCATTTGCGTCAAGACCAGGCCTCCTCCACAACAAGCACCAGGACAACCTCGGCCACTGATTCCCTAGGGCAATTTTGTATTTTCCTTCTAGACAATAGGGGAATTCACTTGAAGAGATTGTAAGGGCAAATGACACAAAGTTCAACTTTCGAGTGCACGAGAGTCAAACTTCCAAGAAAGTCGGTCCTCACAAAATAGGGCTAGCAACACACAACAAGTCTCCACGAGGCGAAGCACACCAAAGCGGCCTCGGCGATGCAAAGTCGAGGAGTTTCAAACAAAGACACGGGCCATAAAACAAACCCCAGCTGCAAGAAAAAAATAACAGAGCGAAAAGAAGTGGGAAAAACCCGCCAATAAAGAGAGAGAGAAAAGACACGGGAAAAACCTGCCAATGAACAAAACAAGGTACCGTTGAGATTTAAAACTCCAGCACCGCCAATCTTGAGAAGTCAACAAACCCCGATAAAAAGGGGAAGCAGCAGACACCACTTCTCGATGGAGACAGAACACAATGCACTCGGAGATCAAATCCTTTAAATCCTTTGCCTTTGTAAACTCGAGAGATAAAAGAATCGAGCCCGTTAGGTCGAAAACCCCTTTTGGGGCGGCCTAGGCAAAAGCTAGGATAAAAGAGTGGCATGACCGAAAACCCTTTAGGGCGGTCATGGCAAAAAGAGAGCTCTTCCCCTTTAGGTTGAGATGTGCGGCCCTGAGGTGGGTGACAGTAGCAAAAGGAGAGTGAAATGAGAGATAGATAAAATTGCCCCCTAGTCTCTCACATATCGTACGGACAAGGGATCCTCAAGGAAAGTGGCCAGTTTATCAATTCCAACACAATCCCCGATCGGCTCTCCAATACCATTCAACCATCCAAGAGGGAACTTCCTCAAGCACAGTGGGCAACTGAATACGTCGTCCAAGCAGTTTGGTACAACCTACAAAACAGAAAGACGAAAGAAAATGGGGGTACATCTCGCTACAAGCGTGAATCCCCGTATCCTTTTAACTTGGGGCAACGTGCTTCCCAAGCTTTCTCTTTTCTCTTTGTCTTTGCATAACTCCAAATGGGTCACAGCTTCCCTTTAACAGGCTATCACAAAGCCGAAATCCCAGACATTCCTCTCCGGGGTCTAGTCATAACGCTTTGGAAATGGTTAGACCGAGTCTGGCCAAATCTGAATAGAAATCCCCAAGCGGGTTACAAATGCAGCCGCCCTACAATACCCTATTGAGAAGGGTCCAAAGTCGACGAGCGTGTCGAACGAACAATAGAACTGCTAGGGCATCGTCGGCGACATCTCGATATGCCCATACATGGCTAACGGGAACCTCCAGAGGCCTTGCATCTAGGCCTCCGAGAACGGAATCCATCTGCACTGTCAAAGCAAAATTCTTCACGGGTCGCTTTGCTGACCCGAAACTGAAGATCTGCATATTGCAATGACCTCTTATGCTTACCTGCGCCTATCTTGCATTTTCATTTCTCACGTGATTTACGAGTGATGCCAGGATTACAGGTACCGCATTTCATGAACTACGACAGACTCTGATTCCCGGTCCCACGGGATACATAGGCGCTCTGTCTAAGAACTCGAGTCTCGCAATACAAGACGCCGACTTTCGGCGAACTTCTTGCAGGTCAAAGCATGATCGCCCAAGCAGCGGAGCTGGCCTCCGGCAAAGCACAATCATTCCTCAGCAGCAAAGCTGGTTTCCGGCAACCCAATAGGTAACCGCCTAGCGGTGAGCCCGGCTTTCGCTAGATCAAACACATCACTGCCACAGAGGTAAGGCTTCAGTCAAACGACTTCGTCCCAGCATCAACACCTGCCTCTGACAAATCAGCGCTCCTTGGGAGATGTCTCCCCAAGATCGATTCATCTCTACTTCATGTGACGGGTGACAATCTCAACCCAAGAGGAGAATCTTCAGAGTAGTACTCGATGCACTCTGGCATCACAATCAGTTGGCGAACAATGAAGCATTCTGCCACAACATCGATTGCAACATGGACAAGCTCCGCGACGGAAGAATCACAATGATTCCTTTCACACCTCACGCAACTCCCCAGTGTTTGCATTTATTTTCTGCACCTTTTCATTATCACAATACACTTTTAACTGGTGTGCACCTTCTCAGGAATGCAATGCATCTTGCAACTCTTCGGGTCCGTCCCGACTTTAAATTTATGTTCAGGGGTCCGTCCCCTTCGGGTCCGTCCCGACTAAATTTCTGTTCAGGGTTCCGTCACCTTCGGGTCCGTCCCGACTAAATTTCTGTTCATGGGTCCGTCCCCTTCGGGTCCGTCCCGACTAAATTTCTGTTTAGGGATCCGTCCCCTTCGGGTCTGTCCCGAGTAAATTTCTGTTCAAGACTCAATGTGGAATCGTCGGAATAAATAACACAACTCATCTAGACCCCCCAAGCAGTGCTTTAAGGGTCTCAGATGCACTTTGCACGTCCTTAAAGGCCCAATCTCAACACACAGAGATCACAGTGATCTCCGGATCACCCAAGCAACTCAGAAAGCAATCTGAGAAATCTAGTTTCGACCTCCTAGAACATCTTCGGCTCCATATTTGCATTACCGGCTTAAGGGTCGAGTGCCCACGTAATTTGACAATTTATGTCAAAATGAACGACGTGGGATGCAGATACAAGATATGCTGTCAGAAGTGGATAACCTCGCTCTGAATGCGTAAAAGGAGCAAAATCGACTTCCGAGCCTCATACAGGCATTTGGCAATTTCTCACGGAAAATGCCAATCTCGGACTCATTAAATCCGTTTCCTCGCGTATATCGACAATTCGACGTTCAATTCAAACCACGAATTTCGAATACGCGGCCAATTAAGACCCGAGCGTTTTCCCGATTTTTTCCTCTTCAACTGTGGGACCCCACGGTTTGCCTAAGGATGGCCAAAATTTGCCAAGCCTTATCCTCTTCCACTCTTGCTCACTCTTACCCCAAAATATCCAAGGAGTTTGAAGACAACACTCCAACTCTTCTTCAATGCACATTAATGCTCATTAATGTTTTGATCTCTTCTTCATTAATGCAAATGGAAGAGGATAGGGCTAAATATTTCCCTAATCAAACCGCCCCCCAAACATGCCCACTAATGATGCTTTGTTTCACTAATTGTGTCATTACATTAGCCTATAAATTGCCAAAAGTGATTAAGTTAATCACTTCTCTTCTTGCACACTCTCTCCAAGCATTCTCCCTCAAGAAAAGCCCTCAACTCCATAGCCAAAACCAACAAGCTTCAACACTTCAAAACCAAGAGAGAAAAACCGAAGAAAACCCGAAGAAAGCTTTGAGTTCTTAAGTCAGAAGCCGATGTTCATCATCCCGATTTAAGTTCAAAAATTCTCAAATTTGATGGACCACATGTTTTGGACCCAAGGAGTTCATTTATGAACTTATTTTTTTGGTTTGAAGTCATTTGCTCATCATTTCAGGTTGATTTCTTCATTTCGGGTGAAGGACGTGCTCTCGGGTGAATAGTGCACCCGTAGTCGCTCGCTGCCGAGCGCGCCCGCTATTACGCCCCGCGCGCGCCTGATGTCCTCTCGCGCGCCCATCCTTGCCGAACGTGCATCCTTTGCACCCGAGCACCCTTCCAAGCATTCAACCGAGTCACCGGACTCTCGAACACTTCCCCGACTCTTTCCTCGTATCCCGAGGCTAGGTAAATCACTCTTGACTTAGAGGAGTTAAGGCTTTTTACATTTATTGCATGTTCATGGAGTTATATGGTGCACAAAGCGTGTTCACTTGCAAGACTTCACTTTTATGCACTTTCACATTATGCCATGCATGTTCATCCTCGATTAACGTGCTAACATGTCGAGAAACGTTTGGATCGTCACTCGAAAGACCATCCCGACCCGAAACAAGCAAAAGAGCTCTAGGGTTTGCCTCAAGAAGAGGTAACCGAAGCTTGGCTGGTTTTCCTCGAGTTAAGATTGGCCTTCTTAGCCCGATCCAAGCTCGATTCCAGGAGTTTTCTCATGTTTTCCTACGTGCATGAAGCCGGTATTGTTTATCGATTCCATAAATAACATGTTTGTGCGTGTTTGCATGTATGAATGTGTTAAACAAATCATGACAATACCGGCTTTTGTCAAAAACGTGTCATTTATCGTGTTTGTTGTTTGAGCATGCGAGAAATGATTCAAAACATGACGTGAAAACCTCGTGGAACCTAATACGGGCTATGAGACCTCTCGGCTTTTTCCAATGAGAATTGGCCGAGAGTCTCATGGAGTTATTCGGGTTCCATGAGGCTTCCTCCTCCCGTTTTAAGTCCGTTCTCGGATCCCGTGCAATTTACAAGTTTCTTTACATCAAGAACCTCATATGAAATGTCTTTCAAGCAAAACATGCATGGATTCGAGTATCGATGACTTATTTGGGTTCATTCGGTTATGAGGGTATTTTTGGTTATTTGACCAAATTATCCTTGATCCTTGTGAAACCATCTCGGTTATCGAATCACAAATCGTTTTCACAATTAATGCATTCGGCAATAACCTTGAGCATTAATTCCACGAACGGGTTAATCGGGACGCTCACACGATTAATTCATTCAATTTAAACAACTTTGTACGAACTGGACATTAATTCGTAACTCGCGTCGACGAATTACAAAATGGTGTTAATGCCCTTTTCAAAACCCTCATACTTTCAAATCCCTATTGTGTTGTTTCCCTTTTCAGAAAACAAATTTTCAAATCAAGGGCAAAAACATCATTTTGTGATTTGGCGTCATCTTAGCATCGTTTAGGTTCCTAGTTGGGTATTCTGTATAAAAATACAATTACCTAACTAATCATTTCACTCGACTTAACCAAATACTAGAAAATAGTTAGGCAGAACTCTAGGTTCCAAATCTAGAGTCGAAATACAAGTTTGGATCAATTCAGTGGTAATTCAATGTCACCACACCGAATCATTGTAAAAGCAATCCACACACATGAGATTTGACTCTCTTTGTCAAGTTCTCAAAATAAAGCCGAATGTAAAATGTTTTGCATGATTCTTTGCTTAGCATATGGCATTTGCTTGCAAAAACACCTCTGGGTCAATAAACTTGCTAAGACACGTACATTTGATAGTAACAAACACTTTGTCTGTCATTAACATGTTACGTGTTTACCTTTGTGCATCTGTTTGCCATGCGGGTCGAGCCTGATCCCTAGGCCGAATGATATTAGGGTTCAACGCCCTGATCATCGATCACAGGGTCCAACGCCCTAATCAACACTCACATGGTCCAACACCCTATTCAGTGAGAGCGTACATTGAATTTCAGTTTTTCGGTGTTTCCCTAAACTCACGGTGAGTTAGAGCGGAATAATAACCGAACGCGAGTCGGCTGGAATTCGGCCAT
Source organism: Punica granatum (assembly GCF_007655135.1). Lineage (NCBI taxonomy): Eukaryota > Viridiplantae > Streptophyta > Magnoliopsida > Myrtales > Lythraceae > Punica > Punica granatum. The sequence goes on along the minus strand of NC_045127.1, from coordinate 33,535,141 downwards.
TTGTAATTTGTATTTATTGTTTTCGAGAGTATTGTAAGGACTTTTATTTTGTACATTCATTCTATAAGAATTCCAATCGGTAAGCGGACGGTCCGAGAGTCGAATTAATCGAATCGGTTTAATGCTTGCCCAAAGGAAAGTAAATCCAAGAATTCGCGGTTCTGGTTCACGCAGGGATTCAATCTCCATGGTTCGATGAACTGTAATGCAAGATTGTGAACCAACTTCCCGACATACGAGTTTACTTCTCTCTCGGCTTCTCAACCGACATCATTTAGTTCACCGAATCTCCGGTGTCAAAACGTGCAAGCTGAGCGCAACTTAATTCAAGCGGTAAATAATAAAACATGCAAGCCTAGCAAACCAAAGTACCGAAAGAGCGTGCGGGATATAGGCCCGCACGTAACATGAACCCCCGAACACGGATATTTCGGTTCTGCACAAATCAATGCCTTAACAACAAACTAGGTGTTCCATAACCCTAGACCCGGGTAACTTATTCGTCCTCGACCTACTGGTCGTAAAATGATAAGTAGCGACTCCTTCTCTCACGCTTGTCCATCACGCGTCCCCACGGGAAGGTGGACACTCCCAAGCCGCGCGATCCAAAAATGCGCATGCGGGCCCAGACGATAGTACACATTCGGGTCCGTACACCGGTTGTCGCCCCTTCTTTTTTGTAGGGTTTTCTTGATTTCTTTGTTTTGGAGCCACCAGTGTGTTCGGTGAAGCTTGGCCCTACCTTATTTTTATTGATTGGCAAGATTGTCCAGCTTTTTTTCTTGACGTTGGGTTTGTTTATGCCCTTTGGATTTGTTTGACTTTCCTCGACTTTTGCGTTGCTGAGGTTACTTGGATGTGTTTTGCCTCATGGAAACTCGATCTGTTTCTTTGTCCTAGCCCTCTTTTATGAGGGTCAGTTTTTGGAGTTTTGGTTCTTGTACATTCGGAAGTCGAATCAGGTGTCTCTTCTCTCTTGCAAACTTTATAAATGATTTTCTCCAATTGTCTATGAAAAAGAAAAATACAAAGTCTTGCCCCGGGGAGTAGGCAACTGAGGTTGCTCCGACGTGAATGTTGGACAGGGATGCCCCGTTGTATGCGGATGTTGCTGGTGGCAGGTGTTTTGCACGATCTTTGTCCCCGACCATGTCTTGTTGCTCCTGTAGTGGGTGCCTCTTAGAGGGGATGCGCTCTCGAAGCTGATGGACGTGTCTTGCCCCGATGATTCATCATCGCTTGATGGTCGTTGGCAGACCTTTGCGATGGTGAAGGCTTGATATTCCCCGGGGCGTTGTTCAATCTCGAGGGAGATGGTTGCGTTGATGCTGAATAGCTTGCTCAATCACCTCCGTCTTTGGCTTCGTAGGGTGTACCTCTTGGTTAGCCATTTCCCTGTCGAAGTATAAGGAAAAAGGCCCCGAGGAGAGTTTTTGGGGAGGTGTAAACCCGCGCATCACTCTTCGCCTTTGACCGGTGTCCCTGTTAAAGACAACAAAGAAGGTGATGCATTAGGCGATTGTGCGATGGAATATGTGGTAAGAAAAGTAGAGTGGACCCACGAGAAAATCCCTTTCATCTAGCACAAGATCCATGAGGTGTCGCATGTAGGGGACATTCGTTTCTGGGAGTCTAGTTATTACCACCCTAGAGTGATATGACCGTAACTGGGGGCCGCAATAGTGTACTTTCCCCGATTACAGGTAGGAAAACGCAATCGTCCTAAGAAAGACTCGAGGAGTCGAGTCCCACAGGGAAAGGCGGGTCGAACTGGCCCGATAGAACCAATAGGGCGTCCTTAGGACTATCCTGATGCACCTTTTGAAGGGTTTGTTATAACCGAGAGCCCGTTTAGGAATGCATTGAAATAAAATAAAAAAGTTGAAGTTTAAAAAGGAGTATGCATGTTGCCCTGGCAATTGGTTGGCGGCTATAGCGGAGGGCGGGCTGGGCACATTCTTCGATCAGAGGTGCAACCGTGCTAGTAACTCTTGCGGCGGGTAGGCTGAGCCGTGCTCTGTCTATCGCAGCTGTCGCTTGCGATCATTTGCAAAGGGAGGGTTGGGCCTCGGTGTTGAAGTGTCAAGGAGCTGGACGAGAGGTGTTTGTTATCTCGGTTCTGGTCGTTTGGAATTCAGACTGCCTTCTTGTTGGGTATTTCCTGTAATGTGAAAAAGACAAACAATAAAAGAACAAGAATTGTCCGCAATTTTAATGCAAGGGCGCAGGGAAGCGAGCTAACCTGTTAGGCATCGTGCAAGCACGCCGAGGGACGTCCGCGAGGTGCGCTGAGGATGCGTGCACGGGCACTGAGGGATGTGTTCGCACGATGTGGTGGGACGCACTCGGTTGCACAAAGTTGGTAGGGGTTAGCTTCGCCATGGAAGGTAGGTCAGCCCTTGGGCCACGACTCGCCTTGCCGTGGAGGAAGTGTGAAGACCGCAGGTGGTCTACCCGTAAAGGTTAGCACGGCTCGCCTGTCGTATGGGTGGGTGGTTGGGATAGACGGCATCTAGTCACGGCGTGCCTCACCGTGGAGAAATGAAGACCGCAGGTAGTCTACCAACGAATGTGGGCACGACCTGTCGATCATGCGGGAATGCGTGGTCATGATGGATGGCCTCTGATCACAACGCACCTCGCCTTGGAAAGGTGAAGACCGCGGGCGGTCTACCCTGGAATGTGGATATACAGAAAAAAAAAATATAGAAGAAAATGCCCGTGGCTTAAAAATAAGAGGTACATGTACATCTCTCAAAACAGAAAAGACTTAAAAGCCTGTAGGCTAACTCAATGGACGGTCGGAGAAGCCGGTTGTAGGTTAGCATGGAGGCATAGTAAAATGTAGGGTTTAGTACGACAAGGACCGCGCTATGTAAGGATGGGGGCCCTTGATCAAGGGGTAGTGACGTTCCCAAAACCGAGCGAGGATCTTTGGGGGCCAAAGTAGTGGGCAATCCACTGGGTCCGTTCCCCTATTCAGAACCTCCTTCTAATCATAGTTTCTATTGGTGCCCGTAGGATTTTGAGCATGGTGCTTGTAGGATTTCGAGTATGGTGCCTAAGCACAACCAAGATGATGGGTAATGTAGGTGCAAAAAGTAAATGTGCAGAAAATAAATGAAGGTTGTAAATAAAGTAAACACAACAAATAAACAAAGAAACGGGATAGAGCTAGAACCCTCTAAAGCGTCTCCAATGGAGTCGCCAAGCTGTACGGACCTAAATTTCGTCTCGTTGGGGCTCGCATGAGTGCGCGCTGATCGCAGGGTTTGGGAGTGTCCACTTTCCCGAGGGACGCATGACGGACACGCATGAGAAGGAGTTGCCACTACATGTTTACGACTCGGAGGTCGAGGGCCAGTGAGTTGCTCGGGTCTACGGGTGATAGATACACCTAGTTTGCTAAAGCATATGGTCTTGCGGAACCAGGAGTTTGAGTTTGGGAGTTCTGTTGCGTGCGGGCCTATATCTTGCACGCTCTATCAGTATTCTGGTTTGTCTAGGGTTTACCGTTTGTAGTTTGTTTACCGCTTAATTAGGTTGAGCTCATCTCGCTTGGTTTGACACCGTAAATTCGTGGAAGCTGCTGATTCGAATTAAGAGACCCAAAGAGGAGTGGATCCTTGGGTCAGAAGTTCGATCCATAGTCTTCGCATCTCGGCTAACCAAACCATGATGGTCGGTTCACTGTGAGGGCTTAGCCTATGACTCATATATGGTCCCGCTCATCCTAGGGACCTGTAGACCGATTCGACTGATTCCGACTCTCGAACCTCTCGCTCACCAACCAGGATCGTTACATGAATGAATGTACAAATAAATACAAATATATCAAATGAGATCCCAGTCGATTTGCATTCGGCCAATATTCCGATCCTGTGCATCGTGAAGTTAGAGAAACCGAAATTGAAGCTAATGTGACACGGGCTCATGAGAGCCAGGAATCGGGTCTGACTGAACCAGCAGGTCCTAGGAGGACCAAATAGTAGTCAAGATATCCGTGGAATCGATTGAGCTCCTGGGTGATTATCTAACCTCAAATCACGCATCACGACCTGAATCATCCTTTACTTGGATATTACTAGAGTCGAAACAATGACTCGAGACTAGACCCCATACCTCGCTCAGGTTGTGTTGGGTCCCGTTATCGATGATTAGGGCGTTGGACTTGTGTGAACCGTACCCTATGAAATCGGGCTCGACCCACAAGAAATCAAACAATAACAGATGAAAATAGATAAAATAGAAAAGTGGGGTGTTAATAGCAATGTTTACTTGATTATCGGGTTATGAACCGGGATTGCTTAGCGAACATGTCCCTATCCTAAACAGACAAACAAGACAAGCATGTGTGTTGAGAATCGACTATAGGTCGCCCTAGAATGGCATGTAGCATTCAACTTTTGTTTAAGGAAGGACTTGACAAACATGATGTTTGTTGCCAAGTCCCAAGTGTGCAAGTTTCACTTATGTTTTACTGATTTGTGACACTGACAGATTATTAGATTATAACAGAAAGTGTGTTTTATCAGAGTCCTAAAACCTAGGGTTTTGTCCCGCCCGTTTCCCTGTTTTTATTATGTCGAGTGTATGATTAATCTGGTTTTGTATTTTATGACAGATAAACCCAATCTAAGCACAAACTTAGGGAAGCGGGAACACTAAACACCACAAGAGTGCCAAGGTCTCTGCTCATACATTACAAAGGGACGAACAACCTTTCATGAGCTGTCTCCCGCTCACATCTTTGGTCCATCCCCCTAAGCGCCTGAATCTATGTTAAGATGACAGAAACACCCCAGTCAAGTAAAAAGGGCTTTGTAGATAAGACCTCCGAGCACACGAGCTACCTAACTTAACCCATTGCTCGAATATTTCGATCAGCCTAACGCCTAAAGTGACGGTGGATCATAAACCGATCATCATGCCCTGGAACCGGAAAATGTGTATGTGTGTGTGTAAAAAGCCGAGACTGCGTGACCCGCACCGTCGAGGTCTATAGCTGGTGTCAGCAGATCCCTTGGATCCATTGGGGTCTTGTGGACCCCGAAAGAGCCAAGAAATCAGTCACTGTACCTGGAAGTGGTCTAAGAAGAGTTCACACATTCCGACTCGAGTCGCCTCAAAACGGACCTAGACTTGAGTCAAGACACACGAGTATTCCCTAGATGTTCATGCTACACGTGCTACGTGTGTTAGTGTTTTTGTTGAAAATTGAGGGTTTTGAAAGGGCATGACCACCGATTCATGATTTGTCGAATCGATTACAAGTTATTGGTCGGTTCGTGCAATTTGTTAGAGAGTCAAGTAAGTTAATTAGTCTAGTGAATCTTCCTAATTACAATACGTGTGTGGTTGGTTAAATTGAGTGGATTGATGAAGGCTTTTATTTGTGGGATTTGAGTCGTCAAGTCGGCCATTGATAGACCATTCAATAAGAGTTGTAATTCCCAACCGTCCTGGAATTAAATCCGATTTTAAACCGTTTTTACATGATTAATCCGATTCGTGTGTGATTTTGATCAAAAATGCATTCAAACATTCCAACGCACGAACATGGGCATGTGCAATCACATCAAGACTAAATTTTTCGGTTATAATTTCAAATGATCAATTAAGCCGGTTTTGGTGCTTTTGGTCGATTTTTATTCCTTAAATGCATGAGATTAATTCATGTGGGTTCGTTCTCACTTCAAACAACCGATTTTAAGTCCGATTCATTTAAGGTCCGATCCGTGGTGTAGTCGGTTTATATTGCACGTCCTAGTTTTAAAAGTCCAGTTTAATTAACAAAATGATTCGTGCCATCTCAATCAAAATGCACATTCACATAACTCTCATTCATGCAAGCAGTGAATCAACCAAAAAAGAAGAGCCTCCGAGTTTTGTACCTCTCTGAGCTAGTGTAGGGAGGACCACGAGGAGCCTTCAAGTTTCCTCACGAACCGATACCGATGAGGGAAGTCCGAAGCTCGAAACAGCTGCTCATTGGTGGTGGAAGAGCAGCACAACAGCAACGTCTAGGGACAGCAACATGGGAAAAAAAGGAAAAAAAAAAAAAAAAAAAAAAAAGTACAGCGGCGACTAGGAGTGAGGTAAGGCGTGATCTTTAGCGCAGTAGCTCCGGGAAGCCGATAAAAGGAAGCCGAAACGTCGTCAACAGCAGCTGCAACTCGAGGAGGAGTGGAGTAACAGGCAACTGCGACTGGGGAGCTCGAAAGGTCAGGAATGCCAGCAGAAACAGTAACACGGGACAGAAGCAACGGGAAGGCCTAGGCAACAGCGTGATGACCCAAGAGCGATTAAATGAACTCAAGCTCGTGTTAGATGCCCAAGCAATAGCAGCAGTAGCTCGAGGAAGCCTGAGAAGGCTCAGAAATAGCAGCACAGACAATCGGTAGCTCGTGGCAGGGCGAAGGAAGGAGTAGTACTCGAACCGAACTGCAGAAGGGGAGAGATTGGAAGGTTGAAAGGAGACCGAATATAAAGGCAAAGTCGATAAACATCGGGAGGGATCAAACAAAGGCATGGGAAGGAAAACTTATCTTTGCTCGAGATATGCATAGGAGAAGCAAAAACAGCTCGAGGGACTCAAAAGTGGCAGCACAGCCACAACAACCTCGAAAGAAGCCTCGGAAAAGGGCTGAATAGCAGTAGTCGCAGCTCGGGAAGGTGCTGGCAGTAATGACAACAGTTCAAGGAGCTCAAGGGGAGGCTGGACAGCATCAAAATAGCATTAACAGCAACTTAGGGAGCATGAGGGATGTGGCAGCTTGGCGGCAAGGAGCTCGGGAAGGAGCTAGGCAGTAGCAACTACGACTTATGGATCGAGATAATATAACAACCACTTCAAGAAGCACCATCAACAACAGCAAAACGGGACAACATAATGACAAAGAAGAAAGGCAGATAGGACATGTTAGAGGAAAGAACAAGAAAAGAGTAAGGGAATTGAGACTTAGCTCAATTGGGGAGATGGTGGGGAGTTGCTGTTGTTGAGCTCCAGGAGTTCGAGGTGGGGACAACAACACAACTTAGAGGTGCAAAGGAGTCTAGAATGGCACGGCAGCTGCACAACAGAGAGTGAATGAAGGAGCAGCAACATAGCATAGCTCGGGAGCTTGGAGGAGCAGCGTTCAGCACCAGCAGCAAGCATGGCTTCATCCCAGGAGCTTCGAGAGGCAGCTGATCAGCTTAGCGAGCTCATGGAGGGGCTGTAACAGTAGGTGCCGTGCGTCTCGAGGAGGGAGGGTTACAGCCTGGCAGCATGCTCAGCTCGATGACAGCCTAGGAGCAGCTGCAGCTCAGTAGCAGCAAGGTGAGGAGGATGGTGGTCAGCAGCTGAAGAAGAAGATGATCCTCTGATGAAGATCATGAGCTGTAGAAGAGGAAGATGATGCCCTGCAGTTGGAAGCAGAAGGCCATCGATGAAGGTGATGGTCTCTGATGAGTATGTTGAGAGGGGGAGAGATGGCTAGGTTGAAGACCAGCAGGCCCCAATGGTGATGTTGATGACCAATAGTAGTAGAAGAAAGGTGCTATGATCAGCAGCAGTCCACAGTGATGGTGATGATCAGCAGTAGATGATCTAGAGAAGAAGATGGTGATGATCCTTTTTTGCTCTGGACCTAGGAGCTAGAAAGCAGTCGAAGATCAAAAGCAAGCAAGAAAAGGGTGAGCTGGTGGCGTTGATCATGAGCCTCAGTTGTTGCTGCTGTCAGGAAGAAGGTGAAATAAAGAAGAAGAAGATCTGATTGTTGGTGATGGCTTCTTGATGGTGTAGCAGATGAAGGTGATGGAGATAGATGGTGTTGCCGTGTGCTATGATGATATGCTGAAGAGGAGCAACACATGGGCGCAGTAAAAGAATGGATCGGTAGAGGAGAAGCAAGTTTTAGGGGGCAGTTGCTGAACTGGGAAGTTGCTTAACTAAGGAAGAAAAGAAAGGAAAAAGAACGAGCAAGCCAACGAATTTTTGGGCAAGTATGGGCGTGCAGTGCAGAGGGCAAAAGGAAGGGAAAGAAAAGAAAAAGAAAGAAAATGAACTGATCCTGCCAATCCAGTCTGGGGGATTGGCCAAGTTGATCTCTTGAGTCGACCCCTCTCTCATCTCTTCTTCATTTTCTTCTGCTTTTTAATTTTTTTTTTAATTTCCTCATACGAGCTTCTTTTGGGCAAAATTCAATTTATCAGATCCGTCGACATTTTTAGGATGAACACTTCAAATTGAGAAATTCAAAAAATAATTGGCTCTATGAGAATTCTAATTTGCATCGACGGAGATCGAATCTCAATAAAAATCGACCTCAAACCTCTGACATCCATCGATTGTAATTGTTCAATTATTTTCGAAATTCAATCTTTTATGTCGGATATCCGAAAAATATTCCGGGACCTCCGTTGTGATCAAAAAATTTGGAGGATCAACATTATGTGGAAAATATTTTTCAATCCCGAGTATCGTCTCGAATTTTGGAAAAAATCAAAATTGATGCATGTAAGGCCTGAAATTCTCAATTTTTCAACTAGACATCCGAAAAATAATCCGGGATCACCATTGCGTTCAAAAAAACTTGAAAATCAATATTATGCAGAAAAATAATTTTTGGCCCCGAGTTTTGTTCCGGAATTTGAAAATCGAACTTGAAGCACGTAAGGCCTGTATTTCTCATCTTTTCAATCGAACATCCGAAAAATAATCCGGGACCACCATTGTATTCAGAAAAAATTCGAGAATCAATATCATGCAGAAAAAAAATTTCAATCACTGGTTTTGTTCAGAATTTGAAAATCAAACTTGACGCATGTAAAGCCCAAAAACGTTCCGTAGAGTAATTTTTTCTGAAAACATGAAATTAGAATTAAATTAAGGAAATGCCCCGATTTCAAAAATAATGAGTATCGATAAATGAAAAATGTAGTTGGGTCCCCTTTGAGGGTCCCTGAGCGCCGATGAATCTAAACGGGATGCTGACAGCATCTCATACCAGGTTCGTTATTTAATTTTTGTCTCAATATAATATCATTAGTGATCACTATACATCTCTTTTTTCCGTCTCAATAAAAGTTCTTATTTAATTTTTGTCTCAATACAATGTTTTTTGCACTCACGATACATGCATCTCTTTTTTTCCTTCTGTACAAAGTCTCTTATTTAATTTTCCGTTTGCCTTCTTATTATCCGTTTTCATGTCAGTCTATTCCTTCCCCTACCGAATGTTTGGCTTCTCTTCTGCATATCTGCAATTTCCAGTGGTGGTCATTGTGTTGAGCAAATTATAATTCATGTGGATTGCTATGGGGTGACCAATTAATTAAGGATGCAACAATTTCCTTTTTGGCTACTTTGGGAACAACACATGCTGTGGATGGATCCAATTTTATCAAAGTGATAGAGGCAGAAGCAACACTCAAGGGATGAACCGTAGGTCAACAAATTAACTTGCTAGGTTTATCGAGAAGTTATGCTCATCAATTCTCATGGAATGGAAATAAGGAGTGGTGCGGTGGCTTTTAAATTTTATATACTTACAAACAATATATAAATGATAGATTGTATAACAGTATATGTACATGATTATAACTATATGAAATGCCAGGTATAACCTTAGCCATGTTCATATAAGCTAATCACTAAATATTAGTTAGATATCCCATAGCCCGTAATGCAATCATTAAATCCATTTTTGTGGGGTAGGTTGCAATATTTGTGAGTTGGAAATCAAAAGTCAGGAGTTCTAGAATGACATAAGCTTAAGCAATATAATTCCTTTCTTCGATAGTTGTGAAGTAGAAAGAATAAAAGTATTTTCAGAAAATCCTAATCTCAACATAATGTGAGTTACTCTTCCTTATTTCAATATTCAACTTATAAATAATAGAAATACATAAATTCCTTAAGTACGTACTTGATGAAAAAATAAGATGTTTTACCTCAATCCTTGCAGAAATTTTCTGCACACAAATGTTCATGACCCACAGCCAAGAAGTCGAAGATCTTCCGACAAATAAAGAAGGAATACCCGAATTCACGCCATTAACCCTCCTCATCAAGCCATTCGGCTATAGACCCCCTTCCTCAAAAGTCATCATCTCCCGACTTATGCAAGCTTCGAAAACTAAGAAAAGAGTCACCATATCGCCGAAGAAATACACTGACGGAATATTGGTCTGCCTCTTTAGAGATGAACGAAACATGATTCATGTAGAAAGAGCACGAGCCTGGTCGGCCCAAGGAGCTCACATGATGATTGCTCACTGGGACAAAGGGTTGGTATTGCAGGAAGTCAAATTCGGCTCAGACAACTTTTGGGTCCAGATTCGGGGCATTCCACTGGAAATGCTCTCTAAGGACAACATCACCAAACTTGCAAAGAGGGCAGGTACAGTTCTTGAGATAGTCTAGAAAGACATGCCATCCCTCTTGAAGTGGTTCGCCACACCCCAAGTCCTTGTAAAGGTACCAGTCACGAAGCCCCTTGGTTAAATGTGGGAGACTTTAATGAAATTTGTGCTGCATCTAATAAATTTGGAGGCCGTAATTATGTCTCATCTTCCCTCTCTTTCCTTGATAATTTTCTTAGTCAATCGGGCTGTGTCGATCTTGGTTTTACGGGTAACCCCTTTACTTGGAGAAATAAGCGTTACTATCTAGCTATTATAAAACAACGCCTTGATAGAGCAATTGCTAATGATGATTGGAGGACAACCTTCCAAGAGCTGGAGTCCTCCACCTCCTACAAATTAGATCTGATCATAATCCATTCTATTAAAATTGTGGATGGATTCATCACACAAACCAAGACCCTTCCGCTTTGAAGAAGCATGGATCCGAGACCATTCGAGTAAGGATATTATTAAAAAAGCTTGGGAAGAGGTTGCCATTGGCTCCAAGGCCTATCAACTCTCTTCTAAAATTAGAACAGTAAAAAAAGATCTCAGAAAGTGGAACAAAGAGGTATTTGGATATTGTGATGCTAACATTACAGGAATTATGGCAAAGCTTGATGACATTCAAAGAAAAAACCAGTCACCTAAGGATAAAGATCAGGAAGAAAAACTCTTAGCAAATCTCGTAGAAAATCTCATAAGGAAGGATCTTATATGGCGTCCACAATCAGGGGAACTCTAGTTGAAAAACGAAAACAGAAATTCAAAATTCTTCCATCTCTCAACTGTCATTCGACGTAGATCGAATCATATAGTAGCCATCAAAAAATAAAATGGGGAATGGAGCCAAGATCATGAGGAAATAGGAAATTATTTCCACAGAAACTTCCAAAGCCTTTCACCACTTCTCACCCCGATATACTCGAGGATCTCGAAGGCCTGATTAGCCCAATCATCACGGAGCATGAGAATGAAATGCACATCAAAATCCTGGAAGACAAAGAAATCATCATGGCTCTAAATTCAATCCCTAATCTCAAAGCTTCGAGACTTGATGAAATCCCCTCCTTATTCTATAAACACTACGGGGAAAAAGTCGGACCACTCCTTCTTTCTGCAATTAAAAACTTTTTCAGCTCAGGTTGCATCCTTAAGGAGTAGAATAGCACCTTCATCTACCTAATAACTAAATGCCAAGGCGCCTTTACCTTCAAGGATTTTAGGCATATCAGCCTATGCAATGTTTGTTACAAGATTATCTCAAAAATCATTGCAAACAGGCTGAAACCTTTTCTCCAAAAGATCATCTCCCCGAACCAAACAGCCTTTATTGATGGTAGATGGATCAATGAGAATGGTCCATCGCCCAAAAGATCCTACATACGATGAAAAAAACAAAGGCGTGTAGAAGGTGGATAGTAATGAAAATTGACTTCATGAAGGCTTTTGACAGGCTGGAATGGAGCTTCATCATCAATATCTTGGAGAAATTAGGCTTCCCCTCAACTTTCCTTTCATGGATCTACCAGTGTATCTCAACATCTAGCTACTCTATCTTACGGAATGGCTCGCCTCATGGTCACTTCTCACCAACGAGAGGTATACGACAAGGTGATCCAATCTCACCCCATCTTTTTTTAATATCAATGGAAATATTGTCTCGCCTTCTTAATAGAGCATGAGCGAGTGGAGAGATCAAGGGCATTCAAATAAGTAGAGGAGGGCCACATTTATCCTATCTAATGTTCACAGATGATCTTCTCATTCTCTCAAAAGCAGCTGATGCAAACATTAGGCACATAAAGAACATCCTTAGCAAATTTTACTCTTGGTCAGGACAAGATGTTAAAATTACTCCAAATCAGGCCTCTTCTTCTCCTAAAATGCCACGATAGCCACACGCAGAATGCCAATCTGTCCTAGGAATGAGAAAACTAAAGGAAGATGCCAAATACCTAGGCAACCCACTATTTATCAAGAAGAAAAGGAAGGAATCATTCCAATTCCTTATCGATGAGATTAAAACCAAACTTGCGTCCTAGAAATCCAAAGCACTCTCATGGGCAGGTAGAGCCATTTTGGTTTGCTCGGTGATTAATAGTACCCCTATCTATATTATGTCGTTGTTTCGACTCCCAAAATCCATGATAAACGCCATCAACACAGTGACTAAAAGATTCTGGTGGGGTATAAGCAAGTAAGTGGGCAGTTATTGCGCCCCAAAGAGTTGGACACGATTTGCCAAACAAGAACAAAGGGAGGTCTAGGCTTTCGAAGGACGGAGGACACAAACAAGGCTATGATGTCCAAAACAGCCTAGGCACTAACGACAAATACAAACAACCTTGCCTGCCATACAATGAAGGCAAAGTATGGTAATTTTCTAAATTCATATAACCGCACCTTTCTTTCCCCTATTTGGAAAGGTCTCCAATGGTGCAAGGAGATTGTACTTACTGGTACATCCATTTCAGCTTGGCACAACCCTTTGATTCCAAGTATGGCCAATCACAAGCCCTCCCCTAGATTAGATATCATCATAAATCCTGAGTTGCAAGTACAAGATTTGATGCTCTTTCACCCGAAACGATGGAATGTTCCTCTTCTTACAAATATGTTTGAGCAGGAAACAGTAGCAAACATCCTCAAGATCACCTCCCACGAGAAGAATATGAAGATTCAGCGGTTTGGATACCAACCACGTCAGGGAAGCACTCAGTCAAATCCTTCTACATGACAGATCAGTAACATCGATTCCAAAATAATATTGCAATTATTTGGAAAGTGATTTGGATTCTCAAAATCCATGAACGCTACAAAATCCATTTACGGAGACTAGCTAGTGAATGTCTCCCTTGGTTTAGCGAAGATAACACTATGTGTCCTCTTTGCCAAACCAGTCCGATAAACCAAAGCATCTCTACGGAGATTGCCTCTTTTATCGAGTTCCTTGGAAGGAATCACCTTGGGATATGTAATCAAGCATTGTCCCAGGCACTACTATTAAAGATTTGATCTACTTTAATATTTGTCCTCCATTTACCTTGATTACAAACTCTGATGATAAAGCTTGCTTTTCATTATATGCCGCCATTACTCTTTATCAATTGTGGATCTCACGGAATGATGTATTACACTCAGGAAAATCTGCAGGCCTACATGAAACTATTAAAAAAATCAAGAGGACATATAGGGAGCACTCCAGTGCTAGACACAACATGGGACAACAAGGAGGAAGCTCGGCATTTGCAACACAATAGCTGGAATCAAGGCTGGAACCTACAGGATCAAAATGGGGCTTCATCAGCATTGATGCAGCCTAGAACATCAGCAGATCATGTCTTGCTGGTGTCTTGCGGCAACCAAATAGACCACCAGCACTCTCATGGTTCCAAATCTCGCATGAAGCAAAGCCACTGCAGGCAGAAGCCAAATATGTCCTTCTGATATTACTAATATGTTAAGTCTTTTTACATAATGGTTATTTACTTGGACCCCGAGGTTGGATAACTCTCTAGCTCATGACTTGGACCAGTCCGGTTCCATGTGAAATTTTCACTCTCTATGTATTTTTATGTAGATGCTACTACGGACTAATAATATTATGCATTATAAAAAAAAAAAAAGGACAGCTTGATTGTTTTTCTTTTCGATATTTTTTTTATCTATTCTTGATGCCTAGAATTTCTCCTAAACGTGCCACCAAGAAATGCCTCCAGCCATGAAAAGTTATCTTTTTCATAGTAAAAATTTCTTTTACTTAATACATTTTTGGACAAAGTCTCGATCCAGTGAAAGGCTCCGCACCTGAGTATGATGGACTTTTAGGAGTGAATCACTCACTATCAGCATCTTCTTCTTTAGGCAGAGGAGCTTCCAAAGCAGAAGACCTAGACCAAATCAGCTGGCAATGTTGCCCAGGTCATCATACCGAAAAAAATGTTTGATTTTTCGCTTTGGTGGATTTTCTTTCAGAGAGAAAGCCTGGATTAATACAAAAAAATTATATATGTTATATATGTAGGTCGATGATTAAAAGAATAATAAGTAAAACAAATAAAGAATCATTATATATCATTGTACGGACCCAAATGTGCTCTCGTCGGGGCCCGCATGCGCGCAACCGAATCACGCTACTTGGGAGTGTCCACCTTCCTGGGGATGCGTGACGGACACGCATGAGAAGGAGTCGCCACTACCTGTTTACGACCCGAAGGTCGAGGGCTGGTGAGTTGCTTAGGTCTAGGAGTAATGGTACACCTAGTTTTGTTAAGGCATTGGTCTGTGCGGAACCGGAGCGTCCGAGTTCGGGGGTTCATGTTACGTGCGGACCTATATCCCACACGCCCTTTCGGTTCTCTAGCTTGCTAGGGTTGCAATTGTATTTCATTTACCGCATGAATTAAGTTGCACTCGGCTTACATGTTTTGACACAGAAAATTCGGCGAACTAAACGATATCGGTTGAGTAGCTGAGAAAGAAGTAAGCCCGTATGTCGGGGACTCGATTCACTATCTTGCGTTACAGTTCATCAAACCATGATGGTTGAATTCCTACGTGAATCGGAACCACAAGATCTTGGGATTACTCTTGTCAAGGCAGGCATTAGATCGATTCGATTAGTTCGACTCCCGGACCGTTCACTCACTTACTGGGATTCTTACAGAATGAATGTACAAAGAAAAATTCTTACAATGCTTTAAAAAATAATGAATACAAATTACAAATAATTGAATCCCAGTAAGTTAGCGTTCGGTTATTGTTCCGCTCTGACTCGCGTGAGTTTAGGGAAAAAACCGAAAACTGAAGTTCAAATGCGCTCTTAGTGAATGGGGCATTGAACCCCGTGACTGATGGTTAGGGCGTTGAACCCTAGGTGCAATGCGTCCTATGGGTCGAGCTTGACTCGCATGGACAAACAAAAGTAGAAAAGTAACAAAACAACATATGAATTGCAAACAAGTTGTTTTGTTATTGCCAAGTGTACATGGATTAACAAATTATTAACCCAGGGGTATTTTTGCAAGTAAATGCCATATGCTAAACAGACAAACGCGTGCGAAGCATTTTGCATTCGGCTTTGTTTCAAGGACCTGACAAACATGGTATCTGTAGTCAAGTCCTTTATGTGTGGATTGCTTTTAAAATTGTTATGTATTGTGACACTGAAATTCCACTGAATTTGCCAAACTCATGTTTTGACTTTAGATTTGGAACCTAGAGTTCCCCTAACCATTATCTAGTGCTTGGTTAGGTCGAGTGTAAAGTTAATCAGCATTTTGCATGTTTTGTGACAGAGATAACCGTTCTAGTTACCCGAGTCTACGATAGGATGACAGAAACTTATTAGTTATATAAGAAAAGGCTTTGCAAATGAACCTGTACCTGAACATGTAGCCTATTCTTATCCTGATACCGTAGTGTTTTTGTCAAGCTAACCCTAGGGATGTCGCTAAATTGCGATCCAAAAGCGCGCATGCGGGCCCTGACGAGAGTCCACATTCGGGTCCGTACAGCTTGGCGACTCCACTGGGGAACTCTCGTTGGACCCAAATGTGGACTCTCGTCGGGGCTCGCATGCGCGCTTTTGGATCGCACGGCTTGGGAGTCTCCAACTTCCCGGGGATGCGTGACGAACACGCGTGAGAAGAAGTCGCCACTTACCATTTTACGACTCGAAGGTCGAGGGCTGGTAAGTTACCCGGGTCTAGGGGCAGTGATACACCTAGTTTTGCTAAGGCACTGATTATGTGGAACTGGAAAGTCCGAGTTTGGGGTTCACGTTACGTGCGGGCCTATATCCCGCACGCCTTTCGATGCTCTAATTTGCTAGGTTTGCATGTTTTAATTATTTACCGCGTGAATTAAGTGGCACTTGACTCTCACCTTTTGACACCGGAAATTCGGTGAACTAAATGATGTCGGTTGAGAAGCTGAGAGAGTTAAGCGTGTCGGGGAATCGGTTCACAATCTTGCGTTACAGTTCATCAAACTATGATGTTTGAATTCCTGCGTGAACCGGAACTACGATATCTTGGGTTTACTTTTGTCTGGGCAAGCATTGGACCGATTCGATTAGTCCGACTCTCGAACCGTTCGCTCACTGACTGGGATTCTTACATAAATAAATGTACAAAATAAAATCCTTACAATGCTCTCAAAATATAGCAAAATACAAATAGCAAATGATCGAATCCCAGTTTGGTTATTATTCCGCTCAGACTCGCCTTGAATTCAGGGAAACACCGAAAAATTGAAATTCAACTGAGCTCTTAGTGAATAGGGATTGGACCCTGTAATCGATGATTAGGGCGTTAAACCTTAAGTGTGATGCATCTTATGGGTCGGGCTCGACTCGCATGGACAAACAAGAGCAGAAAAGTAACAAACAACAATGTGAATTGCAGACAATGTGTTTGTTATTGCCAAATGTACGTGGAATAACGAATTATTAATCCAATGGTATTTTTGCAAGCAAATGCCATATGTTAAACAAGCAAACATGTGCAAAGCATTTTGCATTCGGCTTTGTTTCAAGGACCTGACAGACATGGTGTCTGTAGTCAAATCCTTTGTGTGTGGATTGCTTTTAAAAACTGTTCTGTATTGTGACACTGAATTTCCACTGAATTAGCCCAACTTGTGTTTTGACTCTAGATTTGGAACCTAGAGTTCCGCCTAACCATTATCTAGGGTTTGGTTAGGTCAAGTGAAAGGTTAATCAGCGTTTTGCATGTTTTGTGACAGAGATAACCGTTCTAGTTACCCGATTCTACGATAAGATGACAGAAACTCATCAGTGGATAAGAAAAGGCTTTTGTAGATGAACCTGCACTTGAACAAGTAGCTTATTCTTATCCTGATACCGTAGTGTTTCTGTCAAGCTAACCTTAAGAGTGTCGCTAAATTGTTAAAAAATAATTTTGCCCTTTATTTGAAAATTGTTTTCAGAAAAGGGAAACATCGCAGTACGGGCCACCTCGGCCTGTAGCCGGTGTCGACCAATTCCCTAGATCGTCCAGGGTTACATAATAACCCTGAAAAAGCCAAGGAAACGGTCGATCTAACCGAAAGTGATCTAGAAAGATCTTCTGTATCCTGACCTGAGTTATCTGAAATCAGGTAAAAACTCAAGTTGAGACACACAAGTCCTTTCTAGACGTCCATGCTACATCGGACCGATCGTTTCGGGATTTTGGAAATGCGAATTTTGAAAAGGGCATTAACGTCATTTGCCAACTCATCGATGCGAATTATCAGTTAATTGCCAATTCATGCAACATTTGTCAATGTGAAGTGTGTTTAATCATATGAGCGTCCCGATTAACCCGTTTATGAGATTACAACTTAAAATTAAATGCTGAATGTAGTAAATGTGCGGGTTATAGCTAATCAGACAAATCATGAATTGATCCACTGAATGAAATTTGAGTACCTGAAAAACTTAATTTAATGAAAACAATTCATGACACGACGACCAAGACGGGTCCAGGAAGGTTGAGGATAATTTGGTCAAAATGACCAAAATACCCTCAGAACCCAAATGGACCCGAAAGAGTCACCGATACATGAATCCATGCATTTTTACTTTAAAAACAATGTTTTAAAGTTGTTAGCATGTTGGATTTGCGATAATGTTGAAATTTGCATTTTTGCACAAAATTTGAGAAATGGATATGATCAAGGTAAAGAGACCGTTCTTGACCCGAATAAGGTCGAGGAATCGTCGGCTCTTTCCTCTTGGGAATAACTGTGGGTTTCCTTGACCCATTTCGAGTTTCAAGCGTTCTCTTTAACCCAATTTTGACTATTTCTCGCATGCTCAAACGTTAAACGCGGTAAATAACAAGTATTTAACAAAGTCGGTATCGCCAAGAGTTTGAAAAAAGCATTGAAACATACAAACATGCACAAACACGTTATTTATGGAATCGATAAAACAATACCAGCTTCATGGATGCGGGGAAACATAAAGATTCGGTAAACAACTCAAATCGGGGCAAAGAAATCGATCTTGACCCAAAACGGTCAAGAATGCACCTCGGTTACCTCTTCAAGAGGTTAATCCGAGAAGTATCTCGGCTTTTCCGGGTCGATATGGTTTCCTCGACTTCAATTTAAACATTGCCCGACATGCTAGCACGTTAAACAATAATAAACATGCATGATGTAACATTGAAATTGCATAAAAATTAAAACTTGGAAGTGAAACATGCATAAAACCCCTTATAACCCCCATAAACACAGCAAAAATGTAAAAGTCCTAGTTCCTCTAAGTCGGGAATGGTTATACCTAGTCCCAGAATGCGGAATGGAACTGTAAAAAGTCAGGTTGGACCGTTGGTAGGTCGGGTTTGGGCTGTTTTGGCTTGAACATACCCGAATAGCAGGACAAACCCGACTGGGCAGTGTCTCGACTCAATTGGGCACCCGGGAAGGAGCAGGCCGGTTCGGTTCGTTTCGACCGGTTTTTTGGCCAGTTCACCTCTGTTCTGGACAGCCAAGGGACCCTCCTAGGTGGTGGTGGTGGTCGTTTGGTCCCAGACCTGTCGGATTGACCCGTATAGCCCTGCAAAGATAACGAAAAATAGAGCACATCTTGGAAACAGACGCGACTGGGCAGTATTTGGGTCGAACATCACCACGGTGGCTCCCGATGGAATTTTGAGGCAAGGTCAACAGCTCCCGACTCCTAACCGACCTTTGGAGGTGACGGTGGTGGTCGTTATGCGAAAAGAGTCTCGGATCGACTCGATCTACAAGAAAACCGCAAGAACAGTCAGAAAAACTGACTCGACTGGGCAGTCGGGCTATTTCTTCGTGCTGGGTTAAAATTGATCTTGACACCCTAGGGTTGCGTGGGGAGGTGTTTGATGGGTTTTGACAATTCAAACCGACCCGGAAGGCTTTGAAACCCGGGTTGGAAGTTTTGACCCGAGAATGGTAGTTTTTCTGTTCGGTTCTGTATTGAGCTGTTCCAATGGATTTGAGGCTTCAAACTTAAAATCTAAGCTCGGAAATGGATAGAGGGGGTCGAAAAAATATGGGATATGAAGTTTGGCAAAGTTTGGATTTAAGCCGGGATGGTAAATACCATAATTCCGACTTAAGTTTTTGGTGTTCTTGCTTGGTTTTGCTTGTTGGACTAAGCTGAGCTGCAGTTTGTTTAGGTTCTTGAGAGCATTTCAAGTGTGAGAAAGCTAGAGATATGGCAAGTGGTAAGTTGTGTCATTAAAGTGTCTTGCAATTAGGCACTTATAGGATGCTTTAATGAGCCAAATTAGTGAATTTAAGTGCACTTAAGGGGGGACGCTTAAGAGATCCGAATTTTTTAGAGAATTAGGGTGAGTTTTTTATTGGAAGAAGATAGGAAGGCATTAATGAGGATGAAGTGTTGTCTTGGTTGATTGAAAGATATTTTGAAGAGGAAGACAAGTTGTGCAACTTGGTTTGATGGGGAAGACAAATGCAAATTGATTAGCTTCTTGGAGAAGTCGGCCATGGAGGGAAAGAAAATGCTAGGGCTGATCCGTGGGTCCCACAGGTCGTGAGGGAGAGTCGGGACGAAGGTTCGGATCTCGATTGATCGCGCACTCAAGGTTCGTGGCCAAATAAGCGTCAAATTGTCAATGTGCGCGCGAAAACAGTTCAAACGAGCCCAAGATTGCCCATTTTGCATGAAAAAATGTTCGGGTGGCTTTTGGGCTCGGAAGTTGGTTTTGCTCATTTAAGGCAATCAGAGCAAAGTTAGCCGTTTTTGAATGCATATCTTGCATCTACGTTCCGCGTTGGTCGTTTTGACATGCATTGTCGTTCATACTGAATAGTTGACCCTTAAGCCAGTATTGCAAATGTGGAGCCGGAGACGTCCTAGGAGTCCGCAGCCGGATTTCTCAGAACGTTTTCTGAGTTGCTTGGATGATCTGGAGATCACTGCGATCTCTGTTCGTTGAGAACAGACCTCAAAGGATTAGAAAAATGCATCTAGGACCCTAAAAGCACTGTTCATGAGGCCTAGATGAATTGTGCAATTATGTTTGTCCTCGTACAAATGATATCGCATACATCAAACGGCTAAGAGCTGAGCTATTAGGTGCGTTTAGCATATCTTCCTTCTAGTTAATTGAAGCGCACTCAGTTTGACAATAGAAGACAAGAAGAAAATCCTCCTTTTCAGGCCTAGGCATATTAAATTATTGAAGTGCCTTTTCAATGTACTCTACAATAAATAAAGTTGTTCACCAACATGGATTGATTCAAGTTGTTTCGTGTTTGGTTTTGTTAAGAATATTAATCTCACATTGAAAAGATAAATCAAAATCCATTGGTTTATATGAGACTTGGATACCAACGCTTATCAGCTTGAGCTTTTAAATGGAAATGGGCCCGAATCCGTATTAGTCCAATGGAAATTTAATATGGTCTTAAAGCCCAGGTTATGCGTATGCACGCCAACGCGCCTGCTCGCACCCATACCACGCGAAGCTCAATAAGTTGAGTACAAGCCAAAGTGCGCCTCGTGTTAGTCCCCCCTCGCTCGAGCACGGAAGAAGAGTCTGGCTCGAGGTTAATTGTTGAGGGCGGGTGTTTAAGGGCACGTGACAACGTATAGGCAGTAATAAACCACACATTGCACATGAGGGCAAGTGTTGAAAATTATAATCCCACATTGAAAAAAATGAAAAAACAACCATGAATTTATATGAGACTTGGGTATCACCATTTATGAGCTTAAACTTTTAAGTGGATATGGGCCCGAGCCCGTATAAGCCCAATGGAAATTTAATATGGTATCAGAGCGGGTTATGCTTGTCCACGTGAACTCATACTACCTCGACCCAATATCGAGTGCAACCAATAGTGCGCCTTGTGTTAGTGTTCCCCCCTTATCTGAGCACGGAAGATGAGCCCGGCTCGAGGTTAATTGTTGAAAGAAGTGTTTAAGGGCATGTGACCACGTGTAGGCAGAAATAGATCACACGTTGCACGTGAAGGCGGGTGTTGAGGGTATTAATCCCACATTGAAAAGATAAATCAAAATTCGTTGGTTTATATGAGACTTGGATACCAACGCTTATCAGCTTGAACTTTTGAGTGGAAAAGGGCCCGAACCCGTATAAGCCCAATGGAAATTTAATAGTTTTCCTTAAGGTTTCAAGTTCGAGTCATGTCAATGAAAAAAAAATCCATACTAAAAGAGCTTTACCCTTTAGTGAGTCAACTAGGTTCAAATTGGATTAGTCGGGACCTATGGGACCAACAAAAAAAATCTTTCGCACGACCCAAAACTTTTATGAACATACATCCTCTAGTGGTTGTGAGTATGCATAAGTTTAAGTCGATTTCCCAAGCGCGAACGGGAGATGTTGGAAATTCGGGCCTTCCCAAGTATGTGAGGTTCCTGTGCTGTGGATAGCTTCGGTCTTTGCTTGATCGTGTAGCAAAGATCCACTGTTGGATTATTTCCCATTTGTTTTCTTTTTGTTTAACGGGATAATTGGAAACCCGACGGGTTGTAATTTAGGTACGTTGTTGATTCCATTAATTACTCACTTTCCATAGTTACTGACCTAAGTATAGGAGAGGAAAATCAAAATTCCCTCTCGATTCTCCCTTCATGCAGGTAATCGTGGCCAATCAAGGAAAGCACGAGGATGGCCGATTTGGAGAAGATTCTGGTTGGCTTATGAATCGAGACATAATTAAGAACACCTGTTCCATTCACGTGGACATCCTGCAAATCATTAACCCAGTAATAACAGTGGTTTGGACATCCTGGAGATCATTAACCCCGCAAGATCAGTGGTTTGATTATCGCTTCCACGCTTAATTTTCCATCACTGTCAATTTACAAAGGTTGTTTATTTCAGTCAATTGCCGTAGAATTCCCAATAAAATTTGGCGAAAGTTAAAAAGAATAAACCATTACTCCCCTTCCAGTTCTTGACTAAGAATCGCAAGATGGGGGCAAAAGAGTTTACGCACCTAGTAAGAATCAAGGGTTTGCCTGGTCAATCAATATTGACATTGCTCAGAATCGCAAGAGGAATAACAAACAGTTTACGCACGTAGTAAGAATCGAGGTTTGGCCTGCTCAATCAATTCTGTCATTGCTCTTTGATTCCTACATGATTTTTGGCAAAAGCAAAATCCCACAGGAATCTGACTCGGATTCCTGTTGGATTCCCCTTTTTCACATTTTTGATAATGTCTCCTTTTCAACTTAGAGGAAGAACGATGTCATAGCGAGCATCAATGACCAAGATCTAATCAAAGAGCAAACAAACTACAAGCAATAGGAATAAACTGGTTGCAGTTTATGAAGGAAGCAATTTCCACCGCTCAGTTCAGATCTGAGTTTTAAGCGCTGGCACAGGCTAGGGCTTTGAATCAAAGCGTGTCATGTTCTAAGCAGTTCGATATTTCAAGTTTTCAACTCTTCATATCGATCTTTGCTCCTGAGCCCTACTTAGTAGACCACCAACCTTCCGATTGATTTTCAATAAAATGCATACACAATTTGGTCCATTGATACAAAACCCAGACAAGCAAGAAGTAAATTGACAAAAAATTTACTCGTCCTCGGATACCAAATGAATAAACTAATCTAAAACTGGTAGAATACATACTAAGCCAAAGCATAACCCTAAAGAAGCAAAAACCTGCCCCGGATCAATAATCCTCAACATGCCGCTGATTCATGCTTGCTCTACAGTGAAAGTAACCTGCTTCCTCGATCAGTTATTCATCCGTCACGCACCCGTTTGAAGCTGATTTCACGCACTTGATATACTGACAAATCAAAAGTGTACCGAAGCAGCTTCCAGTTAGTACTACCAACAAATTGTTTTTCCTGTTTTTTGTTGTTCCTAAAAAGAGTAACACTTAAGAAATGCAGGCTTGATACGATAATTTTCATTTCTTTCTAACTCATTTTAGAAAAGCTCCGTAAACAAAATCAAGCAACTCTGCCAACATAAAGACAATCTTTTGATTCAACAAAATGCATAAACCATTTTTATCCAAAAGAAAAAACCATAAGCCATCGGAGTGTCCCCAAACTTAATAGGGCCTTAAATACAACCATTAGCCTTCATTGGAAGAGGATCAAAATCTTGAGGGGAGCAAGTCTTAGTACATCAACAAGACTTAAATATCACAAAACAGTAACAGACAGAATGAATAAACCAAGAAAGGGTTTACCTAGATGAACACAACTTGTTCTGATACCATAATAACTGACTACTGAAGCTAAACTTGGCGAGAATGTACATTCTCGGTTTGTATAATGCTTTAGATTAAAGATTGTACTTTCATAGACATACTTACCTTAAAGAGAACTCCTTGACTAGCTTTATAGGGTGGTGGGGTCCACTTCTTCCTCCGGTATTCCATCTCCTGCTGGATCAGTTGGACATCTATCCTCCTCTTTTGGACATCGATGGTGATTATGTCCCCATTCTTTATGAGACCTATGGGGCCGCCCTCCTGCAAGAGAAAATTCATATTGAAAATGAATCAGTTATTAATTCATGAGGGGCAACGTCTAATAGACAATTCCTTTTTTCTTTGTGAGTTTCGGGAATCCCCATTCATAGGCCCGAGATCCCTGCTATGAATGGAAAGGTTCGAATGATCAACTGATGTAACAAAACATGACTGATCACTGTTTTTCACAGTTGCCCAATTGAGATTCAAATCATGATTGAAATCTTCAGTTTGTTAATTGAGAATCACATCTAAACGGTTTCCCAACATTAATTGGACTTATGTGCAGAGTATATACAACTTCTAATATGTGTACTACAATAGAATTTAAATAAACAGCTAAAAAAATTACAGAAATGGGACGGTAGATTGAACTAATAGGTTTAAATTCTACCTTTTGCATGGACAGGAATAATGTTCTCAGAAGATTGTTTTGAATAAAGAAAAAAAAATTAACAGCGTTTCATTGGCTTCAATCTATCCTATGTAATTCCATCATTTTTCTTAGGGTGAGTGACAGGGGCATGGCCAGGGTGTGAAGGCCCGGGGGAGTGGGGGAAGGAGAAAGAAAAAGTCAATTGTACCTGAGCTTCTGGGCAAATGTGTCCAACAACAAATCCATGTGAACCGCCTGAGAACCTACCATCTGTAAGCAATGCAACCTCCTGCAAATTTCAAACCATAAAAGATGCGGAGTTAGCACAGTAGTTCAGTTCTTGAGTATGCATTTTAAAATAAACAGGTCTCAAATTAACAAGAGGTGCCGGAATAGTAGTAGTAATAGAGCCACCTGCAATTAAGTTTAGAGTAAAGTACACGGAAAAATCATAAACTTTTACAACTCAACTCTATTCTTCCACAAATTCAATATTACACTCATTACTTTTTTGTCTTTTTCTTTCTTTTTATAATAATATCTCACTCATTTTTTTCTAACTATTTTTATAATCAATTTTATAATAATAAATTCCATTTCTACTTTACATCGATATATACATACACATATATATTCTCACACATCCATATATTTTTCTACATTTGTAATAATTATTTTGTCTTTTTTTATTCCCCAAAATTGAGTTGAATTGAGTTAAAATCTCAACTTAAAAACCAAACACACCATTAATTTTTTTCCCTTAAATCTACCATAAATTGCAACCCCCCCCCCCCCCCCCCCCCATACCCATACCATTCGATTACTGTTTTTGGTATGTGGCATATATGCTGACATGATGCAGTCAAATCATCAAATTAATAAAATCTTTTAGAAACAAAAGTATAAATTAGAACATAAAAACTAGAAAAAAAATAAATTAAAATTAGAAAAAGGGGCCGGGTGCTGCCCAGGGTGGGGCCCGGGGGCCTCAATGGTGGCCACCATCCCCGCGGCTAAGGCCAGCAGTGGCCTCAGCCTAGGTGGTGGTGGCTGCCGGCAAGGCCCCTGAGAAAGCATCAAACCCGTTGTTTATATAATATTGTTCTTAGTTAATATTACTTTTTTGAATTTTCTTTTTTTATGAAATTTGATGGAGTGGCTCTTGTAATATCAGCAAATTTGACTCATGGCAGTCCCACATTATTAAAGAGTAATCTTGAAATCATGGTAGATCTAATACAAACATGAAAACTTGTGATTTACAAATATAAGGAAATAATTAACGGTAGAATCGACCCAAAAAAGTGGGGGGAAAAAAGGAAGGAAGGAAGTCGGTATGTTTTGTGTCATTTACCCTTAAACTAGTCTTTTGACCCGCACAACGCACGGATGGTTGTATTTTCGGGAGACGTGTAAGCAAGGTTGTAAATTTATTGGATAAATTTTTTGGGAAATTCAAAATTCATTAATGACGTTACTCAATAGTGCTTTCTAGAGAAAGAAAAAGATAAGGGTAAAAATTAAAAGGTCAATGTAGGAACATGAATGGACGATAAACGCTCAGCTCCTTATTTACCTAGAATGCCTACTTGGAAGCTCCTCAACAAATGAATCGGAGGCTCTCGATGAAAGTACTTTAAATTACTCTATATATAGATTTAGCATTTATAGTCTCACAAAGAATTAGACAATATCATAATATTTGTTTTTATTAAACAGAAGTGGATGTACCTTCCCAAGACCTGCCCCCATTATTGCACTGGTGGGAGTCAACATTTCTGGCATACCGGGTCCACCTTTAGGCCCTTCTCCTCTAATAACAACTACTTTTCCCTTTAACACAGCCCAAAGAAAGTATTAACAAAAATAAATCAATGAATCCTATTGTAGCTCATGAATGCTGAAGACCTTTAAAATGAATTTTGAGATCTTAGATTATCAAGCTGCAGGTCTAATGACTTCGAAACATAAGTTATCCAATGACACAAAAACTCCCCCTCCTTTTCCCATGAATTTTGAAACAAATTGCTTATAAGAATTAATGGACTACAATTCAGGATAATAAAATTCTGTCATTAAAAAATTAACAATACAGTGGCAGACAAAAGAATGGTCTTATATCTTATACCTTAAAACTTTTAGGATCTTCTGAAATAGCTGCGATCATAGATTCTTCTCCTTCAAAGACAAGTGCAGGACCTGCAGTAAACTTCAGCTTCAGACTTTCCATGCAGTCAATAAATCAAGCATGCAGCAGAAGGAAGGGAGAGGGAGAGAGAGAGAGAGGGTGGGAATGAAACCAGGACAAGAGAAAAACAGCACCAGAAAAATATAGGCCCTCTTTCCCAGTAATCTTTGCCACAGAACCCTCAGGAGCAACATTTCCGTATAAAATCTGAATGTGGGCGGTTTTCTTAATCGGGTTGTCCACAGGTCTAATTATATCCTGAAACAAGCGACAAATATGTACAATTAATCAACTGTGTCACTTATATCCATCAACAGGAAAAACGTAGGTGCTAGACAAGACCTTACCTGCCCTGCTGCCAATGAAGGAGCAGCTATTGCATTTTCAGCCAGTGTTTTCCCCGTGACTAGACAAAAACACATACATATCAGTAAGATATTATCCCACAGAATCATTCTTTATAGCCAAACAAAAGCTCAGAGTGATAGAGGCTTGGGCTTATGGGTTCATGGCTCCAACATGGTATTATTAAAGGTACAAATTAGACATATCATCCCTATTTCAGTCCAGTTAACCAAAGAATAGGCTAATTCTGAGAATCAACTTGTCCAGCTCTGGCCGGTCTATACCAAGTTATCAACTCAGCTGTCTGTCTTCGAAGGCTGCAGTTGGTTCTGATAATAATGCCACCAAACCACCAATAGTTAATCTCTTAAAGGTTTAGATACCTGTGATACAATCCCCGTCCAAATACCCAAGCTCCAAGAGGTACCTAATGACTGCAGGTGTTCCTCCGATCTACAAGAGCATGGCTTCATGTTTTACCATTCATAAAGAATATGGGGGTTTGTGATAATTTATGAAATTGCAACAAAACATTAATTGCCATGAATACACACCTTGTGCATGTCCTCCATGACATACTTTCCACTGGGCTTAAGATCAGCCAGAAATGGAACTTTGTCACTAACCTTCTGAAAATCATCAAGAGTCAACTTTATCCCAACAGACCTACAAATAGTCAGAGGCCATGAGCTATTTCCACATGGAAAAAGAAAAATAATCAGAGAGGAGAATGAAGGAAAGATATTGCACAAGAAGTCCGCACCTTGCAATTGCAATCAAGTGCAAAACGGCATTAGTGGATCCACCAAGTGCCATAACTATGACCATGGCATTACGCAGTGATCTCTCAGTAATAATGTCTCTTGGCTTCAGATCCATCTTCAATAATTCTAGAAGGTGTTTCCCAGCCAAATGACACTCTAGCAACTTCATTGGATCTTCAGCAGGTATAGACGAGCTTCGAGAAAGGAGGTTGAAAAAGAAAGAATGTATAAGATAACGGGTTTCGAAGTGCAAATCCAAGTGCTCTGATTACAAATTGGCATCAGACACGTATATTATAGTCCACTCTCAGATAATGCACGGATAAGAACATATTAAACCTGCCGGGGAGAGACATTCCCATAGCTTCAATAGCAGAAGCCATTGTATTAGCAGTGTACATTCCACCACAAGCTCCTGCTCCGGGACAGGAGTTTAGAAGAACATTCCTCCTATGCTCATCACTTATGGCACCGCTTACATACTCTCCATAGACCTAAAGCAAAAAGGTACAAAGCTGACATTCTGTTCAAACCAAGGATACATATGAAGACCTGCATAGCAAACTAAATTATACATCCAAGAAATTACATACGCATAGGTATTTACAGCATCTTTATCTTAACATTGTGTAACTAAACACACAACACAACTTGTTCCTTCCTCATAACTGCTAGTATACAACGAAAACATGCAACTTAATTATTACCAGTAAAATTATGGGGAATCAGAAACCTAATCTGCTGCCGATCAAAGAGGCATACGAAGAAAAACAGTGCATTGTCAGTGGAAGATATAGAAGACCCAAAATCAGACGTGAAATGAAAATCCTAACCCATGAAGAAGCATGGAAGAGATCTCACCTGAAAGGCCTAACCCATGAAGAAGCATGGAAGAGCTCTCACCTGAAAGGCTGATACTATATCGTAAGTATGACCTTGAAAATGACCTGGCTGCAGAAGAAAATTTACTAAGAGAATTAGCATATCCTCAGATCATGAGCAACTAACTAGCATTCAGAAAGAAGATCTACTATTATTGTAGCACGACTTCAAAATAATTAAAAAGAAGAAGAAGAAGGAAAAAAAAAATCATACCTTGATCGTTCCACCATAAACCATAATACTCGGTCTATTGAGGCGTCCCATCGCCATTATCGTACCAGGCATCTACATGAATTGACGAAGCAGTTGTAATATGTCGTAATAGGCCACTCTTATAATCCAATAATATACATTGAGGGCACTTGGTCCAGTGACCCATTTACGGCACCGGAATTGAAAGGGATCACAATTTCATAATATTACAATTTGAGTTTTATCCAATCTTGATTCTTATGTCAGTATTGCACAGCAAATGGGGCCTCTAGCGAATGAAGCTAGATGACCTCCCAATAGACATCTTCACGGTGCGGACGAAAGACCACGCACATGATTAAACATAACAAAAAGGGAACCAAAACCAAGTACCAAAAAAGAAGATAAAAAAGTTCGCATTTTCATTTTGCAAAAACGAAATTTGGCATTCAGATTATGTCTTCCAATGAAAAGTTATCAGACACTATTAAGTAGTAGAAGAGATACCGCATCTACTGACTTACCAAGAAAAAAGAGAGACAAAACATGGCAGGCAGACAGGGATATGAAGCTTACGTTCTTGTCACAACCGGGAATGGAGATGTTCCCGTCATACCACTGAGCAGACATGACAGTCTCGATGCTGTCGGCGATCAAGTCCCTCGACTGCAGGCTGAAGCACATCCCCCGAGTGCCCATGGAAATGGCGTCACTCACGCCGACCGTGTTGAACCTAAATCCCACCATGCCCGCCTCCCGAACGCCATCCTTAACCGCCTCTGACAGCCCCAGCAGGTGCATGTTGCAGGTGTTGCCCTCGTACCAGACGGAGGCGATCCCAATTTGGGGCTTCGACAATTCGTCGTCGGAGAGCCCGACACCGTGGAGGATGGCCTGGGAACCGCCCTGGGACTTGGGCTCCGTTATGCGGGAGCTGTACTTGTTCAGTTTGACTCCGGCGGCTGCAGCATCCTCCGATGGGGGTGACACGGCGACGGAGGCGCGAGGAGGGAGGCGCACGGGCCTCCTCCGATTGGAGTAGGCGGAGATGTGGCTAATAGGAGCCGCGTGAGGGGAGATGAGAGTCGCTTGCATTGTTAGGCGTCCAGAGAGAGAGAGATTAGGGTTTTTGCAGAGGGAGTGAGTGAGGTGGGGGTTGGTGGAGACGGCGGTGGGGTTTTGGGACGTTGGTTGGGATGTTCCCATTTTTTTTCATTATCCGAACCCTATAATGGAAGGTACACGTTTTAAAATTTTGAAATGGGAACCTATTTTATTAAATCCTAGAATCAGAACCTACTTGAAATTTATTTATATCACAGGTTTCGGTACTCTATTAAACCTATAAAGTTTTTTTATCTTGCTCAATAAAATCGAAAATGTATCATTCATAATTAGTAATAA
Organism: Punica granatum; assembly: GCF_007655135.1. Classification (NCBI taxonomy): domain Eukaryota; kingdom Viridiplantae; phylum Streptophyta; class Magnoliopsida; order Myrtales; family Lythraceae; genus Punica; species Punica granatum. The sequence continues at coordinate 33,505,110 of NC_045127.1, read as the reverse complement.
CGCAAAACAAAATATCAAAATACATTTAGATTTTTTTTTAAATTAGTGACTATATTTTTAAATATAGAAATATCTAAATATATATTATTGGAGAAAATATTATCCGAATCCAAGTATCGATTCCGGTTCCGATTTTAAGCACTCTATATGCAAGAATCGGAACTGGAACTGTTTTCACCGGTTTTGTATTTTCATATTCTCCACCCACGCTATTTTCAATACGAGCTACCCGGACTTTATTCTATAGGGTAGGTTCCGATTGATTCCGGGTATATCCGGTATTCTTGCACATCCCTAGATGTTAGGAGTCGACACTAGAAATGGCAGCTGATACTAAAAGAAAGGAGTTGAGACTGAACTGATGATGAGTGATTGAGCTGTTGAGAGGATGGGAAAGGTACGAGCATTTACAAATACAAGCAGGTTTTGGCCGTTAGTGGCATCTAATAGTGCAAGTCCAATTGGAGTTTCTTAACTGACTGCCAAAAGGGGGCCACCGTGTCACATTGGCATCATAAAAATAAGATAATCATCTTATGGGATCACTAATCCAAAAAAAATCACTCATAATTGGACGCCCATAAAGGCCCACACTTTATTTTCCTTTTGTCAACCCTCCGTTTTAGTTTTTCGGCGCTCGAGAACCATTAAGGGTGCGTTTGGAAACAGAGTTTGATTTTAATTTTGATTTTGATTCTGGAAAAGAACAAATGAGATTGTATTATAAATTTGACTTGGGAAACGTGTATTTTGTTGTATAGTGGGTAGAGTTAAAATCAAAATCATGATTCTAAAATTAAACTCCGTTCCCAAACAGAGCCTAAGGAGGACCAGACTTGATTCTCTCAGTGCATTCACTACTTTTGAAATTTAGACATTTCTTTTAATCAACTCCAATTTTGATTTTCAAGAAAAAAAAAAGTAAGAAAACAGAAGAAAAGGAGGGAAAAAAAGCTCTACAGAACATTTTTGAGTTTGACGTGCGTCAATTTCGATTTTTAAAATTCGAGACGATACTCGGGACTGAAAAATATTTTTTTGCATAATGTTGATCTTCGAATTTTTCTGAACATAACGGTGGTCCCGAAATAATTTTCAGATATCGAATTGAAAATATAGGAATCTCGAAAATAATAGAGTAATTACGATCGATGCGTGTCGGGGACTCGATATCGACTTTTATTGAGATTCGATCTCTATCAATACAAATTTAAATTTTCATAGAGTTGATTATTTTTCGAATTTCTCAATTTCGAAACATTCTTTCAAAAAATGCCAATTTATCTCAAGAAATTGAACTTCGCCAAAATACTCTCGTACGAGTAAATGAAATTTAAAAAAAAAACAGAGAGAGAAAGAAAGAAAAAAATTTAAAAAAACAAACAAAAAATAATATTAAATGGCAGAGGGGGTCGGCCAGGTGGCCCATGTGGCCAACCCTTACCTTTCTCTCTCCTTACTTTCTTCTTCTTTCTTCTCCTCCTTCTTCTTCTTCTTCTTCTTTCTCTCCATTTTTTCTTGCTGCTTCTGATTGCAATTGGCTCTGACTGAACCTACTTTCTTCCTGTTGCCATGCAAGGTACGCGACACCCTTTTCTTCCATATGTCCGTTCATTTCTCTACACTGAGCCTACCTCTCCCTTTGTCTCCATCTCCTATGCGGCAACCTAGCTTCACGCCACCATCACTCTCCATCACCTCCTGCTCTGTCTCTTTATCCCTTCCACGCAACAATCAACCCCACCATCAACCATCACCTCGGGACTCTCTCTTTCCCTTTTGGAAAAAAAAAAGAAAGAACAAAACGAACCAAAATCAACAAGACATTGCCTCCCGTTTCCTCTTCCTAACTCGATTGGGCAACAGAGATAAACCACCAGCTCTTCCTCTCCATCTTCATCCATTTTTCAACTGCATCATCATCATTCTTCACTCTCTCGTTCCTCTTCCCTTCAGCAATCACCTTCATCTATTTTCTATTGCTCGAAGACAGCAGACAACCACACACCACCCACCCTCTGTTTCTTCTTCTCCTTCACGACAAACATCACCTATCTCCTCGCTCTCTCTCCTTCTCCATCACTCTCAGTAGCAATAGAGGGAGGACGAACCTTTCTACCACCTCCATCCATCTCCAGCACCTCCTCATCTTCTTCAGTCTCGGACCGACAACGTAAGGAGGAACCATCATATCTTTATGTTAGAAAACCGAGCACGTGCACAACGGAAAAGTTAATTATGGTAAAAATCAAATTTTTATCGCGTGTTCGTTTTAATCGAAAACTTCAAGATCATATCCTAACATAAGAATCACCTTCTAAACGAATAGACAACATCACATATCGAATTTACAAGAAAAGTTTAGACTTTTATACTAACCTTGTTGATTTGACTCGATCAAACTAATCGTCCAAGTGTCCGGTCTCTAATTCGTCCACACGAGCACATCTCTACCAAGATTAGACTCTTCTTGAGTCATACACTCCAATCTAGGTCACTGATCTCGAACGGAATCGTCACGGAATGAAAGGATCTCTTCAAGGATGTCAAAGACAACACCAACGAACCGAAACCGAAAAGAACTCCGATCAGCCTTGGGATTTGTGCGACTGAATTGCTTGTTGATTGCCTCAGTCGAAACCTTCTATCTTTCTCTCTAATATCGGTTGATGATTGATTGCATTATGGGATTATCTATAAGAACATATCTATATATATCTTTACCTTAGGGACTAAAATGTAATTATTAATTAATCCACATTAATTAATAAATGACAAATGAGTCCTTACACTTAAGTCATCCAATGACTTGCCCTTGTTGTAAGAAAGAAAGATCAAACAAGTCCTTGACACGAGTTTCCATCAATAGACAATCTATTTATAGAAACTCTTCAAATAAGGAAACTATCGTATTTCCTTAATTAGATTTATTCTTGATATTGAACTCAGCTTCAGGATGTGCTAGCACCCTTGCAAACATTGCAACACTCGTTCGATAATTAATTCCTAATTAACTTTCTTAATTAAAATTAATTCTTTTCTCGGTTTAAACACACTCAATGTGTGTGACTAACTAGGTTCATCATCAAATAGCAATGGGATTATAGTATCAACTCATTTGACACTACCAAAAACTCTTTCTGTAACCAAAAGCATAATTCCCAAAATGTCATTGGTTCCCAAAATTCACGAGTGACACCAAGCAGCATATCGTGATAATCCAAATGATAACGAATGTATAATTGAAACATTCTGATGAACCTCTAATCGTATATGCTATGCATTGAATCCCTTCACTACAAGATCCCGATCTAACCAGAGCTACGGTAAATACCAAACTCTATAGCCGATTATATGGACTCTCTAATTTCATTCTTAAATCTGTAGTACTTGAACATAAACTCTTTTCTATTCGAGCCTATCTACCCCAGCCGAGGATTTCTCGATTCAGAACAAAACTCATATCCATAGCACATTTTCCCTATTTACTCAGGTTAGCGAATCCCGTCTTGATCGGACACCAACTCCAAGTATAACTAATTAGCACCACTATCTGACGAGTACTCATGCTAAGCACAAATATATTAGCAGTAGCAAATCCTAATCACCTATACTTGAGATGGCGATAGCATTCCATCCCAGGTCTAAGGACTATATGCACTAATGCGATCCGGATAACATTCATTGACATTAGTAAATTACCGTATGAATATTATATGCACGTCACGTTCGACTACTTATCATATAAGTATTTACATATCTGTCATGATAACAGTTATCAGATAACATGAGACTCACTACTCCATCTTCAATAGTATCTGTATACTAATCATGGAAACAGACAGAGGTGACAATCTATATGGAGAAATAATGTCCAGTTAAGTCTCCTACGATCGTGAACAGTTTACAGATATTCTTACCTAATTACTTCGTCACTCATATTTTTAACTCTTAAGAATGAAGCATTCAAAATATCGACTTTATTTTAATAAACATAGACAATATACGAATAATAGAATAAACTTTATTGTCATAAAATGAATTATCGAAATACATAAATCAGGCTCTAGGGCATATCACTAACAATCTCCCACTTGCACTAGAGCCAATCAATATAGTATCTAAAACCCATCTTCTCAAGATGTTTATCTAGCTGCTGTTGCGTCATGGCCTTCGTGAGTGGATCAGCGACATTGTCCGCTGAAGCTATTTTCTGCACAGCTACATCATCTATCCCGATAATCTCCTTGATAATATGATATCTCCTCTCAATGTGTTTGGACTTTTGATGTGACATCGGTTCCTTTGCCTGAGCAATCGCTCCAGTATTGTCACAGTACAACTCTACTGGTGACGATATAGAGGGAACAACACTGAGTTCTGTCACAAACTTCCGAATCCAAACTACCTCATTCACTGCATTAGATGCAGCAATATATTCAGCCTCTGTAGTGGAATCTGCAGTCGTCTCTTGCTTAGAACTCTTCCAGCTAACTGCACCTCCATTACATGTGAATATATAATCAGAGATAGACTTTCTATCATCCACATCTAATTGAAAATCAGAATATGTAAACCCGTCTAGTCTCAACTCACATTCTCCATATACCAGAACCATATCCTTAGTCCTTCTCAAGTACTTAAGGATGTTTTTTACAATAGTCCTGGGTTGGATTGATACCTGGTAGTCACACTAACAGCATACGCGATATCCGGCCTAGTACATAACATAGCATACATTAGGCTACATATGGCCGAAGCATAAAGCACTTGTGCCATCTTCTCTCTGTCATCAGGAGTCTTAGGAGACATCCCTTTAGAGAGATGGATACCGTGTCTCACAAGGAGCAATCCTCTTCTGGAATCTTGCATGTTGAACCTCTTCAACACCTTATCCAGATACAGGGCTTAAGACAGACCTATTAATCTTTTAGGTCTATCTCTATACATCCGAATACCCAGAATATAGGTGGCTTCTCTCAAATCCTTCATGGAGAAAATAGTAGACAACCAGACCTTTACAGAAGTGAGCATACCAACATCATTACCTATTTGTATAATGTCATCCACGTATAATATAAGAAAGGCAATCATGCTCCCACTAGCCTTTTTATATACACATAGCTCATCTTCATTCTTAATGAAACCAAAGGACTTTACAGCCTCATCAAAACATCGATTCCAGCTCCTCGAAGCCTGCTTAAGACCATAAATGGATCTTTTAAGTTTGCACACCTTGGACTTATCCTTGGATTCAAAACCCCTGGGTTGGTCCATGAATATGTCTTCCTTAATATGTCCATTAAGGAAGGCAGTGTTGACATCCATCTGCCAAACCTCATAATCATGCGCGGCAATGGCTAGTGTCAGCATCCCATTTTGGTTCACCAGTTCATGCAACGCCTATCAACAGTAATTCAGATTACGACTTGAGCATCGATACAAAAGAGGGCTCGACAGAGCAGAAAATTGCTATTCATTCTCAAGTCAACAGAGATAGGCAGTTGATTCAAGCATATGACAAAAGAACATACATAATCATCCAGCAGCATACAAAGCAAACAGATAGTTCAGACAGCATCCAAATCGACATTTGTCAGAATACATCGCCGACAGTGCTATTTTTCATTGGTCCGCTCGACCATTAGAAGATAGTCAATATTGGGCTTCAAAAATTCCTCGCGACATCAAACAGATGAAAAGTGTCGCCGAACACATTTCGCAGATCAACTGCTCCATACAGAGCAATTTCAAAATACAGACAACTTTTCAGTGGAAGTCCAAAAATGCCGGTTCATCCAAAAAAAGTTAATGCCCAATGTCAGATACAGTCATGTCCAACAATTATGCAGAGCATGATCATTGTTTCAAACTGTCTTTCAGAAGTCATACAGACTCCTCCAATGACTCCCGAACGACAGAACAAGCATACCTTTCAACGGAAAACCTTATTCGAAAACTGGTCTAATAGAACATCGGCAAACCAAGTTAGCCATGCATTGCCCAAAAAACTGCAGCGGACATATGCAATTGGGCAAATCAGACAACAATATCTCTTTCAGTTTCCCGAGTGACCTCCAAAGACCAGAAAAGTCCGTTTTCAACGGAAATTCATAAACGGAGGTCATTTTCGTGGAAACTTGACGCCGGATGGTTGGTAAACCTAGTGCTACTCATCTCAACGCTCAACGTGAAATCCTCATACGGAATCTCACAATCCATCTAGACCCTCAGAACACCGTTTTAGAGTGTCAAATGCAATTTTTCAATCCTTCGAGCCCAATTCTCAACGAACAGAGATTATAGTAATCTCCGGCTCACCCAAGTAACTCAGAAAGCATTCTGAGATATTCGGCTTCGGACTCTTAGGACGTCTCCGACTTCACATTGACAATATCGGCTTATTGGTCAGTAATTCAGTCTGATTGATAATGCATGTCAAAACGACCGATTCGGAATACAGACAAGAGATACGCATTCAGAAACGGCTAACTTTGCTCTGATCACTTGAAACAATAAAAATCGGCTTCCGAGCCCAAAAATCACACGAACATTCTTTAGGGCAAAATGGACAATCTTAGGCTCATTTTAATCGTTTTCGCGCGTACAATGTCAATTCGACGTTCGTTTGAACCACGAACCTCGAACACGCGATCAATTGAGACCCGAACTTTGTCCCAAACTTTCCCTCAAGGAATTGACGCCCTTGAATCGAGAGCCCCCATCCCTAGTTAGTGGTTTTCCCAGTAGAACACTGAAACCATGCATAAACATGAACCGTCATGCTGGACCAAAATTGCCTTCATGCCGTCAACCGACCCAAAGTCCGGTCTTTGAGTCGGCCCCTAGTTTTCTTTTAGGCAGGCCTTTTATTATTTTTCTACAATGAGCGATGTACATTGTAACAGATACTGTTATACTTTACTTTTCTGCATTGCATGCATGTTTTCAAAACAACCTAGGACATTACATCGATTTGGTTTTAAACGTTGAACCGACATTCTCTCCATTTAAGTAAGGATGGATCGCTCACATCCCCGTCTTAAGCTCGATGTCATCATCACACCGGCAGCGGACATCATGCGCCTTTGGAGAACATTCCGCCCTGTTGATCGCGCATTTCTCCGACTCATCATAGGAGACTTGCCACTGCTTGCTGATTCTCCCATCGGTTGGACCTTGCTCAGAACAACAATAAGCTTCTGGGACACTTAGCATGCTGTATTCAACTTTCAGGGGACAGAGCTAGCCCCTACAGTAGAGGAATACGAGGCACTCATTCAGAGGCCCGTGCCCACTCGCGACATCGTAATGCCCAACCAGTATGCCACGATACAAAGTAGATTAGCCGTTCTTTTAGGTCTTCGCGGTGAAGAAATTCGTCGCGAGCTTCAGTATGGATGGGAGCACGGCATTAGGACTGAATGGCTTATAGACTTCATACACATCCGTGCACTCCTTGCTACCGGAGAGTCTTATCAGCGTGATGCCTGCCATGGATTCATCCAGCTCATCTTCGGGACTATTCTGTTCTCGCATGCATCCGACCTCATAGACGGGGCACTTGCCCAAGTCGTCCTCTAAGTGGTAGGAGGCCATAGTTATGTTGAAGCCGTCTTGGCTGAGATTGTTTGGTCTCTTGACTATGTACGAGAGGTTCGGCGCGGCAGAATGAGAGGGTTTCCGCACCTCCTGCAGATTTGGCTCCTCGCACACATCAGACCATTCGGCTTATCCCACCCATTTTCCTACATCACTAAAAAACGCTCCCTCATCGCTCTTCTGCTTCATGTGTTTCAACCTTTCGAGCGTAACTACACCGATTGGAGGCAATTCATGGAGGATCTTACTCCAGCACAGTTTCTGTGGGTCGCTCGCTGGAATCCCGGCGGTCCCATGGCTATCGGATGTCCATCAGTGGTAGGACTTCCTTTAATTAGTCAGTTGGGGAGCACACTTGTTTTCCCAGGCCGAGTCATCAGACAACTCGGCGGCTTACAAGATATTCCCATCGAAGCGGACCGCACTCCTCACCGGTTCATGTGGGCAGACACTTCAGCTTCGCTCCTAGAGAGGTTTCTACGATTCTGAAAAGCTTGACGCTTGTGGGGTACGCGGACTATTCAGCAGCTTTATTTCCCGGAACATCCCACTTCTCTGCTACCATGGCGTATGTGGCTCAATTCCACCCGCAAGGGTTAGCCCTGTTCATCAGCCTCGAACGGCACTGATTCCATGAGCTCGCCCAGTATCCATTCCCGATGCCGAGAGTTCCGCCCAGGCCGCGGCTTGCACAGAACTGCAGTCTATCAAGAAAGAACGAGATCGACTCCGATGTGAGCTCGTTGACACTCACGCAAAGCTTGCAGAGCACAGAGAGCTCCAGAGGGAACTAGCTCACGCACGCGCGCACATTGCGAACTAAGACCGGGAGATAGCATGGGCAAAAAAACGCAAAGTTCCCCATTCTTGAGTTCACTAGTCAGCAACATCTTTTTGCCCCGTTCAGACCTACGCAACGCTCACTGGGCTGTCGGGCGTAGTAGGATGTCGGTTTTATGTTTACGTTCCTTTCTTTTTCAAAAGTACTATCTTTGTAAATTATGGAACTTGAATCAAGTCGATGTAATGGCATTAGTGTTTTGAAACTCATGCATTTCATACAGTTCATTCTTTTACATCATTTATTTTGACACTCGAGTCAATCAAACATCAATCGTGCTTATACATTTATACATATAGGTAATCGCAACTAGCGATGCCACACCGTTACAACACTCGCTTGAGAGCTAGAATGGCGAAGGAAGTACAACACACTAGGCCCGAGGAGGATAATCCACCAACTCCAGTGCATTCTCAACCGCCTATGTTACAAGCTTTACCACCCCCAACGCCCATAGGCATTCCACCGGGGTATTCGGGCGCTCCTTCAGTGCATCTCCCGCTACCAACAGTTCAGTCATCTTCCAACTCCGACAATTTCGCGCGTATCGCGGCACTCGAGGGAATGGTCAATCAGCTTGCAGCTAATATGGCCACGAATATGAATGAAATCATGACCATGCTCTGAGATCAGAATCGGGCTTCCTCGAGCTTCACTCCGCCTCCGGAGCACAGGGCAACTGTAGATCCGAACCCGGTGGTCCCACCGATTTATGTTTCGGAAAGCGAGGACATGTCTTTCTCTATAATGACGCACGTGCCGGCAGTCCATCCGATCAATGATCCTCTGCCGCCACCCTCTACTCCTACGTCTGTTCCATTGCCACCAGCAGCCTTTCTATCCGTAGACTCCGCTGTGCATGCACCGCCGCCATTAACCATGCTGGCTCAACACCTTGTCTACACAGTGCTACCTCCAACAGTTCCTTCAATGATGAGCGCACCCGCTCCTGCTCATACTGCTGAGCATTTTCCTTTCCAAGCTTCACAACCCTACATGGGCCTTTCTTACCAAGCTCCACCTCTACTAAATATTCCTCCCCTTGAACCCGGCACGCCTTCTCAGGCAGCCCATGCAGCTCCACTAACAAAATTTCTCCCCGAAGCGGAGACACATTAGGACAAAACACTGAAGAAGATGGAAGAGACGATCAAAGCCCTCCAAGCAGGGAGTTCTCGTTTTGATTACGATGATTACAACTAGAATCTCTTCCCGGGCATGCCACTACCCCCTAAGATCAAAATCCCGGACTTCGAGAGGTATGACAGGACCAAGGATCCGTGACATCATCTCCGCCACTATCAGAGCAAAATGCTGTCATACTGGGATTACGAAGAGTTTGTCATTCAGACTTTTCAAGATAGTCTTACGGGATCAGCCTTAGATTGGTTTATGCCCTTGAAGGCCGGTGACATCCCGACATGGACAGATCTCTCTCAAAAGTTCCTTGATCAGTATCAATTTTGTGCGAAGACACCCCTACTCTCCTCGATCTCAGCTTGATGCAGATGAAAGAAGATTAAACCTTCGAGCATATATAGCCGAGTGGAGGGGAAAAGCAGCGAAACATATTCCCCCGATCACCGAGCGACAGCAAGTCCAGCTGTTCCACTTCACGCTCAGGGGTGCATACTATTCACACCTTTTGGTTCATACTTCCTCATTCTCAGATCTGATTGAAGTAGGAAAGAAGCTTGACATGGGTGTTAAGCTGGGGAGGATTGATGGCCCATCGAGGAAGAAGGACGGAGAGACATCGAAGAAGCAGAATGCTGGAACCTCCAGGAGAGGCAAGGATACGACCATTGGCGCCGTTAATTCCAGGCGCCATACTTCGCAGCCAATTTCGATGGACTACACCCCTGCACCGCAGACTTCTTAAGCATATGCACACCCCGTGCATTATACGCAGCTCTATCCAATGCGGCAGGGCATACTCCCCAGCTATCCCCACTGTTATGCAGTCGCCACCGCCGCAACAGTACACTCCTGCTCAAGCTCAACAAGGTAGACCCCCGACTTCGAGATCTCCTCAGCAGGCTCAACGTGCTCCAGCCCCAAGAACTCAACAGGGCAATGCTACTTAATCGTGTCGGCGCAAGCAGTACACCACTTTACCAGCTCTTCCCTTCCATATATTCAGGCAGTTTCTCGCAGGCAATAAGATCAAAACAGAGGCGCCTAATCCTAACTTCGACCCCACAATGCAGAATCAAAACTTACGTTGTGAATTTCATCAAGGTGCTCCTGGTCACACCCTGGACAATTGCTGGAGACTTCGAGATAAAATCCAGGAGATGATTGACACAAAACAAATTTCCTTCAATGAGGTGAAACAGCTGAATGTGCACGTGAACCCTCTCCCTGACCATGGATCAGGTCCAGGACCTTCCATCAACATGATCAGCATAGCTGCTATCGGAGAAGAAGAAGACGTCCAGGTGACTCCTGTTCCGTTCATCATCCACTGTACTCCAGCAGAAGTGGCAGCTACTTCCGCCCCATTCGTCATCGAGGTTCCTGCAAAGGAACCATATTAGGACCACCAAGTTCCCTAAAATTATGGGGGAGAGGTCGCCAATACGGAGCAGGAAACGAGCGCGCTGGGTATCACGTGCTCAAGTCGCTTTTATCAAGGCCCAGAGTCTACGGACAAAGGGAAGGCTTCTGCTGCTTCATTCTCAGCCGTTCCAAAAGCTGCACCACTCCCTACGAAGAAGGTCACCGAGCAGGAAGCCGAAGCCTTCATGAAGGTGATCAAAGCAAGCGAGTACAAGGTTGTTGAGCAAATGGGCAAGTCACCAGCCCACATTTCACTGCTTGCCTTGCTTTTGAGCTCGAGCCGCATCGGGATGCTCTGCTGAAGGTCCTTACGGGTGCACAAGTCCCGAAGGAGACTGCACCAGATAGGATCGAAGAGATTGTCAATTCCATCTTCTCGAATCAAATCTCCTTCGCCGAGGATGAACTTTCGTCTGAAGGTTAGGGACACTTGCGAGCATTGAACATAGTTTGCAAGTGCAACAATCACGTCGTCGGTCGAGTCATGATTAACAACGACTTCACTCTTAACGTTTGCCCAGTCTGCATGCTGAAACAGATGAATGTGGATATGAGCCACATTTGTGTAAGCAAGACCACTGTTCGAGCCTTTGATGGCTCCAGGAGAAAAGTGAATGGAGAAATCGATCTCTTGATCGATGTGGATCCTTGCTCATTCTCTGTCACCTTCCAGATCCTCGAGATTCCCAATGCTTTAAGTCTGCTTTTTGGGAGGCCATGGATTCATGCCGCTAGCGCCGTTCTTTCATCACTGCATCAGAAGTTGAAATTCTTCGTCGAAGGCAAACTCATCAATGTCAACGGCGAAGAAGATTATGCAATCGACAAGGAAACAGCTGTCCCCTACATCAGCATTGGAGAAGATCATAATCTTCCCTTTCACTCTTTCGACATCGTTTCCGTAATTCGAGATTACGGAGAAGTCGGTCCATCCCGGGCTGATTGCATGATTAGGAAAGTTCTGTTGAAGAACGACTACGTCCCCGGAACTGGACTCGGGGCATGCGCTCGGGGAATTCTCCTACCAATCAAAATGGAGGAATATCGTAATAGGAGGGGACTCGGTTTTCGCCCCTCCTGTCATGCGATCGTGCAAGCTCGTCGTGGAAAGCATCTCCATCGTCTTGCGGCACACGACGAGAAGCTCTCCAGGGGCATTCCGGTTCCACCGCTTTCGCAGTTTTTCCCTGCACCACCGCAGGTCATGGGAGGCACCTCCGATAGCCCATCCACTGAATTAGATGATTCATCTTCGGATACAGCTGAAGCGTTCTTGGCTTTGCCAGCCATATATGCCGTCACTGAGGAGACATCTTCCAGGGTTCATATCCGCCATGTACGGGAGGATGAGGTGCTTACCAACTGGACTTCAGTTCCGCTCTACTCGGCCATGGTTGTCGATGTGTAAGACGGTCTTTATATATAATGCTACCTGTATGTTGGCAACGCCATAAGCTACATAACAGAAGAGGGATTTTTGTTATGGCTTGTTAATAAAATCCCTGCATGCTTTTTGAATTTATGTGTCTAAATTCCGTCTCTCTCGCACTTACTTCTAGCACCTTTAATTTCTAAAACAATTTGCTTTCATTTCCAGGCTCCAATCGAATCCAAATCACGGATGCAATGATTCGAATTCATCCGAAACACGCCTCGGAAAGTCCCTTCCCATATACTTTGGGGAAGGACTTGATGAGGATGGTCGCGTGCTCGAGATAGAGGAAAGTTTGCATCGTCTCGAAAACCACCAACTCACCTCAATCGAGCCAACCGAAGAGATCAACATAGGCACTTTAGAAGAACTACGCACCCTTAGGATCGAAACGGGTCTTGAACCTACACAAAGATCCCAGATGATCGATTTCTTGATAGAGTATCAAGAGGTCTTTGCTTGGTCTTACGCCGACATGCCAGGCTTAGACCCTTCAATCGTAAAGCATTTCCTCACTCTCGACACTGAAAGATTTCCACCCAAACGCCAACACTTACGGCGTCAACGAGCTGATCTTCTTCTCCGCATTAAAGAGGAGGTCGTTAAGAAGGTGGATGCGGGATTCTTGGAGCTATACAATTACTCTGAATGGGTAGCGAACATTGTTCCAGTGAAAAAGAAGAACGGGAAAGTCAGAGTCTGCATTGATTACCGAGACCTTAATAGGGCCAGTCCTAAGGATAACTTCCCGCTACCCCACATCGACGTCTTGGTGGACAATACAGCACGTCACACACAATTCTTCTTCATGGACGACTTCTTTGGATACAATAAGATTCAAATGGCTAAGGAGGATAAGATCAAAACGACGTTCATCACGATGTGGGGCACGTTTTGCTACAAGGTCATGCCTTTCGGTCTCAAAAACGCCGGGGCAACCTATCAGCGGGCAATGGTCACACTCTTTCATGACATGATGCATAAAGAGATAGAGGTCTACATCAACGATATGATTGCAAAGTCCAAAGAAGGTGAAGATCATTTGGTCAACCTTAAGCTGCTATTTGATCGTCTTAGGAAGTACAAGCTCCGACTCAACCCAGCGAAGTGCACCTTTGGCGTCAAGTCAGGGAAATTGTTAGGGTTTGTAGTCAATAAAAAGGTCATTGAGGTCGACCCCGACAAGATCAAGGCGATCATGGAACTACCCCCTCCATCGACAGTGCGCGAAGAAAGGAGCTTCTTAGGACGGCTGAATTACATCACGCATTTCATTGCAAATCTGACAGACAAATGCCAACCGCTCTTCCGCTTGCTTCGCAAAAATGCAGCAGTAGAATGGGATGACGAGTGTCAGAAAGCCTTATATACAATCAAGGCATATTTAGTTTAGCCGCCGGTGTTGGTTCCACCTTCATCGGATCGTCCTCTCGTTCTGTACCTAACAGTGTGCCAACAATCCTGAGATAGAGAAAATGTGTTGCGCACTCATGTGGGTCATGCAAAGGCTCCGACAATACACTATCTACCATACTATCCGTTTGTTGTCCAAGACGGACCCCCTGAAGTATCTACTCGACAGTCCATCCTCCATGAGGAACTTAGCCAAATGGCGTTGCCAACTGATGGAGTACGACATCGAGTATGTGTCGCGCACATCAGTGAAGGGCCAAGCAATTGCAGATCATTTAGCAGAGTTCCCGATTGATGACGATACACCAATCAACTCTGACTTTCCAGACGAAGAAATCCTCCAAGTGAGCGATGAGGAGGAGAATCCTGGATGGAAGATGTATTTTGACGGTGCAGTCAATTTCACCGGATCCAGTATTGGCGCAGTGCTGATATCCCCTGAAGGACGTCATTTCCTTGTTGCAGCGAAGATCCACTTTCCTTGCACTAACAACGTAGCTGAATACGAAGCATGCATCTTTGGCTTACAAGCAGCAATCGACCTCAAAGTCAAGGAGTTAGAAGTGTTTGGCGATTCCATGCTCACGATCTTTCAGACGCTCAAACAGTGGAAAATAAAAGATCCAAAGCTGGCGTTGTATCACGAATATCTCATGGAGTTGACAGAGAACTTCGAGAATATCTCGTTTACATACACACCACGCATGAAGAACCAGTTTGCTGACGCACTTGCAATGCTCGCATCTATGATGAGCATTACGAAGGAGAATCTCATCGAGCCTCTCGAGTTTGAGATTGCCAAGGGCCTTGCCCACTACGACATGATCGAGGCTGTCGATGGCAAACCTTGGTATGCAGATATTAAGCATCTATTGCAAACTGGCCAATTCCTTGCTTTCACTGATCGACATGATCGGAGAACTCTCCGACGCATCACAACACATTTTTTCCTAAGTGGCGAGACTCTCTACCGCCATTCATTCGATACCACACTACTCCGGCGTGTCGACGAAAACAAGGCACAACGCATCATGGAAGAAGTGCATGAAGGGAATTGCGATCCTCACATGAATGGGCTCATGCTTGCAAAGAAACTCATGCGATTGGGCTATTTCTGGTCTACCATGGAGACTGACTGTGTCAAACACGTCTGGCACTGTCACTTGTGCCAAGTCTACGCAAATCAGATCAAAGCACTGCCCAACGAGTTGCATCCACTGGCTGCTCTGTGGCCCTTTTCAATGTGGGGCATGGACGTGATCGATCTTGTCAATCCCAAAGCATGATTACTTCACCAAGTGGATCGAAGCTATCACCCTTGCGTCAGTCACTGCAAAGGCCGTGGCGCGCTTCCTCAAATGCGACATCATTGCGCGGTACGGAGTCCTTGCGACTCTCATCGCCGACAATGCCAAGAACCTGAACAACAAACTCATCAACGAGCTCTGTGCACAGTTCAGAATCCAACATCACAATTCCTCTCTGTATCGTCCACAAATGAATGGTGCGGTAGAGGCGGCAAACAAAAACATAAAGAAAATCATCGAAAAATGACAGTGAATTACAAGGACTGGCATGAGATGCACCCGTTCGCGCTCTTGGCATATCGGACATCTATCCGCTCGACTACAGGGGCAACCCCGTGCTCTTTGGTCTACGGCATGGAGGCAGTTCTTCCAGTTGAAGTGGAGATTCCCTCCATGAGGGTTCTTGCCGAGTCCAAACTAAAGGAAGCAGAATGGGTGAAGCAACGCTACGAACAACTTAATCTCATCTACAAGAAGCGGCTCACAGCACTTTGCCACGATCAATGCTATCAGCAAAGAATGACTCGAACATTCAACAGAAAAGTTCGTCCTCGCGAGTTCAGCCCCGACGACTTGTCTTGCGAAAAGTCTTGCACATCACCCCAGATTCCAGGGGCAAGTTTGCTTACAAGTACGACGGTCCCTTCATCGTTAAAGAAGTCTTTGACAGAGGGGCAATCATTATCAATGATATGGACGGGAACGAGAATGCTCTTCCGGTCAATGCTGATGCTCTTAAAAAATACTATCCGTGATGGTGTTTCTCTCATCCCATTGCGGGTGTTTTCTCAAATGCACATTACATTTTATCTTTCTTCGCATGTACAGTCCCCAGCGCTTTTAATTTCGCTAACTCATGTACTCCCTTCTTCTGCTCTTTCCCTTTCTCTGAACTTTTCATGAGAGAAAAAGAATGAATTTCCCGCTAGGTTGAAAACCTCTTTGAGGCGGCCTAGGCAAAAATTAGAGAATGAGGGGCACGGTTTAAAATCCCGCAAAGGGGAGCCGTGGCAAAAGGAGAGCATGAAACGAAATCCTCGCTAGATCGAAAACCCGCAATGGGCGGTCTAGGTAAAAATTAGAGGAACCGAGAGGTGTGATCAGACCCAATTAGGGTGGTCGTAGCAAAATGTGAGCTTTAAATGAGGGAAATGTCAAACAAAACACCCCGCTAGGCCGTCACGCGTCTTGCGACCTAGGAAAAAGTAAAGGGCCTTCGGTAGCTCGACCACGAAATGACAGCTACACTCAGTGTGCAACGGCAACAAGTAGTGGTTTGGCAGTCTTCGATGCAAGCAAACTCTCCTTGACTCTCATAACATGAGACACGTTTCGACATGCAGTCGAATCGTTGTATTCTTGATCTGGAGGATCCCAAAGGTTCCCCCCTTTACCTTTAAGCAAATTCTACGGGTCATGCCCATTCTGTAAAAAGTCTTTCTTGTCAAGTCACAATCTAATGGGATACGACCACCCCTTTAAATGGTCATCACGTTCAAATCCCCAAAGCATTATTATTCAGACTTCTTTGCACATCTTCATTATGGCCGTAGAGTAGGACTGACAACCACTGTGAGCTCCCATGGTTCTATATGCAGGTACGAGGATGTGAACCCCAAAAGGAGTCTTTCTTTGACGAATGCATGTTTGCCTTATGCCAAGGACCACATCCAAAATCCCAAGAAAAATCTTTAGGATAGCTTCGTGCATTTAGTTGCATCACAATCAATTGGCCAGGAATGAAGCATTTTGCCACATCATCGATTGCAACACAGACAAGCTCAGTGATGGAGGAAGCACAATGATTCCTTCCACACCTCATGTAACCCCACAAATTTGCACCTTTCATTTTCACAAATGCACTTTCAATTGGCGTGCACATTCTCAGGAACGCAGTGCACTTTTCATTTTCCCAATGCACTTTTAATTGGCGTGAACATTCTTAGGAACGCAGTGCACCTTTCATTTTCGCAATGCACTTTTAATTAACGTGCACCTTTTCAGGAATGCAATACACCTTGCAACCCGCCGGGCAAGCGCCCTGTACCTTGCAAACCCGCCGAGCAAGCGCTCGTGCACCCCGCAATCCATAGGGCAATGCGCCCATGCATATTGCAAACCCCTTGGGTCCGTCCCGACTTTTAAATTTCTGTTCAGGGGTCCGTCATCTCAGATTCATACCAACTTTTAATTTCTATCAGGGGTCCATCTCCTCGGGTCTGTTCCGATTTTTAAATTTCTGTTCAGGGGTCCGTCCCGACTTTTAAATTTTTGTCAGGGGACCGTCTCGACTTTTAAATTTCAGTTCAGGGGTCCGTCCCCTTGGGTCTGTCCTGACTTTTAAATTTCAGTTCAAGGGTCCGTCCCTGTACGGACATGTGCGGAACCGGAAAGTCTGAGTTCGGGGGTTCATGTTACGTGCGGGCCTATATCCCGCACGCCCTTTCGGTACTCTAGTTTGCTAGGCTTGCATATTTTATTATTTACCGCATGAATTAAGCTGTGCTTGGCTCACACGTTTTGACACCGTAAATTCGATGAATTAAACGATGTCGGTTGAGAAGCCGGGAGAGAAGTAAATCTATATGTCGGGGAATTGGTTTACAATCTTGCGATACAGTTCATCAAACCATGGAGGTTGAACCCCTGCGAGAACCAGAACCCGAGATTTTGGATTTACTTTCCTTTGGGCAAGCATGAAACCGATTTGAATGATTCAATTCTCGGACCGTTTGCTCGCCAATTGAGATTCTTACATATTGAATGTACAAAACAAAAATCCTTACAATGAACTCACAAAAATACATCAAATCATAATTACAAATAGGTGAATCTCAGTCAGTTTGCATTCGGTTATTATTCCGCTCTAACTCACTATGAGTTTAGGGAAACACCGAAAAATTGAAATTCGACATGCGTTCTCAATGAATAGGGCGTTGGACCCTGTGAGTGATGATTAGGGCGTTGGACCCTGTGCTTGATGATTAGGGCGTTGAACCCTAATATTATTCGGCCTAAAGATCAGGCTCGACCCGCATGACAAACAAGTGTTGAAAGATAACACGTAGCAGGTAAATAATAGACAAGGTGTTTGTTATTATCGAGTGTACGTGTTTTAACAAGTTGTTAATCCGGGGTATTTTGGCATGCAAATCCTACCCTAGACAAACAAGCACGTGCCAATATTTTAGCATTCGGCTTTATTTTGAGAACTTGACAAAGAGAGTCAAATCTCATGTGTGTGGATTGTTTTTACAATTGTTCTGTATTGTGACACTGAATTTCCACTGAATTAGCCAAACCCGTGTTTTGACTCTAGATTTGGAATCTAGAATTCCTCCTAACAATTATCTAGTGTTTGATTAGGTCGAGTGAAAGGTTAATCAGCATTTTGCATGTTTTCTGACAGAGATAACCGTTCTAGTTACCCGAGTCTATGTTAGGATGATAGAAACTCATCAGTTAGATAAGAAAAGGCTATGCAGATGAACCTGCACCTGAACAGGTAGCCCGTTCTTATCCATACTGTAGTGTTTCTGTCATGCTAACCCTAAAGGTGTCGCTGAATTGTGAAAAGACGATTTTGCCCTTTATTTGAAAATTGTTTTCAGAAAAGGGGAAACATCGCAGTGCGGGCCACCTCGGCCTGTAGTCGGTGTCAACCAATTCCCTGGATCGTCCAGGGTTGTGCAAGAATCCCAAAAAAGCCAAAGAACCGATCAATCTGCCCGGAAGTGATCTAAAAAGATCTTCTGTATCCTGACCTGAGTTATCTGGAATCAGGTAAAAACTCAAGTTAAGACACATAAGCCCTTTTCAGACGTCCATGCTACATCGGACCGCGCGTTTCGGGTTTTGAAATTGATAAGTTTGAAGAGGGCACCAACGTCATTTGACAACTCATCGACGCGAGTTATCAGTTAATGGTCGATTCGTGTAAACTTTATCATTGTGAAGTGAGTATAAATACGTGAGCGTCCTGATTAACCAGTTCGTGAAATTAATGCTTAAGAGTTGTGCCGAATGCATTAATTGTGAAAATGATTCGCGACTCGACGACCAAGACGATTCCATAAGGATCGAGGATAATTTGGTCCAATGACCGAAACTACCCTCGTAACCGAATGGACCGGAATGAGTCATCGATACCCGAATCCATGCATGCTTTGTTTTGAAAAGACATTTTCATGCGATATTGCGACGATAATGTCAATTGCAAATTACACGAAAGCCGAGAACGGACTCAAAACTGGAAGAGGAAGCCTCATGCAACCCGTACGAGTCTAAGAGGCTCTCGGTTACTTCTCCTTGGAGATAGCCGAGAGGTCCCATGGCCCGAATGGGGTTCCACGAGGTTTCCCCGTCTCGTTTCGAATCATTTCTCGCATGCTTAAACAACAAACATTATAAATGACACGATTAAACGAAAGTCAGTATTGCCATGATTTGAATAACGCATTCGAACATGGAAACATGCACAAACAAGTTAGTTAAGGAATCGATAAAGCAATACCGACTTCATGCACGTGAGAAAATACGATGAAACTCGGGAATCGAACTTGGATCGGGTCAAGAAGATCGTTCCTCGCCCGAAAGGAACAAGAGAGCATTCGGTCACCTCCCTTGGAGAGAAACTCGTGAGCTCTTTGCCTTTCCCGAGTCGGGATGTTCTTCTCGACTACGATCCAAGTGTTTCCCGACATGCTAGCATATAAATCAAGGATAAATATGCATGATATAACATGGAAAATGCATAAAGATTAAAACTTGAAAATAAAACATACATAAAAACCCTTATAACTCCATAAACGCAACGAGAATGTAAAAGTCCTAGCTCCTCTAAATCGGGAATGGTCATACCTAGTCCCGAGATGCGGGATGGGACCTTCAACAGTCGGGTTGAACCGTTGATGGGTCGGGTTTGGGCTGTTTTCCGTTGAACACACCTGAATGGCACAAGTCGGGTCGGACGTCGCCACTGAGGCTCCCGATGGAATTTTTGAGCAAGGCCAACGGCTCCCGACTGCTAACTCACCTTCGGAGGTGGCTGTGGTGGTCGTTTTCCGAAAAGAGTCCTGGATCGACCCGATCTGCAAGAAAACCGTACAAACAGTCAGAAAGTTCGACCCGACTAGGCAGTCGGGCTGTTTCTTCTTCCTGGGGTTAAACCGACGGGTTTTTCTTGGATTTCTTGACTCCTTGACACCCTAGGGTTGTGTGGGGAGGTGTTTGATGGGTTTTGGTAGCTCAAACCGACTTGGAAAGGCTTGAAACCCGGTTTGACATTTTGTACCCGAGAAGGACAAAATCTGTCCAGATTTTGCTCAAGGCTGGTTCTATGGCTTATAGGCTTCAAACTTAAAATCTAAGCTCAGAAATGGATAGAGGGGGTCAAAAACATGTGGGATATGAAGTTTGGTAAAGTTTGGATTTAAGCCGAGATGGATTCCGACTTAAGATTTTGCCCGGTTTTGCTTGGTTTTGCTCGTTCTTGCTGAGCTGCGATTTTACTGAACTCCTTGAGAGTTTGAAGGTGTATCCTTAAGTTAATGACATTTGGACAACATATAGGAAAGCTTAAATGCAAGATTAGTGAAGAAAAGTGCAATTAGGGCCATGGATTAGTGGAATCCGAATTTCTTAAGGAAATATCAAGCTCAATCCCCATCCATTGCATTAATGGAGAATAGATAAGAGCATTGATGGCTTGGATGGGAAGTTGGAGTGTTGAATTGAAACACTTAGATATTTTGCAAAAGGAAGACAAAGGCAAGTTGTCTTCTTGGCTTGAAGAAGAAGATGATAAGAGGGGTGGTTCTTCTTGTCTTTGGCAAGGGGAAGAAGGTCCCGTGAGTCCCACTCGAGATAAGAGGTGAATCGGGAATGCTCGGATGTCGATCGGTTACGTGTTCGAGTTTCGTGACCTGAAAGAACGTTGTATCGACAATGTGCGCGAGAAAACGATCCCGATAAGCCCAAGATTGTCAATTTCCGTGGAAGAATGCTTCGGGTGCGTACGAGGCTCGGAAGCCGTTTTTGCCCGTTCCGGGTGACCGGATAGAAGTTAACCGCTTCTGACAGCATATCTTGTGTCCGCATCTCACGTTGGTCATTTTGACATAAATTGTCAGACAACGTGAACAATTGTCCTTTAAGCCGGTAATGCAAACGTGGAGCCGGAGATGTCCTAGGAGGCCGAAAGTGGATTTCCCAGAATGCTTTCTGAGTTGCTTGGGCGCTCCGGAGATCACTGTAACCTCTGTTTGTAGAGATCGGACCTCCAAGGACTTGAAAAGTATATCTGAGACCTCTAAAGCCTTGTTCGGGAGGTCTAGATGAGTTGTGTGATTCATTCCGACGATTCCACGCTGAGCCTTGGGAAGGCTAGCACTGTGTAAGGTAGGCGTATGGCGTCAAGTTTTCGTAAAAAGGACCTCCGGATATGCATTTCCACTGAAAATGACCATTTTTGCTCTTCGGAGGTTATTCGGAAAACCGAGAAGGGTTTTGCTGTCTGTTTTGCCCAATTGCAAATGTCTGCTAGAGTTTTCAGGGCAATGCAGTACGAACTTCGTTTGCCGTAATTCTATCAGACTAGTCTCCGGAAGTCATTTGGAGTATCTGTATGGCTTTAAAGAGACAATCTGAAGCATTATTCATGTTCTGTGTGCTTGTGGGGCATGGCCAAATTTGACATTTGGAATTAACTATTCTCTGGGAAACCGGCATTTTTGGACTTCCACTGAAAAGTTGTCTGTATACAGAAACTTGTTCTGTATAGAGCAGATGATTTACAAAATTCTTTTGAAGACTCTTTTCATCTGTTTGGCATTGGAGTGGATTTTTAGAATCCAATATTGGCTATCTTCCAATGATCGAGCGAACTATCGGAAAATAGGACCGTCCGTGTGATATACTGAAAATGCCGGTTTTGGACATTGTTGAGCTCTCTAGTCACTTTGTTGCTGCTTGCTGACCCCTGGGGTCCTTCTGTCAGGTGTATGTGTCATTTGCCCGATTTCGCCGACTTGAGGATGAATAGTGATTTTATGCTCTGTTGAGTCGTTTCTCTGTATTCTGCTCAAGTCATGGCTTGGATCATTGTTGATAATGTAAATAGAATTAGTGAGCCAAAATGGGGTGCTGACAGCTTGCGCCTCTTTGACTGCGTGCTCGAATAGAGGATGCAGCCAAAGACTTCAAAAGCACCCCAGTTTTGATAGCTATGATCAATACGGAATTTCCCATAATAGTCTTCTCCTTCTTGGTTTGGATATACGGGATATTGTACCTGGCATAAAGAGATATAGTGAGATGCGCACAACGGACGTGTAGAGTCTAGAACAGAACTGGAATAGGCATTTAAAATCGGGATTGACCCGAAGGGGACTGACTCTAGTGCAGAAATTAAAGTCGGGACTAACCCGAAGGGGACTGACCCCTATGCAGAAAAGTAGTGGGGATTGACCCTTGTGCAGAAAAGTAGTCGGGATTGACCCGAAGAGGACTGACCCCTGTGCAGGAAAGTAGTCGGGATTGACCCGAAGGGGACTGACCCCTGTGCAGGAAAGTAGTCGGGATTGACCCGAAAGGTTTGCAATATGCACGGGGCGCATACCGAATGAACTGCATAGTTCAAAGGCGCCTACCCAATGGACTTGCGGGGTGCACGAGCGCTTGCTCGGCTGGTTTGCAAGGTGCACGGGCGCTTGCTCGGCGGGTTGCAAGGTGCACTGCATTCCTGAGAAGGTGCACACCAATTGAAAAATGCATTGCGGAAATAAAAGGTGCACTGCGTTCCTGAGAAGGTGCACGCCAATTGAAAAGTGCATTGCGGAAATAAAAGGTGCAATGCGTTCCTGAGAAGGTGCACGCTAATTGAAAAGTGCATTGCGGAAATAAAAGGTGCACTGCGTTCCTGAGAAGGTGGACACCAATTGAAAAGTGCGTTGCGATAATGAAAGGTGCACTGCGTTCCTGAAAAGGTGCACGCCAATTAAAAAGTGCATTGCGGAAATAAATGGTGCACTGCGTTCCTGAGAAGGTGCACGCCAATTGAAAAGTGCATTGCGGAAATAAAAGGTGCACTGCGTTCCTGAGAAGGTGCACGCCAATTGAAAAGTGCATTGCAGAAATGAAAAGGTGCACTGCGTTCCTGAGAAAGGTGCACGCCAATTAAAAGTGCGTTGCGGAAATAAAAGGTGCACTAATTGAAAAGCATTGCGATAATGAAAAGGTGTAGATAATAAATGCAAACACTGGGGAGTTGCGTGAGGTGTGGAAGGAATCATTGTGATTCCTCCCTCGCTGAGCTTGTCTTTGCTGCAATCGATGTTGTGGCAAAATGCTTCGTTGCTTGCCAACTGATTGTGATGTCAGAGTGCATCGAGTACTACTCTGAAGATTCTCCTCTTGGGTTGAGATTGTCACCCTCTGTGGCAGTGATGTGTTTGATCTGCCGAAAGCTGGGCTCGCCTCTAGGCGATTACTTGTTGGGTTACCGGAAACCGGCTTTGTTGCTGAGGAATGATTGTGCTTTGCCGGAGGCCAGCTTCGTTGCTTGGGTGGTCATGCTCTGACCTGCAAGAAGTTCGCCAAAAGTCGGCGTCTTGTATTGTGAGACTCGAGCTCTAAGACAGAGCGCCTACGTATCCCGTGGGACCGGGAATCATAGTCTGTAGTAGTTCATGCCATTTGCAGTACCTGTGATCCTGACATTACTAGTAAATCATGTGAGAAATACTAACAAGTGATAGGTACAGGTGAGCACCAAAAAGAGCATCGTTGTGACGCACAGATCTTCAGTTTTGGGTCGCTTGAGCAACCCGTGAAGAATTTTGTTTTGACAGTACAGATGGGTCCCATTTTCGGAGGCCTAGATGCGAGGCCTGAAGGGGCTCCCGTTAGCCATGCTTGGGCATATTGAGACTTCCCAACGATGCCCTAGCAGTTCTATCGTTTGTTCGACGTGCCCGTCGGCTTTGAACCCTTCTCAATAGGGTACCGTAGGGCGGCTGCATTTGCAACCCGCTTGGGGATTTCTGTTCAGATTTGGTCAGACTCGGTCTGACCATTTCCAAAGTGTCATGACTAAACCCTCGGCGAGGAATGTCTGGGATTTTGGCTTTGTGGTAGCCTGTTAAAAGGCGATTGTGACCCATTTGGAGTTATGCAAAGACAAAGAGAAAAGAGAAAGCTTGGGAAGCACGTTGCTCCAGGCTACAAGGATACACGGGTTCACGCCTGCAGCGAAATGTACCCCCATTTTCCTTCGTCCTTCTGTTGTGTAGGTTGTACCGAACTGCTTGGACGGTATATTCAGTTGCCCACTGTGCTTGAGGAAGGTTCTCTCTTGGACGGTTGAATGGTATTGGAGAGCTGATCGAGGATCGTGTTGGAATTTGATAAATTGGCCACTTCCCTTGGGGATCCCTTGTCCGCACGATGTGTGAGAGACTAGGGGGCAATTTTATCTATCTCTCGTTTTGCTCTCCTTTTGCTACGGTTACCCACCTCGGGGCCGCACCTCTCAACCTAAAGGGGAAGATCTCTCCTTTTACCACAACCGCCCCAAAGGGTTTCCGGTCGTGCATCTCTTTTACCCTAGCTTTTGCCTAGGCCGCCCCAAAAGGGGTTTTCAACCTAGCGGGCTCGATTATTTGATCTCTCGAGTTTGCAAGGGCGAAGGGTTCGAAGGATTCAACCTCCAAATGCATTGTTTTCTGTCTCCGTCGAGAAGTTGTATCTGCTGCTCCCCTTTTTGTCGGGGTTTGTTGAATTCTCAAGATTGGCGGTGCCGGAGTTTTAAATCTCGGCGGTACCTTGTTTTGTTCATTGGCAGGTTTTTCCCGCGTCTTTTCTCTCTCTCTTCATTGGCGGGTTTTTCCCGCTTCTTTTTGCTCTGTTTTTTTTTCTTGCAGCTGGGGTTTGTTTTGGTGCCCTGTGTCTTTGTTTGAAACTCCTCGACTTTGCATCGCCGATGTCGCTTTGGTGTGCTTCGCCTCATGGAGACTTGTTGTGTGTTGCTAGCCCTATTTTGTGAGGACCGGCTTTCTTGGAAGTCTGACTCTCATGCATTCGAAAGCTGAACTTCGTGTCATTTGCCCTTGCAAGCATTACATGTGAACTTCCCCTATTGTCTAGGAAAAGAAGATGTCAAATTGCCCTATGTGGATAGGGAACCGAGGTTGCCCCGGTGTGAATGTTGATCGGGGATACCCCGGTCTTCATTTTGTGGAAGTTGCTTGTGGCAAGCGCCTTATGCGATGTCTCCGGTTATCTCTTGCTGTTCTTTACAGTGCGTACCTCTTGGAGGGTGCACACTGTTGAAGCCAATGGATGTTCGAGGAAGACTGTTGCATCGATGCTGAGTGATTCACTCAATTGTCCTTGTCTTTGGCTTCATAGGGGGTACCTCATCGTCGAACACCTCCCTTGTCAAAGTATAAGGAAAGAGTTCGAGACAAGTTCTTGGGGAAGCGTGAACTCCTGCATCGCTCTTCGCCTGTGGTCAATGTGCCCCTGTGAATGATGACAAAGAAGACAATGCATTAGGCGATTATGCGGGGAATATGTGGTAAGAAATATGAGGTGGTCCCATAGGAAAATCCCTTTTTGTCCCGCGCGCGACCCATGGGGTGCCATGTGCAGATGACATTTGTTTCCGGGAATCCGGTCATCACCACTCTGGAGTGGTTAGACCGTGACTGAGGTCACATAATCATGTTTTCCCTAATTACGAGTAGGCATGCGAAGCCGTCTTAGGGAAGGCTCGAGGAGCCTGGTCCCATGAGGACAGGCGAGTCGAACAGGTCCAACAGAACTAATAGGGCGTCGCAAAGACTGTCCTAATGCTCCATTGAAGGATTTGTTCATGTCGGGAGCCCATTTGTGGGAATGCATTTAAATTAAAGCAAAAGAGAGTTTAAAGAAGACTGCGCGTGTTGCCCCCGTATTCAATCGGCGACCACAACATAGGTGGATGAGATCCATTCTTTGATCAGAGGCATGATCGTGCTGGTATCTCCTGCGATCGAGAGTTGGGTCATGCTCTGCTTGTGGAGCTGTCACTTCCGGTCTTCGTAGTGGAAGGATTAGACTTGTTCCTCAGAGTATCGCTTGGATGAATTTAAATCCAAATCGATTTTGGATTTCAGATGAGCATGAAAGCAGTAAATACGAGGTGTCAAAACCTGAATGTAGTAAATGATGGGCCGGAGCCCAAAAGCAGTAAATGCTGGGCCGAGGCCCGAAAGCAGTAAATGCAGGACCGAGGCCCGATGCTGTAAATGCAGGGCCGGAGCCCAATGCAGGGCCTGAGCCCAATGCAGTAAATGTGAGCTTGATAAGAAAGTGCAAGAGATGCAAAAGCAAAGGTCAATGCTGAGGAACAGCGCGGGGCGCTGCAATGCGGCGACTCTGATTTTCTCGCATTCTTTGTGGAGGGAGGGTGGGAACTCAGTGTTGAAATCCCAAGGAGCTGGATGAGAGACGTTTGTTGCCTCAATTGTGGTGGTTTAGTATTTAGGCTGCTTTCTTGTTGAGAATTTCCTGCAATGGAAGAAGGAAACAATGAAGAAGCATGAACTGTTCAAGATTTCAATGCAAGAGTGTAGGGAAGCGAACTGGCCTAGTAGGTGTCGTGCGAGCACACCAAGAGACATGCATTGATACGTTGATTGTGCGTGCATGAGTTGGTGTGAACATGCTTGGACATGTATGAGGCACGCTTGATCGTTGGTAGATTTGTGGGGGTCATGCGGAGAGATGTGCTTCTGGTCATGCGGTGAGGCTCTCTGTTAGCAAGAAGTTAGCGTCGGTTAACCTTGCCTGGGAAGGTTGGTCGGCCCTCGGGCCACAGCTCGTCTTGCCGTGGAGGAAGGGTGAAGGTCGCGAGTGGCCTGTCCGCAAAAGTGGGCACGACTCACCATTCATGCGGGGTGGGTGGCCGGGATGGACGGCCTCAGGTCATAGCACGTCTCGTCATGGAGAGGTGAAGACCGCGGGTGGTCTACCCGCGAAGGTTGGCATGACTCGCCTATCGTGCGGGGTGGGTGGCCGGGATGGACGGCCTCTAGTCATAGCACGTCTCGCCATGGAGAGGTGAAGACCGCAAGTGGTCTACCCGCGAATATTGGCACGACTCGCCTGTCGTGCGAGACATGGCAACTGCTGTGCAAACATAGAAATAGATAGAATGCATGCAGTGTATAAGTTTTCAAAAGCTAATGCCATTGCATCGATTTGGTTCAAGTTCCTTAATTTACAAAGATAATTAGTTTGGAAAGGGGAGCCTAAACATTAAACCGATGCAATGTCCTAAGTTGTTTTGAAAACATGCATGCGGGTGCAGAAAAATAAACTATAACACGAGTTCTTTACATTGTACAACACTCATTCAGTGAAAACAACAAAAGGCTCGCCTAAAAGAAAAACTACGAGCCGACTCAAAGACTCAACTTTTGGGTCGGTTGGCGGCGTGAAGGTTATTTTTGGTCCAGCATGACGGTCCCTGTTTATGCATGGTTTCAGTGTTCTACTGGGAAAACCACTAATTAGGGATGGGGGCTCCCGATTCAAGGGTGTCAATTCCTTGAAATCGAGCGAGGATCTTTGGGGGCCGATTCGGTGGCAGAGCCGACTCGAGCTGTTCCCTTACTCGGAACCTCTGACTAACCTAACTTCCTAAATCGGCGCCCGTGGGATTTCAGGCGAGGTACTTAGAATTCCACTAGGATGATGCAATGCAAGTGCAGAAAAGTAAATGTGCATAAAATAAATGTGCGGAAAGCGATAAATAAACATGCAAGCAAGCAAACGGATCGAGCCTGAACCCACTAAGTATGTCCCTAGTGGAGTCGCCAAGCTGTACGGACCCGAATGTGGACTCTCGTCGGGGCCCGCATGCGCGCTTTTGGATCGCGCGGCTTTGGAGTGTCCACCTTCCCGTGACAGACACGCGTGAGAGAAGGAGTCGCCACTTATCATTTTACGACCCGAAGGTCGAGGGCGGATAAGTTACCCGGGGTCTAGGGGTATGGAACACCTAGTTGTTGTTAAGGCATTGATCTGTGCGGAATCGGAAAGTCTGAGTGCGGGGGTTCATGTTACGTGTGGGCCTATATCCCACACGCCCTTTCGGTACTATGGTTTGCTAGGCTTGCATGTTTTATTATTTACCGCATGAATTAAGCTGTGCTTGGCTCACACGTTTTGACACCGTAAATTCGATGAATTAAACGATGTCGGTTGAGAAGCCGGGAGAGAAGTAAATCTATATGTCGGGGAATTAGTTCACAATCTTGCGATACAGTTCATCAAACCATGGAGGTTGAATCCCTGCGTGAACCAGAACCACGAGATCTTGGATTTACTTTCTTTTGGGCAAGCATGAAACCGATTCGAATGATTCGATTCTCGGACCGTTTGCTCGCCAACTGAGATTCTTACATATTGAATGTACAAAACAAAAATCCTTACAATGAACTCTCAAAAATACATCAAATCATAATTACAAATAAGCGAATCTCAGTCAGTTTGCATTCGGTTATTATTCCGCTCTAACTCACTGTGAGTTTAGGGAAACACCGAAAAATTGAAATTCGACATGCGCTCTCAATGAATAGGGCGTTGGACCCTATGAGTGATGATTAAGGCGTTGGACCCTGTGCTTGATGATTAGGGCGTTGAACCCTAATATTATTCGGCCTAGAGATCAGGCTCGACCCGCATGACAAACAAGTGTTGAAAGATAACACGCAGCAAGTAAATAACAGACAAGGTGTTTGTTATTATCGAGTGTACGTGTTTTAACAAGTTGTTAATCCGGGGTATTTTGGCATGCAAATCCTACCCTAGACAAACAAGCACGTGCCAATGTTTTAACATTCGGCTTTATTTTGAGAACTTGACAAAGAGAATCAAATCTCATGTGTGTGGATTGTTTTTACAGTTGTTCTGTGTTGTGACACTGAATTTCCACTGAATTAGCCAAACTCGTGTTTTGACTCTAGATTTGGAATCTAGAATTCCTCCTAACCATTATCTAGTGTTTGGTTAGGTCGAGTGAAAGGTTAATCAGCATTTTGCATGTTTTCTGACAGAGATAACCGTTCTAGTTACCCGAGTCTATGTTAGGATGATAGAAACTCATCAGTTAGATAAGAAAAGGCTATGCAGATGAACCTGCACCTGAACAAGTAGCCCGTTCTTATCCCGTACTGTAGTGTTTCTGTCATGCTAACCCTAAGGGTGTCGCTGAATTGTGAAAAGACGATTTTGCCCTTTATTTGAAAATTGTTTTCAGAAAAGGGGAAACATCGCAATGCGGGCCACCTCGGCCTGTAGCCGGTGTCAACCAATTCCCTGGATCATCCAGGGTTGTGCCAGAACCCCGAAAAAGCCAAAGAACCGGTCGATCTGCCCGGAAGTGATCTAAAAAGATCTTCTGTATCCTGACCTGAGTTACTTGGAATCAGGTAAAAACTCAAGTTAAGACACATAAGCCCTTTTCAGACGTCCATGCTACATCAGACCGCGCGTTTCGGGTTTTGAAATTGATAAGTTTGAAGAGGGCACCAACGTCATTTGACAACTCATCGACGCGAGTTATCAGTTAATAGTCGATTCGTGTAAACTTTATCATTGTGAAGTGGGTTTAATCACGTGAGCGTCCCGATTAACCCGTTCGTGAAATTAATGCTTAAGGGTTGTGCCGAATGCATTAATTGTGAAAACGATTCGCGACTCGACGACCAAGACGATTCCATAAGGATCGAGGATAATTTGGTCTAATGACCAAAACTACCCACGTAACCGAATGGACCCGAATGAGTCATCGATACCCGAATCCATGCATGCTTTGTTTTGAAAAGACATTTTCATGCGATATTGCGACGATAATGTAAATTGCAAATTACACGAAAGCCGAGAACGAACTCAAAACGGGAAGAGGAAGCCTCATGCAACTCGTACGAGTCTAAGAGGCTCTCGGTTACTTCTACTTGGAGATAGCCGAGAGGTCCCATGGCCCGAATGGGGTTCCACGAGGTTTCCCCGTCTCGTTTCGAATCATTTCTCGTATGCTTAAACGACAAACATTATAAATGACACGATTAAACGAAAGTCGGTATTGCCATGATTTGAATAACGCATTCGAACATGGAAACATGCACAAACAAGTTATTTAAGGAATCGATAAAACAATACCGACTTCATGCACGTGAGAAAATATGATGAAACTCGGGAATCGAACTTGGATCGGGTCAAGAAGATCGTTCCTTGCCCGAAAGGAGCAAGAGAGCATTCGGTCACCTCCCTTGGAGGGATACCCGTGAGCTCTTTGCCTCTCCCGGGTCGGGATGTTCTATTCGACTACGATCCAAGTGTTTCCCGACATGCTAGCATATAAATCAAGGATAAATATGCATGATATAACATGGAAAATGCATAAAGATTAAAACTTGAAAATAAAACATACATAAAACCCCTTATAACTCCATAAACGCAACGAGAATGTAAAAGTCCTAGGTCCTCTAAGTCGGGAATGGTCATACCTAGTCCCGAGATGCGGGATGGGACCTTCAAGAGTCGGGTTGGACCGTTGATGGGTCGGGTTTGGGCTGTTTTCCGTTGAACAGACCCGAATGGCACCAAACAGACCCGGCTGGAGTACTGGACAGACCCGACTGGCACAAGTCGGGTCGAACGTCGCCACGGAGGCTCCCGATGGAATTTTTAGGCAAGGTCGGCGGCCTTGGGTAGCCAATGGACCCCTCTAGGTGACCGTGGTGGTAATTTGTTCCCAGAGTTGTCGGGTCGACCCGTACAGTCCTGCAAAAATCACCCAAAACAGAGCACGTCTGGAATTTCCGACCCGACTGGCACAAGTCTTGTCGGACGTCGCCACGGAGGCTCCCGATGGAATATTTGAGCAAGGCCAACCGCTCCCGACTGCTAACTCACCTCCGGAGGTGTCTGTGGTGGTCGTTTTCCAAAAAGAGTCCTGGATCAACCCGATCTGCAAGAAAACCGTACAAACAGTCAGAAATTTCGACCCGACTGGGCTGTCAGGCTGTTTCTTCTTCCTGGGGTTAAACCGACGGGTTTTTCTTAGATTTCTTGACTCCTTGACACCCTAGGGTTGTGTGGGGAGGTGTTTGATGGGTTTAGGTAGCTCGAACCGACTTGGAAAGGCTTGAAACCTGGTTGGACTTTTTTGACCTGAGAAGGACCAAATCTGTCCAGATTTTGTTCAAGGCTGGTTCTATGGCTTAGAGGCTTCAAAATTAAAATCTAAGCTCAGAAATGGATAGAGGGGGTCAAAAACATGTGGGATATGAAGTTTGGTAAAGTTTGGATTTAAGCCGGGATGGATTCCGTCTTAAGACTTTGCCCGGTTTTGCTTGGTTTTGCTCGTTCTTGCTGAGCTGCGATTTTGCTGAACTCCTTGAGAGTTTGAGAGCTTTTGTTTGAGTGAGAAATGCTAGAGAGAGAGTGCTTGAAGGTGTATCCTTAAGTTAATGATATTTGGACAATATATAGGAAAGCTTAAATGCAAGATTAGTGAAGAAAAGTGCAATTAGGGCCATGGATTAGTGGAATCCGAATTTCTTAAGGAAATATCAAGCTCAATTCTCATCCATTGCATTAATGGAGAAGAGATAAGAGCATTGATGGCTTGGATGGGAAGTTGGACTGTTGAATTGAAACACTTAGATATTTTGCAAAAGGAAGACAAAGGCAAGTTGTCTTCTTGGCTTGAAGAAGAAGATGACAAGAGAGGGGTGGTTCTTCTTGTCTTTGGCAAGGGGAAGAAGGTCCCGTGGGTCCCACACGAGATTGGAGGTGAATCGGGAATGCTCGGATGTCGATCGGTTATGTGTTCGAGTTCTGTGACTTGAAAGAACGTTGTATCGACAATGTCCGCGAGAAAACGATCTCGATAAGCCCAAGATTGTCAATTTTCGTGGAAGAATGTTTCGGGTGCGTACGAGGCTCGGAAGCCGTTTTTGCCCGTTCCGGGTGACCGGAGCGAAGTTAACCGCTTCTGACCGCATATCTTGTGTCCGCATCTCACGTTGGTCATTTTGACATAAATTGTCAGACAACGTGAACAATTGTCCCTTAAGTTGGTAATGCAAACGTGGAGTCGGAGATGTCCTAGGTGGCCGAAACTGGATTTCTCAGAATGCTTTATGAGTTGCTTGGGCGCTCCGGTGATCACTGTAACCTCTGTTTGCAGAGATCGGACCTCCAAGGACTTGAAAAGTATAATTGAGACCTCTAAAGCCTTGTTCGGGAGGTCTAGATGAGTTGTGTGATTTATTCCGACGATTCAACGCTGAGCCTTGGGAAGGCTAACACTGGGTAAGGTAGGCGTCCGGCGTCAAGTTTTTGTAAAAAGGACCTCCGGATATGCATTTCCACTGAAAATGGCCATTTTTGCTCTTCGGTATTCGGAAAACCGAGAAGGGTTTTGCTGTCTGTTTTGCCCAATTGCAAATGTCTGCTAGAGTTTTCAAGGCAATGCAGTACGAACTTCGTTTGCCGTAATTTCATCGGACTAGTCTCCGGCTATGCTTTTCCAAAAAGGGGTATGCTTGTTTTGTCACTCGGAAGTCATTTGGAGTGTCTGTATGGC
The DNA here is from genome assembly GCF_007655135.1 of Punica granatum. Lineage (NCBI taxonomy): Eukaryota > Viridiplantae > Streptophyta > Magnoliopsida > Myrtales > Lythraceae > Punica > Punica granatum. The sequence goes on along the minus strand of NC_045127.1, from coordinate 33,472,312 downwards.
TTCAAAGAGACAATCTGAAGCATTATTCATGCTCTGTGTGCGTGTGGGGCATGGCCAAATCTGACATTTGGAATTAACTCTTCTTTGGGAAACCGGCATTTTTAGACTTCCACTGAAAAGTTGTCTGTATACAAAAAGTTGTTCTGTATAGAGCAGATGATTTACAAAATTCTTTTGAAGACACTTTTCATCTGTTTGGCATTGGAGTAGATTTTTAGAGTCCAATATTGGCTATCTTCCAATGATCGAGCGAACTATCGGAAAATAGGACCGTCCGTGTAATATACTGAAAATGCCGGTTTTGGACATTGTTGAGCTCTCTAGTCACTTTGTTGCTGCTTGCTGACCCCTGGGGTCCTTCTGTCAGGTGTATGTGTCATTTGCCCGATTTCACCGACTTGAGGATGAATAGTGATTTTCTGCTCTGTTGAGTCGTTTCTCTGTATTCTGCTCAAGTCATGGCTTGGATCATTGCTGATAATGTAATTTGAATTAGTGAGCCAAAATGGGGTGCTGACAGTCCCGACTTTTAAATTTATGTTCGGGGGTCCGTCTTGACTTTTAAATTTCTGTCAGGGGTCTGTTCCCTCGGGTTCGTCCTGACTTTTAAATTTCTGCTTAGGGGTCCATCCCCTCGGGTTCGTCCCGAACTTTATATTTCTGCTCAGGTATAACATCCCCTATATATCCAAAGCAAGAGGAAGAAGAAAGTCATCAGAGATGCTGAATTGATCATTGCTATCAAACTGGGGTGCTTCTGAAAGTATTTGGTTACATCCTCTACTCGAACACGCAGTCAAAGAGGGGCAAGCTGTCAGCACCCCATTTTGGTTCACCAGTTCATGCAACGCCTATCAGCAGCAATTTAGATTACGACTTGAGCATTGATACAAAAGATGGCTCGACAGAGCATCAAATTGCTATTCATTCTCAAGTCAACAGAGATAGGCAAATGATTCAAGTATATGACAAAAGAACATACAGAATCATCCAACAACACATAGAGCAAACAGACAGCTCAGACAGCATCCAAACCGGCATTTTCAGAATACATCGCCGACAGTGCTATTTTCCACTGGTCCGCTCGACCATCAAAAGATAGTCAATATTGGGCTTCAAAAATTCCTCGCGACGTCAAACAGATGAAAAGTGTCTCCGAACACATTTCGCAGATCAACTGCTCCATACAGAGCAATTTTAGAATACAGACAACTTTTCAGTGGAAATCCAAAAATGCCGGTTCATCCAAGAAAAGTTAATGGACAATCTTAGGCTCATTTGAATCGTTTTCACGCGTACAATGGCAATTCGACGTTTGTTTGAGTCACGAATCTCGAATCGCGATCAATTGAGACCCGAACTTTGTCCCGAACTTTCCCTCAAGGCCGTGGGGCCCATGGCTCCTCCATGACCAGCCATGACTCCCTCTTGACCACCCTATCTCCTTTGGCTTTTTCTCCATGCAAGTTGCCTTATCTTCCATTCAAAATATCAAGCTTACAATTTCATTTCAACACTCCAATTTCACTTCACCTTCAATGCATTTGGCTCTTCTTCATTAGTGCATTTCAAGAAGCCTTCATCCCCATCTTCATTAAAAATTCGGATCCCCCCTAATCCATGCCATTAATAAAGCTTTTTCTCACTTAATTGCGCTTAATCTTTACCTATTTATGTCCTTTAAGTCATTAACTTAATCACAAGTCACCACACATCATCTCTCTAGCTTTCTCACTCTTGAAATCCTCTTAAGAACTCAGAAAAATCGCAGCTCTAGTTCAGCATACACCAAGCAAAAACATCAAAGACTTAAGTCGGAATCCTCCCGGCTTAAATCCAAACTTTACCAAACTTCATATCTCACATGTTTTCGACCTCCTCTATCCATTTCTGGGCTTAGATTTTAGTTTTGGAGCCTCTAACCTATCGGAACAAGCAACCACAGAATCGAATCCCGTTTTGGTCCTTCTCGGGTCAAAACTTCCAACCCGGGTTTCAAGCCCTTCCCAGTCGGTTTGAGCTACCAAAACCCATCAAAACCTCCCCACACAACCCAAGGGTGTTAAGGAGTCAAGAAATCCAAGAAAAACCCGTCGGTTTAACCCCAGGAAGAAGAAACAGCTCGACTGCCTAGTTGAGTCGAAATTTCTGACTGTTTGTGCGGTTTTCTTGCATATCGAGTATATCCGAGACTCTTTTCAGAAAACGACCACCACAGCCACTCCAGATATGAGTTAGGAGTCGAGAGCCGTTGGCCTTGCCTCAAAATTCCATCGGAAGATACCACAGTGACGTCCGACCCGAAAATTGCTCAGTCGGGTCTATTTTCCAGACGTACTCTATTTTCCGTGATCTTTGCAGGTCTATACGGGTCGACTCGATAAATCTAGGAGCAAACAATCACCACGGTCACCTAGAGGGGTCCCTTGGCGACCCAGAGCCGTTGACATCGCCTCAAAATTCCATCGGGAGCCTCCGTGGCGACATCCAATCTGACTTGTGCCAGTCGGGTCTGTTCAATTTCCAACCGGGTCTGTTAAGGCTATTCGGGTCTATGCAAGGCCAAAACAGCTCAAACCCGACCCAATAAAGGTCCAACCCGACCTTTTGCAGTCCTATCCCGTATCTCGGGACTAGGTATGACCATTCCTGATGTACGGACTCGAATGTGGACCATCGTCGGGGCCCGCATGCGCGCTTTTGGATCGCGGCTTGGGAGTGTCCACCTCCCATGGGGACGCGTGACGGACACGTGTGAGAAAGAGTCGCCACTTATCATTTTATGACCCGAAGGTCGAGGGTGGATAAGTTACCCGGGTCTGGGGGTATGGAACACCTAGTTTTGCTAAGGCATTGATCTGTGCGGAACCAAAAAGTCCGAGTTTGGGGATTCATGTTACGTGCGGGCCTATATCCCACACGCCCTTTCGGTACTCTGGTTTGCTAGGCTTGCATGTTTTATTATTTACCGTGTGGATTAAGTGTCGCTCGGATCGCACGTTTTGACATTGAAAATTCGATGAATTAAACGATTTCGATGGAAAAGCCGAGAGAGAAGTAAACCCGTATGTCGGGGAATCGATTCACAATCTTGCGTTACAGTTCATCGAGCCATGGAGGTTGAATCCCTGCGTGAACCAAAACCACGAGTTCTTGGATTTACTTTCCTTTAGGCAAGCATTAGACCGACTCGAATGATTCGACTCTCGGACCGTTCGCTTACCAACTGGAATTCTTACAGAATGAATATACAGAATAAAATCCTTACAATGCTCTCGAAAACAATAAATACAAATTACAAAAAGGGTCGAATTCCAGTCGATTTGCGTTCGGTTATTATTCCGCTCTAACTCACCATGAGTTTAGGGAAAAGACCGAAGAATTGAAATTCAATGCACGCTCTCACTGAGTAGGGCATTGGACCCTGTGAGTGATGAATAGGGCGTTGGACCCTGTGATCGATGATTATGGCGTTGAACCCTAATATTATTCGGCCTAGGGATCAGGCTCGACCCGCATGGCAAACATGTGCAGAAAGGTAACACACAACATGTTAATAACATACAAAGTATTTGTTACTGTCAAATGTACGTGTCTTAGCAAATTGTTAATCTGGGGTATTTTGGCATGCAAATCTTACCCTAGACAAACAAACGCGTGCTAATGTTTTAGCATTCGGCTTTGGTTTGAGAACCTGACATATCGGATGTCCGTCGTCAAGTTTTCTCTGTGTAGATTGCTTTTACAGTGATTCGGTGTTGTGACATCGAAGTTACACTGAATTCATCCAAACTTGTGTTTTGACTCTAGATTTGGAACCTAGAGTTCCACCTAACCATTTTCTAGCATTTGGTTAGATCAAGTGAAATGATTAGTCAAGTAATTGTATTTTGATACATAATACCCGACTAGCACCCTGAACTATGCTATGATGACAGAAACTCATCAGTGGGAATAAGAATGGCTATGCATATGAACCTGCGCCTAAACAGGTAGCCCATTCCTATTCCAATACCATCGTGTTTCCATCAAACTAACCCCTGGAGTGTCGCCAAATCATAAAATGATGTTCTTGCCCTTGACTTGAAAATGTATTTTCAGAAAAGGGAAACAACGCAATACGGGCCATCTCGGCCTGTAACCGGTTTTGACCAATTCCTTGGATCTTTCAGGATTATGTGAGAACCTCGTAAAAGCCAAAGATTTGGTCGATCTATCCGGAAGTGGTCTAAAAGGAGCTTCTGTATTCCGACATGAATTACCTGAAGTCAGTTGCAACTCAAGTCAAAACACACAAGTTTCTCCTATGTCCATGTTACTTCGTATTGCATGTCTCGGGTTTGGAAGTATGCGTATTTTGAAAAGAGCATTAACACCATTTTATAATTCATAGACGCGAGTTATAGATTAATGTCCAATTCGTGCAAAGTTGTTTAAATTGAATGAATTAACCGTGTGAGCGTCCCGATTAACCCGTTCGTGAAATTAATGCTTAAGGGTTGTGCTGAATGAATTAATTATGAAAATGATTCGTGACTCGGTGACCAAGACGATTCCATAAGGATCAAGGATAATTTGGTCCAATGACCGAAAATACCCTCATAACCGAATAGAGCCAAATGAGTCATCGATACCCGAATCCATGCATGTTTTGTTTGAAAAGACATTTTCTTGCGATATTGCGACAATAATGTAGATTGCAAATTATACAAAATCCAAGAACGAACTTAAAACGAGGAGAGGAACCCTCGTGCAACACGTACGAGTCTAAGAGACTCTCGGCCATTTCTCCTTGGAGAAAACCGAGAGGTCTCATGGCCCACATCGGGTTCCACGAGTTTTTCCCGTCTCGTTTCGAATCATTTCTCGCATGCTTATGCAACAAACACGATAAATGACATAATTAAATGAAAGTCGGTATTGCCATGATTTAAATAACACATTCAAACATGCAAACATGCACAAACAAGTTATTTAGGGAATCGATAAAATAATACCGACTTCATGGATGTGGGAAACCATAAAAATTCGGGAAACAACTCAAATCGGGGCAAGGAAACCGGTCTTGACCCAAAAAGGTCAAGAATACCCTCGGTTACCTCTCCAAGAGGTTAATTTGAGAGGTATCTCGGCTTTTCCGGATCGATATGGTTTCCTCAACTTCGATTTAAACATTTCCCGACATGTTAGCACGTATTATGATAATAAACATGCATTATATAATATTGAAATAGCATAAAAATTAAAACTTGGAAGCAAAACATGCATAAAATCAACTTATAACTCCGTAAACACAACGAAAATGTAAAAGTCCTAGCTCCTCTAAGTCGGGAATGGTCATACCTAGTCCCGGGATGCGGGATGGGATTGTTAGAAGTCGGGTTTGACCTTTGTTGGATCGGATTTGGGCTGTTTTTCATTGAACAGACCCGAAATGCACAAACAGACCCGGCTGGAACACTGAACAGACCCGACTAGCACAAGTCGGGTCGGATGTCACCACGGAAGCTCCCGATGGAATTTTGAGGCAAGGTCAATGGCTCTCGACTCCTAACTGACCCCCGGAGGTGACTGTGGTGGTCATTTGGTCCCAGAGTTATCGGGTCGACCCGTATATCCCTACAAAGATCATGGAAAACAGAGCACGTCTGGAATTTGAGACTCGTCTGGCACAAGTCGGGTCGGACTTCGCCACGGAGTCTCCCAATGGAATTTTGAGGCAAGGTCAATGACTCCAGACTCCTAACTGACCCCCAGAGGTGATTGTGGTGGTCGTTTTATGAAAAGAGTCTCGAATCGACCCGATCTACAAGAAAACCGCACAAACAGTTAGAAATTTCGACCCGACTGGGCAGTGGGGCTATTTCTTCTTCCTGGGGTTAAACCGACGGGTTTTTCTTGGATTTCGTGACTCCTTGACACCCTAGGGTTGTGTGGGGAGGTGTTTGATGGGTTGGTTTTGGTAGCTCAAACGGACTTGGAAGGGCTTGAAACCCGGGTTGGAAATTTTGACCCGAGAAGGACCAAAATGGGATCCGATTCTGTAGTTGCTTGTTCCGATGGGTTGGAGGCTCCAAAACTAAAATCTAAGCCTGGAAATGGATAGAGGAGGTCGAAAACATGTGGGATATCAAGTTTGGTGAAGTTTGGATTTAAGCCGGAATGATTCTGACTCAAGTCTTGGAGGGTTTTGCTGAAACATAGGGGGCTGCAATTTTGTTGAGCTCTTTGGGAGCTTTTGCTTGATGAAAATAGCAAGTGTTGATGTAAGAGAAGGTCAGTGTGCTTGAAGATTACTTAGGCTATATATATGCATGCTTAATGACTTGATTAGTGAAGTAAAAGTGCAATTAGGGCCATGGATTGTGTGAGATCCGAATTTTTAATGAGGAAGAGCCAAATCCATTGATGAAGGTGGAGTGTTGGAATGGTATTGTAGGCTTGATATTTTTGAAGATAAGAATGCAAGTTGGCTTGTTGATTTGATGAAGAAAATGACAAGGAATGGACGACAATGGAGGGGGTGGTGGCTGGTCATGGCTGACCGTGGGCCCCATGGGCTTGAGGGGAAGTTCGGGGCAAAGTTTGGGTCTCGATTGATCGCGTGTTCGAGGTTCGTGGCTCAAACGAACGTCGAATTGTCATTGCGCGCACGAAAATAATTTAAACGAACCCAAAATCATCCATTTTGCCCAAAAGGAAGATTCGTGTGATTTTTGTCTCGGAGCCGGTTTCACTCATTTCAGGCGTTCAGAGTAAAGTTAGCCGTTTTTTAATGCGCATCTCGTGTCTGCATTCCGAATCGGTCGTTTTGACATGCATTGTCAATCAGACTGAATTATTGACCAATAAGCCGGTATTGTCAATGTGAAGCCGGAGACGTCCTAAGAGTCCGAAGCCGAATCGCTCAGAATGTTTTCTAAGTTGCTTGGGCGAGCCGGAGATCACTGTAATCTCTGTTCGTTGAGAACTGGGCTCAAAGGACTAGAAAATTGCATCTGAAACTCTAAAATGATGTTCTGAGGGTCTAGATGGATTGTGAGATTCCGTCTGAGGATTTCTTGTTGAGCGTTGAGAAGAGTAGCACTGGGTTTACCAACCATTCGGCGTCAAGTTTCCACGAAAAGGACCTCCGTTTATGAATTTCCGTTGAAAACGGACTTTTCTGCTCTTCGGAGGTCACTCGGGAAACTGAAAGAGATATTGCTGTCTGATTTGCCCAATGGCATATGTCCGCTGCAGTTTTCTAGGCAATGCATCGCTAACTTGGTTTGCCGATGTTCTATCAGACCAGTCTTCGGATAAGGTTTTCCGTTGAAAGGTATGTTTGTTCTGTTATTCGGGAATCATTAGAGGAGTCATTATGACTTCTGAAAGACAATTTGAAGCAATGATCATGCTCTGCATAATTGTTGGACATGACTGTATCAGACATCGAGCATTAACTTTTCTTGGATGAACCAGCATTTTTGGATTTCCACTGAAAAGTTGTCTGTATTCTGAAATTGCTCTGTATAGAGTAGTTGATCTGCGAAATGTGTTCGGAGACACTTTTCATCTATTTGACGTCGCGAGGAATTTTTGAAGCCCAATATTAACTATCTTCTGATGGTCGAGCGGACCAGTGGAAAATAGCACTGTCGGCGATGTATTCAAAAAATGCCGGTTTGGATGCTGTCTGAGCTGTCTGTTTGCTCTGTATGTTGCTGGATGATTCTGTATGTTCTTCTGTCATATACTTGAATCATCTGCCTATTTTGCTGACTTGAGAATGAATAGCAATTTGCTGCTCTGTCGAGCCCTCTTTTGTATCGATGCTCAAGTCGTAATCTGAATTACTGTTAATAGGCGTTGCCTGAACTGTTGAGACAAAATGGGGTGCTGACACCCGACTTAGAGGAGCTAGGAAATGTAGAATCCTCAGATTGAATTGCACAAATCATCTAGGCTTTCAAAACAGTGTTTCAAAGGTCTCAGATTCCCCTCGGCCATCCTTCGAGATCGATTTTCGACAAACGGAGATCACAGCGATCTCCGGCTCGCTCAAGTAACTTAGAAAGCAATCTGAGAAATCCGGCTGTAGATTCCTAGGACGTCTCCGGTCCACATTTTTAATACCGGCTTAAGAGTCAACTATTCAGTCTGAATGACAATACATGTCGAAACGACCAATGTAGAACGCAGATGCAAGATATGTTATCAGAAACGGATAACTTCGCTCTGATCGCTTGAAACGAGCAAATCCGGCTTCTGAGCCCCAAAACCACACGAGCATTTCTCATGTAAAATGAGCAACCTTAAGCTCATCGGGATCGTTTTCTTGCGCACATTGATGATACGTCGTTCTTTCGAAATCACGAAACTCGAACATGCGACCAATCGACACCCGAGCTTTCCCGACCCACATCCAACCCAAGCGGAACCCGTGGCATCTTCTTCCCCTCGCTCAAGACAAGCTTAGCCACCTTTGCCCACTTACATTCAAAATATCCAAGTCTTCCATCTTCATACTCTTCCTTCAACCAACCAACAACTTCCATCTAGCAATTATCAAAAAAACAACTTCCATCTAGCTTCTTATCCTTCTTCAATCAAAATCCCACCTTAATCATCCTCATCCATCCCTTAAGCAAACCGCCCTCCCTAATCCAAGCCTCTAATTGCTCTCTGTTTCACTAATTTTGTCATTAAGCATGCATATATATAGCCATAAAGAATAATCAAGCAAACACACACACATTGCCATCATCCTTGCATCCTCCTGTCAGCACCCTACTTTGGCTCACCAAGTTGAACTACATTATCAGCAGTGATCCATGTCACGACTTGAGCAACATCATAGAAAACGGCTCGACAGAGCAATAAATCACTATTCATCCTCAAGTTAGCAAAATCGAGCATATGCCATATGCATATGACAGAAGGACTCCAGGGATCACCAAAAGGCAACAAAGTGACTAAAGTGCCCAACAATGTCCAAAACCGACATTTTCAGTATATCACATGAATGGTCATATTTTCCGATAGTTTGCTCGACCGTCGGAAGATAGCCAATATTGGACTTCAAAAATCCACATCAGTGTCAAACAGATGAAAATTGTCTTCAAACGCATTTCGCAAATCATCTGCTCTATATAGAACAACTTTCTGTATATTGACAACTTTTCAGCGGAAGTCCAAAAATGTCGGTTTCTCGGAGAAAAGTTAATTCCAAATGTCAGATGCGGCTATGCCTCACAAGCATACAGAGCATGAGCAGTATTTCAGATTGTCTGTTGGAAGCCACACAGACACTCCAAATGACTTCCGAGTGATAAAACGGGTATACCCCTCTTCGGAAATGCATAACCAGAGACTGGTCTGACGGAATTACGGCAAACGAAGTTCATACTGCATTGCCCTGAAAACTCTAGCGGACATTCGCAATTGGGCAAAACAGACAGCAAAACCCTTCTTAGTTTCCCGAGTAGCCTTCGAGCAGCAGAAAAGGCCAGTTTCAATGGAAATTCATATCCGGAGGTCCTCTTTGGGGAAACTTGGCGCCGAATGCCTACCTTACACAATGTGGAATCGTCGGAATGAATCACACAACTCATCTAGACCTCCGGAGTAGTGCTTTAGAGGTCTCAAATGTACTTTTCAATTCCTTAGAGGTCCGATCTCGACTAACAGAGATTACAGTGATCTCCGGAGCGCCCAAGCAACTTAGAAAGCATTCTGAGAAATCCAGTTTCGGCCTCCTAGGACGTCTCTGGCTCCACGTTTGCATTACCGGTTTAAGGGACAATTGTTCACGTTGTTTGACAATTTATATCAAAATGACCAACGTGAGATACAGATGCGAGATATGCTGTCAGAAGCGGACAATTTCACTCTGGTCACCTATAATGAGCAAAACCAGGTTCCGAGTCTCAGACAGATATTTGGCAATTTTCCACGAAAAATGCCAATCTTGGGCTTATTAAATCCGTTTTGTCGCGTATATCGATAATTCGACATTCAATTCGAACCGCGAGTTTCGAATGTGCGACCAATCGAGACCCGAGCTTTCTCCCGGTTTCTCCTCTTCGACCGTGGGACCCACGGGCTGCCCAAGGGAAGCCGCCCCTTTGCCCCAAGTCTCTTGTCCTCTTCTTCTTGCTCTCTTGCACTCACCTAGCCCAAAATATCTAAGGAAATTGAAGACAACACTCAAGCCTTCATTAATGCTCATCAATGCTTCTTGGCTCTTCCACATGAAGAATGCATGGCTCATATCCATCCTCGTCTTCATTAGTTGGTCGAAATTTCTAAGCATGGAGGTTAATGGCACTTGCTTTCTCTAATTGTGTCATTAAATTTGCCTATAAATTGCCCAAAAGTGATAAAGTAAATCACTTCTCCTCTTGCACAATCTCTCCAAGCTTTCTCCCTCAAGAAAAGCTCTCAACTCCATAGCCAAAGCTAGCAAGTTTCAACACTTCAAAACCAAGAGAGAAAAACCGAAGAAAACCCGAAAAAAACTTTTAGTTCTTAAGTCGGAAGCTGATGTTCGTCATCCCGACTTAAGTTCGAAAATTATCAAATTCCATGGACCACATGTTTTGGACCCAAGGAGTTCATTTATGAACTTAGATTTTTGGTTTGAAGTCATTTGCTCATCATTTCAGGTCATTTAGGTGATTTCGGGTGAAGGACGTGCTAACATGTCAGGAAACACTTGGATCGTAGTCGAGAAGAACATCCCGGCCCGATTAAGGCATGAAGCTTACGGGTTACACTCCAAAGGAGGTGACTGAATGCTCTTTTGCTCTTTTGGGCAAGGAACGATCTTGTTGGCTCGATCCAAGTTCGATTCCCGAGTTTCATCTTATTTTCCCACGTGCATGAAGTCAGTATTGTTTTATCGATTACTTAAATAACATGTTGTGCGTGTTTGCATGTTTAAATGTGTTATTAAATCATTGCAATACCGGCTTTTGTCAAATATGTAATATTCAACATGTTTGTTGTTTGAGCATGCGAGAAATGATTGAAAACAAGACTTGAAAACCTCGTGGAACCTACTACGGGCCATGAGATCTCTCGGCTTTCTCCAAGAAGAATTGGCCGAGAGTCTCATGGAGTTGTTCGGGTTCCATGAGGCTTCCTCCTCCCGTTTTAAGCCCATTCTCGGATTCCGTGCAATTTGCAAGTTCCTTTACATCGAGAACCTTGCATGAAACGTCTTTCAAGCAAACATGCATGGATTCGCGAATTAGTGACTCATTCGGATTCATTCGGTTATGAGGGTATTTTTGATCATTTTGACCAAATTATCCTCGGTCTTTGTGAAACCGTATCGGTCATCGAATCACGAATCGTTTTCATAATTACTGCATTCGGCAATAACCTTAAGCATTAATTCCATGAATGGGTTAATCGGGATGCTCACACGGTTAATTCATTCAATTTAAACAACTTTGCACGAACAGGACATTAATTTGTAACTCGCGTCGACAAATTACAAAACAGTATTAATGCCCTTTTCAAAACCCTCATGCTTTCAAATACGTAATGTGTTGTTTCCTTTTTCTGAAAATAAATTTTCAAATCAAGGGCAAGAACATCATTTTATAATTTGGCACTATCCTAGCGTAGTTAGGGTGCTAGTCGGGCATTCTGTATCAAAACATGATCACCTGACTAATCTTTTCATTCGATCTAACCAAAACGCTAGAAAATGGTTAGGTGAAACTCTAGGTTCCAAATCTAGTGTCAAAACACAAGTTTGGATAAATTTAGTGTAACTTCAGTGTCACAACATCGAATCACTGTATAAGCAATCCACACACACGAAACTTGACTACGGACACCCGATATGTGAGGTTCTCAAACCAAAGCCGAATGCTAAAACATTGGCACGCATTTGTTTGTCTAGGGTAGGATTTGCATGCCAAAATACCTCGGATCAATAAACTTGTTAATCCACGTACATTCGGTGAATACAAATACATTGTCTGTTATTTACCTGCTGCTTGTTATCTTTCCGCACCTGTTTGCCATGTGGGTCGAGCCTGATCCCTGGGCCGAATAATATTAGGGTTCAATGCCCTAATCAACACTCACAGGGACCAACGCCCTATTTAGTGAGAGCACTTGAATTTCAATTTTTCGGTGTTCCCCTAAACTCACGGTGAGTTAGAGCGGAATAATAACCGAACGCGAGTCGACTGGAATTCGGCCATTTGTAATTTGTATTTATTATTTTCGAGAGCATTGTAAGGATTTTATTTTATACATTCATTATATAAGAATTCCAGTCGGTAAGCGAACGGTCCAAGAGTTAAATTAATCGAATCAGTCTAATACTTGCCCAAAGAAAAGTAAATCCAAGAACTCGCGATTCTGGTTCACGCAGGGATTCAACCTCCATGGTTCGATGAACTGTAACGCAAGATTGTGAACCAATTCCTCGACATACGGGTTTACTTCTCTCTCGGCTTCTCCACTGACATCGTTTAGCTCACCGAATCTCCGGTGTCAAAACGTGCGAGCCGAGTGCAACTTAATTCATGCGATAAATAATAAATCATGCAAGCCTAGCAAACCAGAGTACTGAAAGGGCGTGCGGGATATGGGCCCGCACGTAACATGAGCTCCTGAACTCGGACTTTCCGGTTCCGTACAGATCAATACCTTAACAATAACTAGGTGTTTCATACCCTTAGACCCCGGGTAACTTATCGGCCCTCGACCTTCGGGTCGTAAAATGATAAGTGGCGACTCCTTCTCACGCGTGTCCATCACGCGTCCCCACGGGAAGGTAGACACCCCTAAGCCGCGCGATCCAAAAGCGCGTGATGCGGGCCCCGACGAGAGTCCACATTCGAGTCCGTACAGCTTGGCGACTCCGTTGGGGACATACTTAGTGGGTTCAGGCTCGATCCGTTTGCTTTGCTTGCATGTTTATTTATCGCTTTCCGTACATTTATTTTTCGTACATTTACTTTTCTGCACTTGCATTGCATCATTTTAGAGGATTTAGGTACCAAATGCCTGAAATCCCATGGGCACCTATCTAGGAAGCTAGGTTAGTCAGAGGTTCTGAGTAAGGGAACGGATCGAGTAGGTTCTGCCATCGAACCGGCCCCCAAAGATCATCTATCGATTTCAAGGAATTGATCCCCTTGAATCGGGAGCCCCCATCCCTAGTTAGTGGTTTTCCCAATAGAACACTGAAACCATGCATAAACAGGAACCGTCATGCTGGACCAAAATTGCCTTCATGCCATCAACCGACCTAAAGTTCGGTCTTTGAGTCGGCTGCTAGTTTTCTTTTGTTGTTTTCTACAATGAGCGATGTATATTGCAACAGATACATTTATACTTTACTCTTTTGCACTGCATGCATGTTTTTAAACAACTTAGGACATTGCATCGGTTTGGTTTTAAATGTTGAACCGACATTATCTCCATTTAGGTAAGGATGGATCGCTCGCATCCCAGTCTCAAGCTCGATGTCATCATCACACCAGCCACGGACATCATGTGCCTTTGGAGAACATTCCGCCCTGTCGACCGCGCATTTCTCCGACTCATTATAGGAGACTTACCACTACTTGCTGATTCCCTCATTGACTGGACCTTGCTCATAACAGCTATCAGTTTTTGGGACACTTAGCGAGCCGTGTTCAGCTTTCAAGGGACAGAGCTAGCTCCTACAGTAGAGGAATACGCGGCACTCATTTAGCGGCCCATGCTGACCCGCGACATCGTGGTGCCCAACCAGTTTGCCACGATACAGAGTAGACTTGCCATCCTTCTAGGTCTCCGTGACGAAGAAATTCGTCATGAGCTTCGGTATGGATGGGAGCATAGCGTTAGGACCGCATGGCTCATAGACTTCATACATATTCGTTCTCTCAACGCCAGGGGAGAATTGTATCAGCGTGACGCCTGTCTCGGGTTCCTCTTGCTCATCTTCGGGACCATCCAATTCCCCTACTCGTCGAACCTCATAGACGGGGCACTTGCCCAAGTCATCCTCCAAGTGGTAGGAGGCCATAGTTACGTGGAAGCCATCTTGGCTGAGACCATTCGGTCTCTTGACTATGTACGAGAGGTTCAACGTGGCAGAATGAGAGGAGCTCCGCATCTACTGTAGATTTGGCTTCTTGCACACATTAGGCCGGTCTGCTCATCTCATCTTTTTTCCTACATCACCGACGAGCGTTCACTCATCGCTCGTCTACTTTAGGTGTTTCGACCTTCCGATCGTGATTACACCAATTGGAAGCAGTTTTGGAAGGTCTCACCCCGGCACAGTTTCTACGGGCTGCTCGTTAGAATCCCGACGGTCCCATGACCATTGGATGTTCTTCGGTCACAAGACTCCCTTTGATCAGTCATTTAGGGAGTACATTCATATTTCCAGCCCGAGTTATCAAACAACTCGGTGGTCTACAGGATATTCCTACAAAGGCGGATCGCGCTCCCTATCGCTTCATGTGGGCGGATACGACAGCTTCACTTCCAGACAGGTTTCTACAGGTTCGAGAAGCTCGACGCTTGTGGGGCACTCGCATCGTTCAGGAACTTTACTTCCCGGAGCATTCCATTGATGTTGAGCGAGCTTTTTCAGCTACTGCGACGTACGTGGCGCATTTCCATCCACAAGGGCTCACACCTGTTCGTCGGCTACACACGTCACGGATTCTGCAGGCACCGCAAGCTGATACTCCAGATGCAGAGAGTTCTGTCCAAGGAGCCATGCGCACAGGTTACAATCCATTAAGGAGGAGCGAGATCGACTCCACTGCGAGCTTGTGGATACATGTTCAGAGCTCACTGACCACAGACAGCTTTAGAGGGAGTTAGCTCAGACTCGCGCACGCGTAGCGAACCAAGATAGGGAGATAGCGCGTTTGAGCACTACGTTGGATTGAGTGCGTGCAAAAAAGCGCAAAGTCTCCCATCCTTAGGTTTAGCAGTCTACGACATCTTTTTACCCTGCTCCGACCTAGGCAACGCTCACTCAGCTATCGGGCGTAGTAGGATGTCGGTTTTATGTTTATGTTCCTTTCTTTAAACACAATATCTTTGTAAATTATGGAACGTAAATTGAATTGATGTAATGACATTAGTGTTTTCGAAGCCATGCATTTCATAACACTTAGTCATTTACATTTGCCAACATACTACAATCGCACTTACATATTTATACATACAGGTGCTAACAACTGGCATCACATTGATATCCAACTCGTGCATGAGTAAGGATGGCAGAAGATCAACAACCCGCCATTCATGAACTGGGTACTCCGTCAATGCCGACACATTCTCAAACACCACTGACGCAAGTTATATCACCTCCAATACTCGCAGAGATATCTACATCGCATTCAGGCGTCCCTATCGGACATCATCCACTAACAGCACAGACGGCGTCCAACCTTGTGGATTCCGCACGTTTCACTGCGCTAGAAGGAATGGTGAACCAGTTGGCGACCAACATGGCCACCAACATGACAGAGCTCATGGCTATGCTTAGGGATCAGAATCGGACTTCATCGAGCTTCACTCCGCCTCCGGAGCACAGGCCAATTGTCTATCCAAATCCAACAGTCCCTTCAACCTGTGTTTCGGAGGTTGAAGACATATCTTTCTCAGCAACGACGTATGCACCACCAGCGGCTTTCTTATCCACAAATTTGACTATGCATACACTGCCACTGCTAACCGTGTCAATGCGTCCTCCAATCTATACTGTGCCACCACCGACAATTCCTCCAGTCATGATCGCACAAGCTCCTGTTCCCATTGTAGACCAATTTCCTTTCCAAGCTCCACAACCCCAAATAAGTTTTTCTTACCCTGCTCCACCGCCTCTAAACATTCCTCCCACTGAACCGGGCACACCTACCCAGGTTGCCCCTCCAGCTCAACCAACAAACATTCCTCCCAAAACGGAGAATGAACAGGAGAGGAGAATAAGGAGAATGGAGGAAACCATTCGAGCCCTCCAAGTAGGCAATTCCCGTTTCGATTTCGGTGACAGTGACTGGAATCTCTTTCTGAGCATGCGGCTGCCCCCTAAGATCAAAATTCCATATTTCAAGATATACGACGGTACCAGAGACCCTCGACATCATCTCCGTCACTATCAGAGCAAAATGCTCTCATACTGGGATTACGAGGAATTCGTCATTCAGACTTTCCAAGACAGTCTTACGGGATCGACGCTAGATTGGTTTATGACCCTGAAAGCCGGTGACGTCCCTACATGGATAGATCTGTCTTAGAAGTTCCTCGACTAGTATCGATTTTATGCAGAGACACCCTCTACTCTTCTTGATCTTAGCATGACAGAGATGAGAGAGGGTCAAGCTTTTGAAGCATACACAACAGAATAGAGGGGAAAAGCGACAAAGCACATTTCTCCAATCACTGAGAGACAGCAAGTTCACCTATTTCGCTCCACGCTCAGGGGCACATATTACTCACATCTCCTGGCTCATACCTCCTCTTTCTCGGACCTGATCGAGGCAGGAAAGAAGCTTGACATGGGTGTTAAGCTAGGGAGAATTGAAGGCCCATCGAGGAAGAAGGACGGAGAGACATTGAAGAATCAGACTGCTGGAACCTCCAGGAGAGGCAAAGACGCGACTATTGGCATCGTCAATTCTGGACATCAAGCGTCACAGCCGATTTCGGTGGACTACACCCCTGCATTGTAGACTTCTCAAGCATATGCACATCCCGTGCATTATGTGCAGCCCTACTAGTCGCAACCTCCGCAACAGTATGCTCCTGCTCAGGCTCAACAAGGTAGACCCCCGGCTTCGAGATCTCCTCAGCCGGCTCAACATGCTCCAACCCCGAGAGCTCAACCGAGTAGTGATGCTCAACCGCGTCCATGCAAGCAGTACACCACTTTACCAGCTCTTCCCTCTCACATATTCAGGCAGCTTCTTGCAGGCAACAAGATCAGAACAGAGGCGTCCGGTCCCCATTTCGATCCTTCCGTGCAGAACCAAAATATGTGTTGTGAGTTTCACAAGGGTGCTCCTGGTCACACTCTGGATACTTGTTGGAGACTTCGGGACAAAATTCAAGAGATGATCGACACAAGCCAGATCTCCTTTAATGAGGTGAAGCCACCGAATGTCTACGCAAACCCTTTCCCCGATCATGGATCAAGTTCAGGACCTTCTGTTGACATGATTAGCATCGCTGCTATCGGAGAGGATGCACAGAAGACTTCAGTTCCATTCGTCATCAACTATGCTCTGGTGGATGGTGCATTTACATCTGTCCTGTTTGTCGTCGAGGTTCCTGCAAAGGAACCATATCAGGACCACCAAGTTCCCTGGAATTACGGGGGTGAGGTCGCTAATATGGAGCAGGAAATGAGCGCGATGGGCATCACGCGCTTAGGTCGTGTTTATCAAGGTCCAGAGCCTGCTGACAAAGGGAAGGCCCTTGCTACCGCGTTCTCAGCCGTTCCAGAAGCCGTGCCACTCCCTACAAAGAAAGTCACTGATCAGGAAGCCGAATCTTTCATGAAGGTGATCAAAGCAAGCGAATACAAAGTAGTGGAGCAAATGGGCAAGTCACCAGCCCACATCTCGCTACTTGTATTGCTTTTGAGCTCCGAGTCGCATCGGAATGCTTTGTTGAAAGTTCTCACTGCTACACAAGTCTTAAAAGATACTGCATCGGATAGGATCGATGAGACTGTGAACTCCATCTTCTCGAATCAGATTTCCTTTGCCGATGATGAGCTCTCATCGGAAGGTCAGGGACACTTGCGAGCATTGCACATAGTCTGCAAGTGCAATAATCACGTCGTTGGTCGAGTCATGATCCACAACGTCTCTGCTCTCAACGTTTGCCCCGTCTCCACGCTGAAACAAAAGAACGTGGATATGAGTCACATCCGTGCAAGCAAGACCACTGTTCGAGCCTTTGATGGCTCTAGGAGAGAAGTGAATGGAGAAATGGACCTGCTAATCGATGTGGGTCCTTACTCATTCTCTGTCACCTTTCAGATCCTCGAGATACCCAATGCTTTCAGCCTCTTGCTCGGGAGGCCATGGATTCACGCCGCCGGCGCTGTTCCTTCATCGCTGCACCAGAAGATGAAGTTCTTCGTCGAAGGCAAGCTCATCACTATCAACGGCGAGGAAGATTATGTAGTCTACAAGGAGACAGCTGTCCCTTACATCAGCATTGGAGAACATCAAAATCTTCCCTTTCACTCTTTCGACACGATCTCCGTAATTCGAGACTATGGATAAGTCGGTCCATCACGGACCGATCGCATGATTGGAAAGGTTCTCTTGAAGAACAATTACGTCCCCGGAACTAGACTTGGGGCATGTGCACAGGGAATCCTTCAACCGATTGAAGTGGAGGAATACCGCAATAGGAGGGGACTCGGTTTTCGCCCCTCCTGCCATGAGATCGTGCAGGCTTGTCGTGGAAAGCATCTCTACCACCTTGCTGCACATTACGGAAAGCTCTCTAAGGGAATTTCGGTTCCACCGCTCACGCACTTTTTTCCTGCAGCACCACTGATCATGGAAGGCACCTCCGACAGCCCATCCACTGAATCAGAGGATTCCTCCTCGGATGCAGTTGAAGCGTTTTTGGCTTTGCCAGCCATATATGCCGTCACTGAGGAGACATCTTCCAGGGTTCATAACCGCCCTGTATGGGAGGATGAGGAGCTTACCAACTGGAGTTCAGTTTCCCTCTACTAGGCCATAGTTGCCGATGTGTAAGACAGTCTTTATATATAATGCTACCTGTATGTCGGCAGCGCCATAAGCCACATAACAGAAAAGGGGTTTTTGTTATGGCTTGTTAATAAAATCCCTGCATGCTTTTTGAATTTCTGTGTCTAAATTCTATCTCTCTCACACTTACTTCTAGCACCTTTAATATCTAAAACAATTTGCTTTTGTGTCCAGGCTCCAATCGAATCCAAATTACCGACCCAACGATTCGAATTCATCCGAAACACACCTCGGAAAGTCCTTACCCATATACTTCAGGGAAGGACTTGACGAGGACGGTCACGTGCCCGAGATAGAGGAGAGTTTGCATCGTCTTGGAAACCATCAGCTCAGCTCGGTCGAGCCAACCGACGAGATCAACATAGGCACTACAGAAGAACAACGCACCCTAAGGATTGAAACGGGTCTCGACCCCGCACAAAGAGCCCGAATGATCGATTTCTTA